>NW_027461821.1:0-300000 GCF_050947455.1 Rhinoderma darwinii
ACAAACTGTGCAAGGATGGAGGTTGTAGGAGCAAGGAGAAGTTGTCTGTAAAGTTGGTGGATGCCTATTTTCCATTTTGCAGTCCCTTGTCTCCCTCTTGTGGCCTCCTGGAGGCAACTAGCTGTGCAAAAAAAAGACAGCCTGGCGGCCGGCTGTTGCAGTGTTGCCCTCTCAGGCAACACTGAGTGACTGACTGAGCCTCACCGTCTTATATAAAGTTCAGACGGAACTTTGCACGTGTCATAGTGGAGCCCTCAGGATTCCAGAGCCAGCTTTCTGACATCATAATGGGGCCTCAGAGATAAAAGCCTGGGCCCAGGCAGTGTTGGTCAGTGCTGCTCAGCAGGCAGCACTGGACTGGACTGGATTACAGCTGATACAAGGTGTGAAGGAACAAGGGGTGGCTGTGGGCATGCACTTGCTGCCGCTGCCAGTGTTTATCTGCATGGCAGCAGGGCATTTGGGCGTTGCCAGGAAGGCGTTTTTATGTAGATTCCTCCTCTTTCAGCACTGCATTGTGGTGCAAGCAAAAGAAGCAAATCCTGTCTGGCTTCCTCTCCGGCCTTTATTCACCTCCCGTGTAGCTGTGAGTGTGTGAGCCTGCAGGGCCCCATGGAATTGCCTAGAAGTAGGCTGAATCGCTGCAAGGGCTGAACAGCAGTATCGGGCAGGCTCGGGCAACGCGCGGCCCGTTCGGGTTATCGCTTCTCGGCCTTTTGGCTAAGATCAAGTGTAGTATCTGTTCTTATCAGTTTAATATCTGATACGTCCCCTATCTGGGGACCATATATTAAATGGATTTTTAGAACAGGGAGATGGAAATAGAGCTTGCTCTGTCCACTCCACGCATTGACCTGGTATTGCAGTATTTCCAGGACCGGTGCACCCTTTCCTTATGTGTTGACTAAAAGCAGATTCCAAAAGTGTTTTTTGTCTTTGCTATTGTTTCTGTCTTTCTGAAGGGATCTCCCCTTTTAATCCCATTATTTCAACACCTGTTGGACAATGCATGAGTGATAATGAGCTCATTGATTAAATGCAATTAATGAATAGATTGCCACCTCTTGTTGTGTGTCGTCTGTGTTTCTGTGTTTCCGGCATTTCACATTGGAACACCTCATTCACCTTCCTTGTCTTCTCTCCGCCCTCCCTTTTAGGTAAGTTAAAGAGCTGCACCTGAGCCAGCCACTGATTGATTGATTGATTGATTGATTGATTGATTGATTGATTGATTGATTGATTGATTGATTGATTGATTGATGCAGCACAACAGTCAAATAGTGGAGTGGAGTAGGGGAACAGCAAACAGCCAATAAAGCAGCCCGCCCGCTCGCCTGCCCGCCACAATGGACCTACCTGTGTACACTAGATGGATGTGATGGAATGTACTGTCGTCCCTACATTTCAAGAAGAAGTAAGAATTGCAGTTGCAACAAAGCCTTGCTTGCCTACAAAGAGAGCAGCAATTTGGATTTGTTACTATGTTACCTAGAAGAATAACAAACTGTGCAAGGATGGAGGTTGTAGGAGCAAGGAGAAGTTGTCTGTAAAGTTGGTGGATGCCTATTTTCCATTTTGCAGTCCCTTGTCTCCCTCTTGTGGCCTCCTGGAGGCAACTAGCTGTGCAAAAAAAAGACAGCCTGGCGGCCGGCTGTTGCAGTGTTGCCCTCTCAGGCAACACTGAGTGACTGACTGAGCCTCACCGTCTTATATAAAGTTCAGACGGAACTTTGCACGTGTCATAGTGGAGCCCTCAGGATTCCAGAGCCAGCTTTCTGACATCATAATGGGGCCTCAGAGATAAAAGCCTGGGCCCAGGCAGTGTTGGTCAGTGCTGCTCAGCAGGCAGCACTGGACTGGACTGGATTACAGCTGATACAAGGTGTGAAGGAACAAGGGGTGGCTGTGGGCATGCACTTGCTGCCGCTGCCAGTGTTTATCTGCATGGCAGCAGGGCATTTGGGCGTTGCCAGGAAGGCGTTTTTATGTAGATTCCTCCTCTTTCAGCACTGCATTGTGGTGCAAGCAAAAGAAGCAAATCCTGTCTGGCTTCCTCTCCGGCCTTTATTCACCTCCCGTGTAGCTGTGAGTGTGTGAGCCTGCAGGGCCCCATGGAATTGCCTAGAAGTAGGCTGAATCGCTGCAAGGGCTGAACAGCAGTATCGGGCAGGCTCGGGCAACGCGCGGCCCGTTCGGGTTATCGCTTCTCGGCCTTTTGGCTAAGATCAAGTGTAGTATCTGTTCTTATCAGTTTAATATCTGATACGTCCCCTATCTGGGGACCATATATTAAATGGATTTTTAGAACAGGGAGATGGAAATAGAGCTTGCTCTGTCCACTCCACGCATTGACCTGGTATTGCAGTATTTCCAGGACCGGTGCACCCTTTCCTTATGTGTTGACTAAAAGCAGATTCCAAAAGTGTTTTTTGTCTTTGCTATTGTTTCTGTCTTTCTGAAGGGATCTCCCCTTTTAATCCCATTATTTCAACACCTGTTGGACAATGCATGAGTGATAATGAGCTCATTGATTAAATGCAATTAATGAATAGATTGCCACCTCTTGTTGTGTGTCGTCTGTGTTTCTGTGTTTCCGGCATTTCACATTGGAACACCTCATTCACCTTCCTTGTCTTCTCTCCGCCCTCCCTTTTAGGTAAGTTAAAGAGCTGCACCTGAGCCAGCCACTGATTGATTGATTGATTGATTGATTGATTGATTGATTGATTGATGCAGCACAACAGTCAAATAGTGGAGTGGAGTAGGGGAACAGCAAACAGCCAATAAAGCAGCCCGCCCGCTCGCCTGCCCGCCACAATGGACCTACCTGTGTACACTAGATGGATGTGATGGAATGTACTGTCGTCCCTACATTTCAAGAAGAAGTAAGAATTGCAGTTGCAACAAAGCCTTGCTTGCCTACAAAGAGAGCAGCAATTTGGATTTGTTACTATGTTACCTAGAAGAATAACAAACTGTGCAAGGATGGAGGTTGTAGGAGCAAGGAGAAGTTGTCTGTAAAGTTGGTGGATGCCTATTTTCCATTTTGCAGTCCCTTGTCTCCCTCTTGTGGCCTCCTGGAGGCAACTAGCTGTGCAAAAAAAAGACAGCCTGGCGGCCGGCTGTTGCAGTGTTGCCCTCTCAGGCAACACTGAGTGACTGACTGAGCCTCACCGTCTTATATAAAGTTCAGACGGAACTTTGCACGTGTCATAGTGGAGCCCTCAGGATTCCAGAGCCAGCTTTCTGACATCATAATGGGGCCTCAGAGATAAAAGCCTGGGCCCAGGCAGTGTTGGTCAGTGCTGCTCAGCAGGCAGCACTGGACTGGACTGGATTACAGCTGATACAAGGTGTGAAGGAACAAGGGGTGGCTGTGGGCATGCACTTGCTGCCGCTGCCAGTGTTTATCTGCATGGCAGCAGGGCATTTGGGCGTTGCCAGGAAGGCGTTTTTATGTAGATTCCTCCTCTTTCAGCACTGCATTGTGGTGCAAGCAAAAGAAGCAAATCCTGTCTGGCTTCCTCTCCGGCCTTTATTCACCTCCCGTGTAGCTGTGAGTGTGTGAGCCTGCAGGGCCCCATGGAATTGCCTAGAAGTAGGCTGAATCGCTGCAAGGGCTGAACAGCAGTATCGGGCAGGCTCGGGCAACGCGCGGCCCGTTCGGGTTATCGCTTCTCGGCCTTTTGGCTAAGATCAAGTGTAGTATCTGTTCTTATCAGTTTAATATCTGATACGTCCCCTATCTGGGGACCATATATTAAATGGATTTTTAGAACAGGGAGATGGAAATAGAGCTTGCTCTGTCCACTCCACGCATTGACCTGGTATTGCAGTATTTCCAGGACCGGTGCACCCTTTCCTTATGTGTTGACTAAAAGCAGATTCCAAAAGTGTTTTTTGTCTTTGCTATTGTTTCTGTCTTTCTGAAGGGATCTCCCCTTTTAATCCCATTATGTCAACACCTGTTGGACAATGCATGAGTGATAATGAGCTCATTGATTAAATGCAATTAATGAATAGATTGCCACCTCTTGTTGTGTGTCGTCTGTGTTTCTGTGTTTCCGGCATTTCACATTGGAACACCTCATTCACCTTCCTTGTCTTCTCTCCGCCCTCCCTTTTAGGTAAGTTAAAGAGCTGCACCTGAGCCAGCCACTGATTGATTGATTGATTGATTGATTGATTGATTGATTGATTGATTGATTGATTGATTGATGCAGCACAACAGTCAAATAGTGGAGTGGAGTAGGGGAACAGCAAACAGCCAATAAAGCAGCCCGCCCGCTCGCCTGCCCGCCACAATGGACCTACCTGTGTACACTAGATGGATGTGATGGAATGTACTGTCGTCCCTACATTTCAAGAAGAAGTAAGAATTGCAGTTGCAACAAAGCCTTGCTTGCCTACAAAGAGAGCAGCAATTTGGATTTGTTACTATGTTACCTAGAAGAATAACAAACTGTGCAAGGATGGAGGTTGTAGGAGCAAGGAGAAGTTGTCTGTAAAGTTGGTGGATGCCTATTTTCCATTTTGCAGTCCCTTGTCTCCCTCTTGTGGCCTCCTGGAGGCAACTAGCTGTGCAAAAAAAAGACAGCCTGGCGGCCGGCTGTTGCAGTGTTGCCCTCTCAGGCAACACTGAGTGACTGACTGAGCCTCACCGTCTTATATAAAGTTCAGACGGAACTTTGCACGTGTCATAGTGGAGCCCTCAGGATTCCAGAGCCAGCTTTCTGACATCATAATGGGGCCTCAGAGATAAAAGCCTGGGCCCAGGCAGTGTTGGTCAGTGCTGCTCAGCAGGCAGCACTGGACTGGACTGGATTACAGCTGATACAAGGTGTGAAGGAACAAGGGGTGGCTGTGGGCATGCACTTGCTGCCGCTGCCAGTGTTTATCTGCATGGCAGCAGGGCATTTGGGCGTTGCCAGGAAGGCGTTTTTATGTAGATTCCTCCTCTTTCAGCACTGCATTGTGGTGCAAGCAAAAGAAGCAAATCCTGTCTGGCTTCCTCTCCGGCCTTTATTCACCTCCCGTGTAGCTGTGAGTGTGTGAGCCTGCAGGGCCCCATGGAATTGCCTAGAAGTAGGCTGAATCGCTGCAAGGGCTGAACAGCAGTATCGGGCAGGCTCGGGCAACGCGCGGCCCGTTCGGGTTATCGCTTCTCGGCCTTTTGGCTAAGATCAAGTGTAGTATCTGTTCTTATCAGTTTAATATCTGATACGTCCCCTATCTGGGGACCATATATTAAATGGATTTTTAGAACAGGGAGATGGAAATAGAGCTTGCTCTGTCCACTCCACGCATTGACCTGGTATTGCAGTATTTCCAGGACCGGTGCACCCTTTCCTTATGTGTTGACTAAAAGCAGATTCCAAAAGTGTTTTTTGTCTTTGCTATTGTTTCTGTCTTTCTGAAGGGATCTCCCCTTTTAATCCCATTATTTCAACACCTGTTGGACAATGCATGAGTGATAATGAGCTCATTGATTAAATGCAATTAATGAATAGATTGCCACCTCTTGTTGTGTGTCGTCTGTGTTTCTGTGTTTCCGGCATTTCACATTGGAACACCTCATTCACCTTCCTTGTCTTCTCTCCGCCCTCCCTTTTAGGTAAGTTAAAGAGCTGCACCTGAGCCAGCCACTGATTGATTGATTGATTGATTGATTGATTGATTGATTGATTGATTGAACAACAGTCAAATAGTGGAGTGGAGTAGGGGAACAGCAAACAGCCAATAAAGCAGCCCGCCCGCTCGCCTGCCCGCCACAATGGACCTACCTGTGTACACTAGATGGATGTGATGGAATGTACTGTCGTCCCTACATTTCAAGAAGAAGTAAGAATTGCAGTTGCAACAAAGCCTTGCTTGCCTACAAAGAGAGCAGCAATTTGGATTTGTTACTATGTTACCTAGAAGAATAACAAACTGTGCAAGGATGGAGGTTGTAGGAGCAAGGAGAAGTTGTCTGTAAAGTTGGTGGATGCCTATTTTCCATTTTGCAGTCCCTTGTCTCCCTCTTGTGGCCTCCTGGAGGCAACTAGCTGTGCAAAAAAAAGACAGCCTGGCGGCCGGCTGTTGCAGTGTTGCCCTCTCAGGCAACACTGAGTGACTGACTGAGCCTCACCGTCTTATATAAAGTTCAGACGGAACTTTGCACGTGTCATAGTGGAGCCCTCAGGATTCCAGAGCCAGCTTTCTGACATCATAATGGGGCCTCAGAGATAAAATCCTGGGCCCAGGCAGTGTTGGTCAGTGCTGCTCAGCAGGCAGCACTGGACTGGACTGGATTACAGCTGATACAAGGTGTGAAGGAACAAGGGGTGGCTGTGGGCATGCACTTGCTGCCGCTGCCAGTGTTTATCTGCATGGCAGCAGGGCATTTGGGCGTTGCCAGGAAGGCGTTTTTATGTAGATTCCTCCTCTTTCAGCACTGCATTGTGGTGCAAGCAAAAGAAGCAAATCCTGTCTGGCTTCCTCTCCGGCCTTTATTCACCTCCCGTGTAGCTGTGAGTGTGTGAGCCTGCAGGGCCCCATGGAATTGCCTAGAAGTAGGCTGAATCGCTGCAAGGGCTGAACAGCAGTATCGGGCAGGCTCGGGCAACGCGCGGCCCGTTCGGGTTATCGCTTCTCGGCCTTTTGGCTAAGATCAAGTGTAGTATCTGTTCTTATCAGTTTAATATCTGATACGTCCCCTATCTGGGGACCATATATTAAATGGATTTTTAGAACAGGGAGATGGAAATAGAGCTTGCTCTGTCCACTCCACGCATTGACCTGGTATTGCAGTATTTCCAGGACCGGTGCACCCTTTCCTTATGTGTTGACTAAAAGCAGATTCCAAAAGTGTTTTTTGTCTTTGCTATTGTTTCTGTCTTTCTGAAGGGATCTCCCCTTTTAATCCCATTATTTCAACACCTGTTGGACAATGCATGAGTGATAATGAGCTCATTGATTAAATGCAATTAATGAATAGATTGCCACCTCTTGTTGTGTGTCGTCTGTGTTTCTGTGTTTCCGGCATTTCACATTGGAACACCTCATTCACCTTCCTTGTCTTCTCTCCGCCCTCCCTTTTAGGTAAGTTAAAGAGCTGCACCTGAGCCAGCCACTGATTGATTGATTGATTGATTGATTGATTGATTGATTGATTGATTGATTGATTGATTGATTGATGCAGCACAACAGTCAAATAGTGGAGTGGAGTAGGGGAACAGCAAACAGCCAATAAAGCAGCCCGCCCGATCGCCTGCCCGCCACAATGGACCATCCTGTGTACACTAGATGGATGTGATGGAATGTACTGTCGTCCCTACATTTCAAGAAGAAGTAAGAATTGCAGTTGCAACAAAGCCTTGCTTGCCTACAAAGAGAGCAGCAATTTGGATTTGTTACTATGTTACCTAGAAGAATAACAAACTGTGCAAGGATGGAGGTTGTAGGAGCAAGGAGAAGTTGTCTGTAAAGTTGGTGGATGCCTATTTTCCATTTTGCAGTCCCTTGTCTCCCTCTTGTGGCCTCCTGGAGGCAACTAGCTGTGCAAAAAAAAGACAGCCTGGCGGCCGGCTGTTGCAGTGTTGCCCTCTCATGCAACACTGAGTGACTGACTGAGCCTCACCGTCTTATATAAAGTTCAGACGGAACTTTGCACGTGTCATAGTGGAGCCCTCAGGATTCCAGAGCCAGCTTTCTGACATCATAATGGGGCCTCAGAGATAAAAGCCTGGGCCCAGGCAGTGTTGGTCAGTGCTGCTCAGCAGGCAGCACTGGACTGGACTGGATTACAGCTGATACAAGGTGTGAAGGAACAAGGGGTGGCTGTGGGCATGCACTTGCTGCCGCTGCCAGTGTTTATCTGCATGGCAGCAGGGCATTTGGGCGTTGCCAGGAAGGCGTTTTTATGTAGATTCCTCCTCTTTCAGCACTGCATTGTGGTGCAAGCAAAAGAAGCAAATCCTGTCTGGCTTCCTCCCCGGCCTTTATTCACCTCCCGTGTAGCTGTGAGTGTGTGAGCCTGCAGGGCCCCATGGAATTGCCTAGAAGTAGGCTGAATCGCTGCAAGGGCTGAACAGCAGTATCGGGCAGGCTCGGGCAACGCGCGGCCCGTTCGGGTTATCGCTTCTCGGCCTTTTGGCTAAGATCAAGTGTAGTATCTGTTCTTATCAGTTTAATATCTGATACGTCCCCTATCTGGGGACCATATATTAAATGGATTTTTAGAACAGGGAGATGGAAATAGAGCTTGCTCTGTCCACTCCACGCATTGACCTGGTATTGCAGTATTTCCAGGACCGGTGCACCCTTTCCTTATGTGTTGACTAAAAGCAGATTCCAAAAGTGTTTTTTGTCTTTGCTATTGTTTCTGTCTTTCTGAAGGGATCTCCCCTTTTAATCCCATTATTTCAACACCTGTTGGACAATGCATGAGTGATAATGAGCTCATTGATTAAATGCAATTAATGAATAGATTGCCACCTCTTGTTGTGTGTCGTCTGTGTTTCTGTGTTTCCGGCATTTCACATTGGAACACCTCATTCACCTTCCTTGTCTTCTCTCCGCCCTCCCTTTTAGGTAAGTTAAAGAGCTGCACCTGAGCCAGCCACTGATTGATTGATTGATTGATTGATTGATGCAGCACAACAGTCAAATAGTGGAGTGGAGTAGGGGAACAGCAAACAGCCAATAAAGCAGCCCGCCCGCTCGCCTGCCCGCCACAATGGACCTACCTGTGTACACTAGATGGATGTGATGGAATGTACTGTCGTCCCTACATTTCAAGAAGAAGTAAGAATTGCAGTTGCAACAAAGCCTTGCTTGCCTACAAAGAGAGCAGCAATTTGGATTTGTTACTATGTTACCTAGAAGAATAACAAACTGTGCAAGGATGGAGGTTGTAGGAGCAAGGAGAAGTTGTCTGTAAAGTTGGTGGATGCCTATTTTCCATTTTGCAGTCCCTTGTCTCCCTCTTGTGGCCTCCTGGAGGCAACTAGCTGTGCAAAAAAAAGACAGCCTGGCGGCCGGCTGTTGCAGTGTTGCCCTCTCAGGCAACACTGAGTGACTGACTGAGCCTCACCGTCTTATATAAAGTTCAGACGGAACTTTGCACGTGTCATAGTGGAGCCCTCAGGATTCCAGAGCCAGCTTTCTGACATCATAATGGGGCCTCAGAGATAAAAGCCTGGGCCCAGGCAGTGTTGGTCAGTGCTGCTCAGCAGGCAGCACTGGACTGGACTGGATTACAGCTGATACAAGGTGTGAAGGAACAAGGGGTGGCTGTGGGCATGCACTTGCTGCCGCTGCCAGTGTTTATCTGCATGGCAGCAGGGCATTTGGGCGTTGCCAGGAAGGCGTTTTTATGTAGATTCCTCCTCTTTCAGCACTGCATTGTGGTGCAAGCAAAAGAAGCAAATCCTGTCTGGCTTCCTCTCCGGCCTTTATTCACCTCCCGTGTAGCTGTGAGTGTGTGAGCCTGCAGGGCCCCATGGAATTGCCTAGAAGTAGGCTGAATCGCTGCAAGGGCTGAACAGCAGTATCGGGCAGGCTCGGGCAACGCGCGGCCCGTTCGGGTTATCGCTTCTCGGCCTTTTGGCTAAGATCAAGTGTAGTATCTGTTCTTATCAGTTTAATATCTGATACGTCCCCTATCTGGGGACCATATATTAAATGGATTTTTAGAACAGGGAGATGGAAATAGAGCTTGCTCTGTCCACTCCACGCATTGACCTGGTATTGCAGTATTTCCAGGACCGGTGCACCCTTTCCTTATGTGTTGACTAAAAGCAGATTCCAAAAGTGTTTTTTGTCTTTGCTATTGTTTCTGTCTTTCTGAAGGGATCTCCCCTTTTAATCCCATTATTTCAACACCTGTTGGACAATGCATGAGTGATAATGAGCTCATTGATTAAATGCAATTAATGAATAGATTGCCACCTCTTGTTGTGTGTCGTCTGTGTTTCTGTGTTTCCGGCATTTCACATTGGAACACCTCATTCACCTTCCTTGTCTTCTCTCCGCCCTCCCTTTTAGGTAAGTTAAAGAGCTGCACCTGAGCCAGCCACTGATTGATTGATTGATTGATTGATTGATTGATTGATTGATTGATTGATGCAGCACAACAGTCAAATAGTGGAGTGGAGTAGGGGAACAGCAAACAGCCAATAAAGCAGCCCGCCCGCTCGCCTGCCCGCCACAATGGACCTACCTGTGTACACTAGATGGATGTGATGGAATGTACTGTCGTCCCTACATTTCAAGAAGAAGTAAGAATTGCAGTTGCAACAAAGCCTTGCTTGCCTACAAAGAGAGCAGCAATTTGGATTTGTTACTATGTTACCTAGAAGAATAACAAACTGTGCAAGGATGGAGGTTGTAGGAGCAAGGAGAAGTTGTCTGTAAAGTTGGTGGATGCCTATTTTCCATTTTGCAGTCCCTTGTCTCCCTCTTGTGGCCTCCTGGAGGCAACTAGCTGTGCAAAAAAAAGACAGCCTGGCGGCCGGCTGTTGCAGTGTTGCCCTCTCAGGCAACACTGAGTGACTGACTGAGCCTCACCGTCTTATATAAAGTTCAGACGGAACTTTGCACGTGTCATAGTGGAGCCCTCAGGATTCCAGAGCCAGCTTTCTGACATCATAATGGGGCCTCAGAGATAAAAGCCTGGGCCCAGGCAGTGTTGGTCAGTGCTGCTCAGCAGGCAGCACTGGACTGGACTGGATTACAGCTGATACAAGGTGTGAAGGAACAAGGGGTGGCTGTGGGCATGCACTTGCTGCCGCTGCCAGTGTTTATCTGCATGGCAGCAGGGCATTTGGGCGTTGCCAGGAAGGCGTTTTTATGTAGATTCCTCCTCTTTCAGCACTGCATTGTGGTGCAAGCAAAAGAAGCAAATCCTGTCTGGCTTCCTCTCCGGCCTTTATTCACCTCCCGTGTAGCTGTGAGTGTGTGAGCCTGCAGGGCCCCATGGAATTGCCTAGAAGTAGGCTGAATCGCTGCAAGGGCTGAACAGCAGTATCGGGCAGGCTCGGGCAACGCGCGGCCCGTTCGGGTTATCGCTTCTCGGCCTTTTGGCTAAGATCAAGTGTAGTATCTGTTCTTATCAGTTTAATATCTGATACGTCCCCTATCTGGGGACCATATATTAAATGGATTTTTAGAACAGGGAGATGGAAATAGAGCTTGCTCTGTCCACTCCACGCATTGACCTGGTATTGCAGTATTTCCAGGACCGGTGCACCCTTACCTTATGTGTTGACTAAAAGCAGATTCCAAAAGTGTTTTTTGTCTTTGCTATTGTTTCTGTCTTTCTGAAGGGATCTCCCCTTTTAATCCCATTATTTCAACACCTGTTGGACAATGCATGAGTGATAATGAGCTCATTGATTAAATGCAATTAATGAATAGATTGCCACCTCTTGTTGTGTGTCGTCTGTGTTTCTGTGTTTCCGGCATTTCACATTGGAACACCTCATTCACCTTCCTTGTCTTCTCTCCGCCCTCCCTTTTAGGTAAGTTAAAGAGCTGCACCTGAGCCAGCCACTGATTGATTGATTGATTGATTGATTGATTGATTGATTGATTGATTGATTGATTGATGCAGCACAACAGTCAAATAGTGGAGTGGAGTAGGGGAACAGCAAACAGCCAATAAAGCAGCCCGCCCGCTCGCCTGCCCGCCACAATGGACCTACCTGTGTACACTAGATGGATGTGATGGAATGTACTGTCGTCCCTACATTTCAAGAAGAAGTAAGAATTGCAGTTGCAACAAAGCCTTGCTTGCCTACAAAGAGAGCAGCAATTTGGATTTGTTACTATGTTACCTAGAAGAATAACAAACTGTGCAAGGATGGAGGTTGTAGGAGCAAGGAGAAGTTGTCTGTAAAGTTGGTGGATGCCTATTTTCCATTTTGCAGTCCCTTGTCTCCCTCTTGTGGCCTCCTGGAGGCAACTAGCTGTGCAAAAAAAAGACAGCCTGGCGGCCGGCTGTTGCAGTGTTGCCCTCTCAGGCAACACTGAGTGACTGACTGAGCCTCACCGTCTTATATAAAGTTCAGACGGAACTTTGCACGTGTCATAGTGGAGCCCTCAGGATTCCAGAGCCAGCTTTCTGACATCATAATGGGGCCTCAGAGATAAAAGCCTGGGCCCAGGCAGTGTTGGTCAGTGCTGCTCAGCAGGCAGCACTGGACTGGACTGGATTACAGCTGATACAAGGTGTGAAGGAACAAGGGGTGGCTGTGGGCATGCACTTGCTGCTGCTGCCAGTGTTTATCTGCATGGCAGCAGGGCATTTGGGCGTTGCCAGGAAGGCGTTTTTATGTAGATTCCTCCTCTTTCAGCACTGCATTGTGGTGCAAGCAAAAGAAGCAAATCCTGTCTGGCTTCCTCTCCGGCCTTTATTCACCTCCCGTGTAGCTGTGAGTGTGTGAGCCTGCAGGGCCCCATGGAATTGCCTAGAAGTAGGCTGAATCGCTGCAAGGGCTGAACAGCAGTATCGGGCAGGCTCGGGCAACGCGCGGCCCGTTCGGGTTATCGCTTCTCGGCCTTTTGGCTAAGATCAAGTGTAGTATCTGTTCTTATCAGTTTAATATCTGATACGTCCCCTATCTGGGGACCATATATTAAATGGATTTTTAGAACAGGGAGATGGAAATAGAGCTTGCTCTGTCCACTCCACGCATTGACCTGGTATTGCAGTATTTCCAGGACCGGTGCACCCTTTCCTTATGTGTTGACTAAAAGCAGATTCCAAAAGTGTTTTTTGTCTTTGCTATTGTTTCTGTCTTTCTGAAGGGATCTCCCCTTTTAATCCCATTATTTCAACACCTGTTGGACAATGCATGAGTGATAATGAGCTCATTGATTAAATGCAATTAATGAATAGATTGCCACCTCTTGTTGTGTGTCGTCTGTGTTTCTGTGTTTCCGGCATTTCACATTGGAACACCTCATTCACCTTCCTTGTCTTCTCTCCGCCCTCCCTTTTAGGTAAGTTAAAGAGCTGCACCTGAGCCAGCCACTGATTGATTGATTGATTGATTGATTGATTGATTGATTGATTGATTGATTGATTGATTGATTGATTGATTGATGCAGCACAACAGTCAAATAGTGGAGTGGAGTAGGGGAACAGCAAACAGCCAATAAAGCAGCCCGCCCGCTCGCCTGCCCGCCACAATGGACCTACCTGTGTACACTAGATGGATGTGATGGAATGTACTGTCGTCCCTACATTTCAAGAAGAAGTAAGAATTGCAGTTGCAACAAAGCCTTGCTTGCCTACAAAGAGAGCAGCAATTTGGATTTGTTACTATGTTACCTAGAAGAATAACAAACTGTGCAAGGATGGAGGTTGTAGGAGCAAGGAGAAGTTGTCTGTAAAGTTGGTGGATGCCTATTTTCCATTTTGCAGTCCCTTGTCTCCCTCTTGTGGCCTCCTGGAGGCAACTAGCTGTGCAAAAAAAAGACAGCCTGGCGGCCGGCTGTTGCAGTGTTGCCCTCTCAGGCAACACTGAGTGACTGACTGAGCCTCACCGTCTTATATAAAGTTCAGACGGAACTTTGCACGTGTCATAGTGGAGCCCTCAGGATTCCAGAGCCAGCTTTCTGACATCATAATGGGGCCTCAGAGATAAAAGCCTGGGCCCAGGCAGTGTTGGTCAGTGCTGCTCAGCAGGCAGCACTGGACTGGACTGGATTACAGCTGATACAAGGTGTGAAGGAACAAGGGGTGGCTGTGGGCATGCACTTGCTGCCGCTGCCAGTGTTTATCTGCATGGCAGCAGGGCATTTGGGCGTTGCCAGGAAGGCGTTTTTATGTAGATTCCTCCTCTTTCAGCACTGCATTGTGGTGCAAGCAAAAGAAGCAAATCCTGTCTGGCTTCCTCTCCGGCCTTTATTCACCTCCCGTGTAGCTGTGAGTGTGTGAGCCTGCAGGGCCCCATGGAATTGCCTAGAAGTAGGCTGAATCGCTGCAAGGGCTGAACAGCAGTATCGGGCAGGCTCGGGCAACGCGCGGCCCGTTCGGGTTATCGCTTCTCGGCCTTTTGGCTAAGATCAAGTGTAGTATCTGTTCTTATCAGTTTAATATCTGATACGTCCCCTATCTGGGGACCATATATTAAATGGATTTTTAGAACAGGGAGATGGAAATAGAGCTTGCTCTGTCCACTCCACGCATTGACCTGGTATTGCAGTATTTCCAGGACCGGTGCACCCTTTCCTTATGTGTTGACTAAAAGCAGATTCCAAAAGTGTTTTTTGTCTTTGCTATTGTTTCTGTCTTTCTGAAGGGATCTCCCCTTTTAATCCCATTATTTCAACACCTGTTGGACAATGCATGAGTGATAATGAGCTCATTGATTAAATGCAATTAATGAATAGATTGCCACCTCTTGTTGTGTGTCGTCTGTGTTTCTGTGTTTCCGGCATTTCACATTGGAACACCTCATTCACCTTCCTTGTCTTCTCTCCGCCCTCCCTTTTAGGTAAGTTAAAGAGCTGCACCTGAGCCAGCCACTGATTGATTGATTGATTGATTGATTGATGCAGCACAACAGTCAAATAGTGGAGTGGAGTAGGGGAACAGCAAACAGCCAATAAAGCAGCCCGCCCGCTCGCCTGCCCGCCACAATGGACCTACCTGTGTACACTAGATGGATGTGATGGAATGTACTGTCGTCCCTACATTTCAAGAAGAAGTAAGAATTGCAGTTGCAACAAAGCCTTGCTTGCCTACAAAGAGAGCAGCAATTTGGATTTGTTACTATGTTACCTAGAAGAATAACAAACTGTGCAAGGATGGAGGTTGTAGGAGCAAGGAGAAGTTGTCTGTAAAGTTGGTGGATGCCTATTTTCCATTTTGCAGTCCCTTGTCTCCCTCTTGTGGCCTCCTGGAGGCAACTAGCTGTGCAAAAAAAAGACAGCCTGGCGGCCGGCTGTTGCAGTGTTGCCCTCTCAGGCAACACTGAGTGACTGACTGAGCCTCACCGTCTTATATAAAGTTCAGACGGAACTTTGCACGTGTCATAGTGGAGCCCTCAGGATTCCAGAGCCAGCTTTCTGACATCATAATGGGGCCTCAGAGATAAAAGCCTGGGCCCAGGCAGTGTTGGTCAGTGCTGCTCAGCAGGCAGCACTGGACTGGACTGGATTACAGCTGATACAAGGTGTGAAGGAACAAGGGGTGGCTGTGGGCATGCACTTGCTGCCGCTGCCAGTGTTTATCTGCATGGCAGCAGGGCATTTGGGCGTTGCCAGGAAGGCGTTTTTATGTAGATTCCTCCTCTTTCAGCACTGCATTGTGGTGCAAGCAAAAGAAGCAAATCCTGTCTGGCTTCCTCTCCGGCCTTTATTCACCTCCCGTGTAGCTGTGAGTGTGTGAGCCTGCAGGGCCCCATGGAATTGCCTAGAAGTAGGCTGAATCGCTGCAAGGGCTGAACAGCAGTATCGGGCAGGCTCGGGCAACGCGCGGCCCGTTCGGGTTATCGCTTCTCGGCCTTTTGGCTAAGATCAAGTGTAGTATCTGTTCTTATCAGTTTAATATCTGATACGTCCCCTATCTGGGGACCATATATTAAATGGATTTTTAGAACAGGGAGATGGAAATAGAGCTTGCTCTGTCCACTCCACGCATTGACCTGGTATTGCAGTATTTCCAGGACCGGTGCACCCTTTCCTTATGTGTTGACTAAAAGCAGATTCCAAAAGTGTTTTTTGTCTTTGCTATTGTTTCTGTCTTTCTGAAGGGATCTCCCCTTTTAATCCCATTATTTCAACACCTGTTGGACAATGCATGAGTGATAATGAGCTCATTGATTAAATGCAATTAATGAATAGATTGCCACCTCTTGTTGTGTGTCGTCTGTGTTTCTGTGTTTCCGGCATTTCACATTGGAACACCTCATTCACCTTCCTTGTCTTCTCTCCGCCCTCCCTTTTAGGTAAGTTAAAGAGCTGCACCTGAGCCAGCCACTGATTGATTGATTGATTGATTGATTGATTGATTGATTGATTGATTGATTGATTGATTGATGCAGCACAACAGTCAAATAGTGGAGTGGAGTAGGGGAACAGCAAACAGCCAATAAAGCAGCCCGCCCGCTCGCCTGCCCGCCACAATGGACCTACCTGTGTACACTAGATGGATGTGATGGAATGTACTGTCGTCCCTACATTTCAAGAAGAAGTAAGAATTGCAGTTGCAACAAAGCCTTGCTTGCCTACAAAGAGAGCAGCAATTTGGATTTGTTACTATGTTACCTAGAAGAATAACAAACTGTGCAAGGATGGAGGTTGTAGGAGCAAGGAGAAGTTGTCTGTAAAGTTGGTGGATGCCTATTTTCCATTTTGCAGTCCCTTGTCTCCCTCTTGTGGCCTCCTGGAGGCAACTAGCTGTGCAAAAAAAAGACAGCCTGGCGGCCGGCTGTTGCAGTGTTGCCCTCTCAGGCAACACTGAGTGACTGACTGAGCCTCACCGTCTTATATAAAGTTCAGACGGAACTTTGCACGTGTCATAGTGGAGCCCTCAGGATTCCAGAGCCAGCTTTCTGACATCATAATGGGGCCTCAGAGATAAAAGCCTGGGCCCAGGCAGTGTTGGTCAGTGCTGCTCAGCAGGCAGCACTGGACTGGACTGGATTACAGCTGATACAAGGTGTGAAGGAACAAGGGGTGGCTGTGGGCATGCACTTGCTGCCGCTGCCAGTGTTTATCTGCATGGCAGCAGGGCATTTGGGCGTTGCCAGGAAGGCGTTTTTATGTAGATTCCTCCTCTTTCAGCACTGCATTGTGGTGCAAGCAAAAGAAGCAAATCCTGTCTGGCTTCCTCTCCGGCCTTTATTCACCTCCCGTGTAGCTGTGAGTGTGTGAGCCTGCAGGGCCCCATGGAATTGCCTAGAAGTAGGCTGAATCGCTGCAAGGGCTGAACAGCAGTATCGGGCAGGCTCGGGCAACGCGCGGCCCGTTCGGGTTATCGCTTCTCGGCCTTTTGGCTAAGATCAAGTGTAGTATCTGTTCTTATCAGTTTAATATCTGATACGTCCCCTATCTGGGGACCATATATTAAATGGATTTTTAGAACAGGGAGATGGAAATAGAGCTTGCTCTGTCCACTCCACGCATTGACCTGGTATTGCAGTATTTCCAGGACCGGTGCACCCTTACCTTATGTGTTGACTAAAAGCAGATTCCAAAAGTGTTTTTTGTCTTTGCTATTGTTTCTGTCTTTCTGAAGGGATCTCCCCTTTTAATCCCATTATTTCAACACCTGTTGGACAATGCATGAGTGATAATGAGCTCATTGATTAAATGCAATTAATGAATAGATTGCCACCTCTTGTTGTGTGTCGTCTGTGTTTCTGTGTTTCCGGCATTTCACATTGGAACACCTCATTCACCTTCCTTGTCTTCTCTCCGCCCTCCCTTTTAGGTAAGTTAAAGAGCTGCACCTGAGCCAGCCACTGATTGATTGATTGATTGATTGATTGATTGATTGATTGATTGATTGATGCAGCACAACAGTCAAATAGTGGAGTGGAGTAGGGGAACAGCAAACAGCCAATAAAGCAGCCCGCCCGCTCGCCTGCCCGCCACAATGGACCTACCTGTGTACACTAGATGGATGTGATGGAATGTACTGTCGTCCCTACATTTCAAGAAGAAGTAAGAATTGCAGTTGCAACAAAGCCTTGCTTGCCTACAAAGAGAGCAGCAATTTGGATTTGTTACTATGTTACCTAGAAGAATAACAAACTGTGCAAGGATGGAGGTTGTAGGAGCAAGGAGAAGTTGTCTGTAAAGTTGGTGGATGCCTATTTTCCATTTTGCAGTCCCTTGTCTCCCTCTTGTGGCCTCCTGGAGGCAACTAGCTGTGCAAAAAAAAGACAGCCTGGCGGCCGGCTGTTGCAGTGTTGCCCTCTCAGGCAACACTGAGTGACTGACTGAGCCTCACCGTCTTATATAAAGTTCAGACGGAACTTTGCACGTGTCATAGTGGAGCCCTCAGGATTCCAGAGCCAGCTTTCTGACATCATAATGGGGCCTCAGAGATAAAAGCCTGGGCCCAGGCAGTGTTGGTCAGTGCTGCTCAGCAGGCAGCACTGGACTGGACTGGATTACAGCTGATACAAGGTGTGAAGGAACAAGGGGTGGCTGTGGGCATGCACTTGCTGCCGCTGCCAGTGTTTATCTGCATGGCAGCAGGGCATTTGGGCGTTGCCAGGAAGGCGTTTTTATGTAGATTCCTCCTCTTTCAGCACTGCATTGTGGTGCAAGCAAAAGAAGCAAATCCTGTCTGGCTTCCTCTCCGGCCTTTATTCACCTCCCGTGTAGCTGTGAGTGTGTGAGCCTGCAGGGCCCCATGGAATTGCCTAGAAGTAGGCTGAATCGCTGCAAGGGCTGAACAGCAGTATCGGGCAGGCTCGGGCAACGCGCGGCCCGTTCGGGTTATCGCTTCTCGGCCTTTTGGCTAAGATCAAGTGTAGTATCTGTTCTTATCAGTTTAATATCTGATACGTCCCCTATCTGGGGACCATATATTAAATGGATTTTTAGAACAGGGAGATGGAAATAGAGCTTGCTCTGTCCACTCCACGCATTGACCTGGTATTGCAGTATTTCCAGGACCGGTGCACCCTTTCCTTATGTGTTGACTAAAAGCAGATTCCAAAAGTGTTTTTTGTCTTTGCTATTGTTTCTGTCTTTCTGAAGGGATCTCCCCTTTTAATCCCATTATTTCAACACCTGTTGGACAATGCATGAGTGATAATGAGCTCATTGATTAAATGCAATTAATGAATAGATTGCCACCTCTTGTTGTGTGTCGTCTGTGTTTCTGTGTTTCCGGCATTTCACATTGGAACACCTCATTCACCTTCCTTGTCTTCTCTCCGCCCTCCCTTTTAGGTAAGTTAAAGAGCTGCACCTGAGCCAGCCACTGATTGATTGATTGATTGATTGATTGATTGATTGATTGATTGATGCAGCACAACAGTCAAATAGTGGAGTGGAGTAGGGGAACAGCAAACAGCCAATAAAGCAGCCCGCCCGCTCGCCTGCCCGCCACAATGGACCTACCTGTGTACACTAGATGGATGTGATGGAATGTACTGTCGTCCCTACATTTCAAGAAGAAGTAAGAATTGCAGTTGCAACAAAGCCTTGCTTGCCTACAAAGAGAGCAGCAATTTGGATTTGTTACTATGTTACCTAGAAGAATAACAAACTGTGCAAGGATGGAGGTTGTAGGAGCAAGGAGAAGTTGTCTGTAAAGTTGGTGGATGCCTATTTTCCATTTTGCAGTCCCTTGTCTCCCTCTTGTGGCCTCCTGGAGGCAACTAGCTGTGCAAAAAAAAGACAGCCTGGCGGCCGGCTGTTGCAGTGTTGCCCTCTCAGGCAACACTGAGTGACTGACTGAGCCTCACCGTCTTATATAAAGTTCAGACGGAACTTTGCACGTGTCATAGTGGAGCCCTCAGGATTCCAGAGCCAGCTTTCTGACATCATAATGGGGCCTCAGAGATAAAAGCCTGGGCCCAGGCAGTGTTGGTCAGTGCTGCTCAGCAGGCAGCACTGGACTCAGGGGCGTAGCTAGAGGCTCATGGGCCCCGATGCAAAAATTCTTACTGGGCCCCCCCCCCCCGCAAACTTCTCATGGCCGACGGTCCGCAGCTTTCAGCTGCATCGCTGGGTCTCCTAAGTGACGCAACAATGCAGCACTAGCAGCCGGGGGCGTCACTAAGGCTGGGTTCACACGCCCTATTTACGGACGTAATTCGGGCGTTTTAGCATTGAATTATGAATTACATCCGAAAATGCGGCTCAAAAGCGTTGGCAAACATCTGCCCATTCATTTGAATGGGTCTTACGATGTTCTGTGCCGACGGTCATTTTTTTTAACGCGCCGCTGTCAAGAGGCGGCACGTAAAAAAGACGCACTACGACCCTATAAACTATGGATAGGATTAGATACAGTGGCTCAGCAGACAGTATCACACATGATAGGATTAGATACAGTGGCTGAGCAGACAGTATCACACATGATAGGATTAGATACAGTGGCTGAGCAGACAGTATCACACATGATAGGATTAGATACAGTGGCCCAGCAGACAGTATCACACATGTTAGGATTAGATACAGTGGCTCAGCAGACAGTACCACACATGATAGGATTAGATACAGTGGCTCAGAAGGCAGTATCACACGTGATAGGATTAGATACAGTGGCTCAGCAGACAGTATCAAACATGATCGGATTAAATATAGGGTCCAGCAGACAGTATCACACATGATAGGATTAGATACAGGGTCCAGCAGACAGTATCACACATGATTGGATTAGATACACAGCTCAGCAGACAGTATCACACATGATTGGATTAGATATAGGACCCAGCAGACAGTATCACACATGATTGGATTAGATACAGGGCCCAGCTCGCTGACATTGCGTCTCCAGCGCTGGACCCAGGATAGGTAAGAATAATAATTTTGCTTCTTTAACCCCTTAATGACCAGCCTATTTTGGACCTTAATGACCAAGCTATTTTTTACGTTTTTCAATCGTCGCATTCCAAGAGCTATAACGCTTTTATTTTTGCGTCGACATAGCTGTATAAGGTCTTGTTTTTTGCGGGACAAGTTGTATTTTTTAATAGCACCATTTTTAGGTACATATTATTTATTGATTAACTTTTATTAACTTTTTTTTGGGGGGGAATAGAAAAAAATCTGAAATTTCGCCACACTTTTTTGCGTCCTAAATCTACGCCGTTTACCGTGTGGTATAAATAACACAATAACTTTATTCAGCGGGTTGTTACGATTGCAACGATACCAAATTTGTATAGTTTTTGTATGTTTTACTACTTTTACACAGTAAAATGCTTTTTTTTCAAAATGATTTGTTTTTGTGTCTCCATATTTGAAGAGCCGTAACGTTTTTATTTTTTCGCCGATGCGGTTGTATGAGGGCTTTTTTTTTGCGGGACGACTTGTAGTTTTTATTGGTACCATTTTAGGGTAGATGCGACTTTTTGATCACTTTTTATTACATTTTTTTAAAGTCAGTATTCACAGAAAACAGCAATTTTTCCATAGTTTTTTATTATTTTTTTTACGGCGTTCACCGTGCGGGTTAAATAATGTTATAGATTTATAGTCGGGGTCGTTACGGACGCGGCGATACCAAATATGTGTAACTTTTTAACTTTATTTTGTTTTTTTAAAAGCAGTTTGTAAGGGGAAAAGCTGGGTTTTTCATTTTTTTTCAAATTTTTTTTAAAATTAACTTTATTAAACTTTTTTTTCACTTTTTTACTAGTCCCACTAGGGGACTATAATATGCGATTCTCCGATCGCTATTGTAATACACTGCAATACTTTTGTATTGCAGTGTATTACTGCCTGGCCGTTTAACACGGACAGGCATCTGCTAGGTCATGCCTGCGGCATGATCTAGCAGGCAGTCGCTCCAGGCAGACCTGGGGGCCTTTATTAGACCCCCGGCTGCCATTAGAGACACAGACACTCGGCGATCGTATCGCCGGGTGTCGGTGGGAGAGAGGGAGCTCCCTCCCTCTCTCCAAAACCACTCAGATGCGGTGCTCGCTATTGAGCACCGCATCTGAGGGGTTAAACGTGTGAGATCGATACTAATATCGATCTCACACGGCAGAGCAGGGACGCTCCCAGCCCTCAGCTGCCTCTAGCAGCTGAGAGCAGGGAGATCTGACAGTTCCCTGCTCTGTTTACTTATTCCGATGCCGCGACGTAAAAAGTCTATGGCATCGGAATAAGGCCCGTTAGTGACCGAAGTAGAAACACGATGGGCCGGTCACTAACGGGTTAAGTGTTACTGATTATTTTTGTGTGTTTGTGTTTTTTTTACAGGTTCGGTTGTTGGACTTCGGATTCGAGGACTTCAATGACGGCGTTTTTTTTATTCTCAATAAAATGGTTAATGAGGGTTGTTTTTTTATTTCAATGAAATATTTTTTCTATGTGCTTGTATCTTTTTAAACTTTATTATCACCGCCTTAGTAATGGCCGCTGGCTGATTGACAACCTCCATTACTAAGGCGGGGCTTAATGTTAGCCTGTGCAGAGGCTACACTAACCCCCATTATTACCCCGGTACCCACCGCCACCAGGAGTACTGGGAAGAGCCGGGTACGAACCAGTACCCGACCATCTGTAGTGACGGGCAGGCAACGGGGTGGCCGCAGGCTGGTAGTATTAGGCTGGGAAAGGCCAAAAACAGTGGCCCTTCCCACCCTTGTAATGCTGCCTGCTGCTGCTGTGTTGCATCTGGCTGGTTATGAAAATTGGGGGGGACCCCACATCGTTCTTTCCAATTTTTTTTATTTTTTTTTTAAATGACGTGGGGTCCCCCCCATTTTTCATAACCAGCCAGATACAATAAAGCAGCAGCAGCCTAGCATCACCAGGGTGGGAAGGGCCACTGTTTTTGGCCTTTCCCCTCCTGATAATACCAGCCTGCGGCCACCTCAGTGGCCGCCCATCACTACAGATGGTCAGGTACTGGATCGTACCTGGCTCTTCCCGGCACCCCTGGTGGCGGTGGGTACCGGGGTAATAAAGGGGGTTAGTGTTCGCCTCTGCACCGGCTAACACAAAGCCCCGCCTTAGTAATGGATGCTGTCAATCAGCCGGCGGCCATTACTAAGGCGGTAGTAATATAGTTTAAAAAAACACACATAGAAAAAATATTTTATTGAAATAAAAAAAAAAACCCACACAGCCCTCATTAACCATTTTATTGATAAGAAAAAAATCTGTCATCGAAGTAGTCCTGGAATCCGACGTAGTCCAACGACCGAACCTGTAAGAAAACACACAAAAAATGATTAGTAACACATGTGTTAGGCTTAGATACAGGGCCCATGTGTGATACTGTCTGTGGGACCCTGTATCTAAGCCTACCACAACGTAGGCTTAGATACAGGGTCCAGCAAACAGTAATCTTATACAGTATAAGATTACTGTGTGCTGGGGCCCTGTATCTAAACCGACAGTGTGGTAGGCTTAGATACAGGGTCCCACAGACAGGATCACACATGGGCCATGTATCTAAGCCTACCATGTGATTGTCTTAGATACAGGGCCCAGCAAACAGGATCACACAATCTGTGATCCTGTCTCATGGGCTCTCTAAGCCTGCTACATCGTAGGCTTAAAGGGGTTGTCCAGTCCCTAAACATTGATGGCCTTTCCTAAGGATAGGCCATGAATAGCTGATGTGTCTGGGTCCGACTTCCGGGACTTTCCTGGTTCCGGATCGCAGCGGAGGTCCTGACGTCACAGCGCTATGCGCCGCGCACAACATCGAGAGGACAGAACTTCCGCCGCGGCTGAAGAGGAAGGTAAGATTAGTTGCCCTGACTGGCGGGGTCCGACTCCCGGGACCCGCCAATCAGCTGTTTTGAAGGGGCCGCAGCACTCGTACGAGAGCTGCTTCCCCTTCATTTCACTACTCGCCCACACTGTGAATCGCCGACACCGATTCACAGTGTGACCGGAATGAAGGGGAGTAGCTCCCGTACAAGTGCTGCGGCCCCTTCAAAACAGCTGATTGGCGGGTCCCGGGAGTCGGACCCCGCCAGTCAGGGCAACTAATCTTACCTTCCTCTTCAGCCGCGGCAGAAGTTCTGTCCTCTCGATGTTGTGCGCGGCGCATAGCGCTTGACGTCAGGACCTCCGCTGCGATCCGGAACCAGGAAGGTAAGGTCAGTCTGTTACTATAGTAACAAGGGCCCGCGGCCCGAGTTACTATAGTAACTTTTTATTGATGTGGTGCGGGGGGCTGTGGGCCCCCCTGGCTTCGGGGCCCGGTCGCAATTGCGACCCCTATAGCTACGCCAGTGTAGATAGATAGATAGATAGATAGATAGATAGATAGATAGATAGATAGATAGATAGATAGATAGATAGATAGATAGATAGATAGATAGATAGATAGATAGATAGATTAGATAGATAGATATGAGATAGATAGATAGATAGATATGAGATAGATAGATAGATAGATAGATAGATAGATAGATAGATAGATAGATAGATAGATAGATAGATAGATAGATAGATAGATAGATAGATAGATAGATAGATAGATAGATATGAGATAGATAGATATGAGATAGATAGATAGATAGATAGATAGATAGATAGATAGATAGATAGATAGATAGATAGATAGATAGATAGATAGATAGATAGATAGATAGATAGATAGGAGATAGATAGATAGATAGATAGATAGATAGATAGATAGATAGATAGATAGATAGATAGATAGATAGATAGATAGATGATAGATAGATAGATATGAGATAGATAGATAGATAGATAGATAGATGATAGATAGATAGATATGAGATAGATAGATATTTAGATAGATAGATAGATAGATAGATAGATAGATAGATAGATAGATAGATAGATAGATAGATAGATAGATAGATAGATAGATAGATAGATATGAGATAGATAGATAGATAGATAGATAGATATGAGATAGATAGATAGATAGATAGATAGATAGATAGATAGATAGATAGATAGATAGATAGATAGATAGATAGATAGATAGATAGATAGATAGATAGATAGATAGATAGATAGATAGATAGATATGAGATAGATAGATAGATAGATAGATAGATAGATAGATAGATAGATAGATATGAGATAGATAGATAGATAGATAGATAGATAGATAGATAGATAGATAGATAGATAGATAGATAGATATGAGATAGATAGATACTTTGTCTGTTATGCTAAACGGTCAGCCCTGAGGTGTGACTGCTCAGCATGACAGACATACACACAGTGAAGGGGTTAATAGCTGGATTACTAGTTGCTACTTACATCTGCTGTGGGGTCAGAGAGCAGCTGGTACTGCAGGGGAGCAGCAGACACAACCATCTTCTTGCTGTAGCCATTCCTTTCCCTCTGAACAGGTCACGAGGAAGAGGGAAACAGCAAGAAGTGAGCTGATTGGGTGGACAGTACAGTGGGCGGGGCTGGGTCTCGTAAGATGAGTGGATTCATCTATCATTCACTTTCCACCCTCTTGTTCCCCCTCCACGCAATGACTCTCTGACAGCTGAGCTGCCACCAATGCTTTAAGCTACATTACTGGGTCTCTTTTGTACCACAGCAGGGACCCAGCAATGTAGAGCAATCATTGCAGCGCTAGTGTGGTGAGGGGGGCCTGCGGGCCCCCCTAGCTACGGGGCCCGGTCGCAGTTGCGACCGCTGCGACCCCTATAGCTACGCCACTGACTGGACTGGACTGGATTACAGCTGATACAAGGTGTGAAGGAACAAGGGGTGGCTGTGGGCATGCACTTGCTGCCGCTGCCAGTGTTTATCTGCATGGCAGCAGGGCATTTGGGCGTTGCCAGGAAGGCGTTTTTATGTAGATTCCTCCTCTTTCAGCACTGCATTGTGGTGCAAGCAAAAGAAGCAAATCCTGTCTGGCTTCCTCTCCGGCCTTTATTCACCTCCCGTGTAGCTGTGAGTGTGTGAGCCTGCAGGGCCCCATGGAATTGCCTAGAAGTAGGCTGAATCGCTGCAAGGGCTGAACAGCAGTATCGGGCAGGCTCGGGCAACGCGCGGCCCGTTCGGGTTATCGCTTCTCGGCCTTTTGGCTAAGATCAAGTGTAGTATCTGTTCTTATCAGTTTAATATCTGATACGTCCCCTATCTGGGGACCATATATTAAATGGATTTTTAGAACAGGGAGATGGAAATAGAGCTTGCTCTGTCCACTCCACGCATTGACCTGGTATTGCAGTATTTCCAGGACCGGTGCACCCTTTCCTTATGTGTTGACTAAAAGCAGATTCCAAAAGTGTTTTTTGTCTTTGCTATTGTTTCTGTCTTTCTGAAGGGATCTCCCCTTTTAATCCCATTATTTCAACACCTGTTGGACAATGCATGAGTGATAATGAGCTCATTGATTAAATGCAATTAATGAATAGATTGCCACCTCTTGTTGTGTGTCGTCTGTGTTTCTGTGTTTCCGGCATTTCACATTGGAACACCTCATTCACCTTCCTTGTCTTCTCTCCGCCCTCCCTTTTAGGTAAGTTAAAGAGCTGCACCTGAGCCAGCCACTGATTGATTGATTGATTGATTGATTGATTGATTGATTGATGCAGCACAACAGTCAAATAGTGGAGTGGAGTAGGGGAACAGCAAACAGCCAATAAAGCAGCCCGCCCGCTCGCCTGCCCGCCACAATGGACCTACCTGTGTACACTAGATGGATGTGATGGAATGTACTGTCGTCCCTACATTTCAAGAAGAAGTAAGAATTGCAGTTGCAACAAAGCCTTGCTTGCCTACAAAGAGAGCAGCAATTTGGATTTGTTACTATGTTACCTAGAAGAATAACAAACTGTGCAAGGATGGAGGTTGTAGGAGCAAGGAGAAGTTGTCTGTAAAGTTGGTGGATGCCTATTTTCCATTTTGCAGTCCCTTGTCTCCCTCTTGTGGCCTCCTGGAGGCAACTAGCTGTGCAAAAAAAAGACAGCCTGGCGGCCGGCTGTTGCAGTGTTGCCCTCTCAGGCAACACTGAGTGACTGACTGAGCCTCACCGTCTTATATAAAGTTCAGACGGAACTTTGCACGTGTCATAGTGGAGCCCTCAGGATTCCAGAGCCAGCTTTCTGACATCATAATGGGGCCTCAGAGATAAAAGCCTGGGCCCAGGCAGTGTTGGTCAGTGCTGCTCAGCAGGCAGCACTGGACTGGACTGGATTACAGCTGATACAAGGTGTGAAGGAACAAGGGGTGGCTGTGGGCATGCACTTGCTGCCGCTGCCAGTGTTTATCTGCATGGCAGCAGGGCATTTGGGCGTTGCCAGGAAGGCGTTTTTATGTAGATTCCTCCTCTTTCAGCACTGCATTGTGGTGCAAGCAAAAGAAGCAAATCCTGTCTGGCTTCCTCTCCGGCCTTTATTCACCTCCCGTGTAGCTGTGAGTGTGTGAGCCTGCAGGGCCCCATGGAATTGCCTAGAAGTAGGCTGAATCGCTGCAAGGGCTGAACAGCAGTATCGGGCAGGCTCGGGCAACGCGCGGCCCGTTCGGGTTATCGCTTCTCGGCCTTTTGGCTAAGATCAAGTGTAGTATCTGTTCTTATCAGTTTAATATCTGATACGTCCCCTATCTGGGGACCATATATTAAATGGATTTTTAGAACAGGGAGATGGAAATAGAGCTTGCTCTGTCCACTCCACGCATTGACCTGGTATTGCAGTATTTCCAGGACCGGTGCACCCTTTCCTTATGTGTTGACTAAAAGCAGATTCCAAAAGTGTTTTTTGTCTTTGCTATTGTTTCTGTCTTTCTGAAGGGATCTCCCCTTTTAATCCCATTATTTCAACACCTGTTGGACAATGCATGAGTGATAATGAGCTCATTGATTAAATGCAATTAATGAATAGATTGCCACCTCTTGTTGTGTGTCGTCTGTGTTTCTGTGTTTCCGGCATTTCACATTGGAACACCTCATTCACCTTCCTTGTCTTCTCTCCGCCCTCCCTTTTAGGTAAGTTAAAGAGCTGCACCTGAGCCAGCCACTGATTGATTGATTGATTGATTGATTGATTGATTGATTGATTGATGCAGCACAACAGTCAAATAGTGGAGTGGAGTAGGGGAACAGCAAACAGCCAATAAAGCAGCCCGCCCGCTCGCCTGCCCGCCACAATGGACCTACCTGTGTACACTAGATGGATGTGATGGAATGTACTGTCGTCCCTACATTTCAAGAAGAAGTAAGAATTGCAGTTGCAACAAAGCCTTGCTTGCCTACAAAGAGAGCAGCAATTTGGATTTGTTACTATGTTACCTAGAAGAATAACAAACTGTGCAAGGATGGAGGTTGTAGGAGCAAGGAGAAGTTGTCTGTAAAGTTGGTGGATGCCTATTTTCCATTTTGCAGTCCCTTGTCTCCCTCTTGTGGCCTCCTGGAGGCAACTAGCTGTGCAAAAAAAAGACAGCCTGGCGGCCGGCTGTTGCAGTGTTGCCCTCTCAGGCAACACTGAGTGACTGACTGAGCCTCACCGTCTTATATAAAGTTCAGACGGAACTTTGCACGTGTCATAGTGGAGCCCTCAGGATTCCAGAGCCAGCTTTCTGACATCATAATGGGGCCTCAGAGATAAAAGCCTGGGCCCAGGCAGTGTTGGTCAGTGCTGCTCAGCAGGCAGCACTGGACTGGACTGGATTACAGCTGATACAAGGTGTGAAGGAACAAGGGGTGGCTGTGGGCATGCACTTGCTGCCGCTGCCAGTGTTTATCTGCATGGCAGCAGGGCATTTGGGCGTTGCCAGGAAGGCGTTTTTATGTAGATTCCTCCTCTTTCAGCACTGCATTGTGGTGCAAGCAAAAGAAGCAAATCCTGTCTGGCTTCCTCTCCGGCCTTTATTCACCTCCCGTGTAGCTGTGAGTGTGTGAGCCTGCAGGGCCCCATGGAATTGCCTAGAAGTAGGCTGAATCGCTGCAAGGGCTGAACAGCAGTATCGGGCAGGCTCGGGCAACGCGCGGCCCGTTCGGGTTATCGCTTCTCGGCCTTTTGGCTAAGATCAAGTGTAGTATCTGTTCTTATCAGTTTAATATCTGATACGTCCCCTATCTGGGGACCATATATTAAATGGATTTTTAGAACAGGGAGATGGAAATAGAGCTTGCTCTGTCCACTCCACGCATTGACCTGGTATTGCAGTATTTCCAGGACCGGTGCACCCTTTCCTTATGTGTTGACTAAAAGCAGATTCCAAAAGTGTTTTTTGTCTTTGCTATTGTTTCTGTCTTTCTGAAGGGATCTCCCCTTTTAATCCCATTATTTCAACACCTGTTGGACAATGCATGAGTGATAATGAGCTCATTGATTAAATGCAATTAATGAATAGATTGCCACCTCTTGTTGTGTGTCGTCTGTGTTTCTGTGTTTCCGGCATTTCACATTGGAACACCTCATTCACCTTCCTTGTCTTCTCTCCGCCCTCCCTTTTAGGTAAGTTAAAGAGCTGCACCTGAGCCAGCCACTGATTGATTGATTGATTGATTGATTGATTGATTGATTGATTGATTGATTGATTGATTGATTGATGCAGCACAACAGTCAAATAGTGGAGTGGAGTAGGGGAACAGCAAACAGCCAATAAAGCAGCCCGCCCGCTCGCCTGCCCGCCACAATGGACCTACCTGTGTACACTAGATGGATGTGATGGAATGTACTGTCGTCCCTACATTTCAAGAAGAAGTAAGAATTGCAGTTGCAACAAAGCCTTGCTTGCCTACAAAGAGAGCAGCAATTTGGATTTGTTACTATGTTACCTAGAAGAATAACAAACTGTGCAAGGATGGAGGTTGTAGGAGCAAGGAGAAGTTGTCTGTAAAGTTGGTGGATGCCTATTTTCCATTTTGCAGTCCCTTGTCTCCCTCTTGTGGCCTCCTGGAGCCAACTAGCTGTGCAAAAAAAAGACAGCCTGGCGGCCGGCTGTTGCAGTGTTGCCCTCTCAGGCAACACTGAGTGACTGACTGAGCCTCACCGTCTTATATAAAGTTCAGACGGAACTTTGCACGTGTCATAGTGGAGCCCTCAGGATTCCAGAGCCAGCTTTCTGACATCATAATGGGGCCTCAGAGATAAAAGCCTGGGCCCAGGCAGTGTTGGTCAGTGCTGCTCAGCAGGCAGCACTGGACTGGACTGGATTACAGCTGATACAAGGTGTGAAGGAACAAGGGGTGGCTGTGGGCATGCACTTGCTGCCGCTGCCAGTGTTTATCTGCATGGCAGCAGGGCATTTGGGCGTTGCCAGGAAGGCGTTTTTATGTAGATTCCTCCTCTTTCAGCACTGCATTGTGGTGCAAGCAAAAGAAGCAAATCCTGTCTGGCTTCCTCTCCGGCCTTTATTCACCTCCCGTGTAGCTGTGAGTGTGTGAGCCTGCAGGGCCCCATGGAATTGCCTAGAAGTAGGCTGAATCGCTGCAAGGGCTGAACAGCAGTATCGGGCAGGCTCGGGCAACGCGCGGCCCGTTCGGGTTATCGCTTCTCGGCCTTTTGGCTAAGATCAAGTGTAGTATCTGTTCTTATCAGTTTAATATCTGATACGTCCCCTATCTGGGGACCATATATTAAATGGATTTTTAGAACAGGGAGATGGAAATAGAGCTTGCTCTGTCCACTCCACGCATTGACCTGGTATTGCAGTATTTCCAGGACCGGTGCACCCTTTCCTTATGTGTTGACTAAAAGCAGATTCCAAAAGTGTTTTTTGTCTTTGCTATTGTTTCTGTCTTTCTGAAGGGATCTCCCCTTTTAATCCCATTATTTCAACACCTGTTGGACAATGCATGAGTGATAATGAGCTCATTGATTAAATGCAATTAATGAATAGATTGCCACCTCTTGTTGTGTGTCGTCTGTGTTTCTGTGTTTCCGGCATTTCACATTGGAACACCTCATTCACCTTCCTTGTCTTCTCTCCGCCCTCCCTTTTAGGTAAGTTAAAGAGCTGCACCTGAGCCAGCCACTGATTGATTGATTGATTGATTGATTGATTGATTGATTGATTGATTGATTGATTGATGCAGCACAACAGTCAAATAGTGGAGTGGAGTAGGGGAACAGCAAACAGCCAATAAAGCAGCCCGCCCGCTCGCCTGCCCGCCACAATGGACCTACCTGTGTACACTAGATGGATGTGATGGAATGTACTGTCGTCCCTACATTTCAAGAAGAAGTAAGAATTGCAGTTGCAACAAAGCCTTGCTTGCCTACAAAGAGAGCAGCAATTTGGATTTGTTACTATGTTACCTAGAAGAATAACAAACTGTGCAAGGATGGAGGTTGTAGGAGCAAGGAGAAGTTGTCTGTAAAGTTGGTGGATGCCTATTTTCCATTTTGCAGTCCCTTGTCTCCCTCTTGTGGCCTCCTGGAGGCAACTAGCTGTGCAAAAAAAAGACAGCCTGGCGGCCGGCTGTTGCAGTGTTGCCCTCTCAGGCAACACTGAGTGACTGACTGAGCCTCACCGTCTTATATAAAGTTCAGACGGAACTTTGCACGTGTCATAGTGGAGCCCTCAGGATTCCAGAGCCAGCTTTCTGACATCATAATGGGGCCTCAGAGATAAAAGCCTGGGCCCAGGCAGTGTTGGTCAGTGCTGCTCAGCAGGCAGCACTGGACTGGACTGGATTACAGCTGATACAAGGTGTGAAGGAACAAGGGGTGGCTGTGGGCATGCACTTGCTGCCGCTGCCAGTGTTTATCTGCATGGCAGCAGGGCATTTGGGCGTTGCCAGGAAGGCGTTTTTATGTAGATTCCTCCTCTTTCAGCACTGCATTGTGGTGCAAGCAAAAGAAGCAAATCCTGTCTGGCTTCCTCTCCGGCCTTTATTCACCTCCCGTGTAGCTGTGAGTGTGTGAGCCTGCAGGGCCCCATGGAATTGCCTAGAAGTAGGCTGAATCGCTGCAAGGGCTGAACAGCAGTATCGGGCAGGCTCGGGCAACGCGCGGCCCGTTCGGGTTATCGCTTCTCGGCCTTTTGGCTAAGATCAAGTGTAGTATCTGTTCTTATCAGTTTAATATCTGATACGTCCCCTATCTGGGGACCATATATTAAATGGATTTTTAGAACAGGGAGATGGAAATAGAGCTTGCTCTGTCCACTCCACGCATTGACCTGGTATTGCAGTATTTCCAGGACCGGTGCACCCTTTCCTTATGTGTTGACTAAAAGCAGATTCCAAAAGTGTTTTTTGTCTTTGCTATTGTTTCTGTCTTTCTGAAGGGATCTCCCCTTTTAATCCCATTATTTCAACACCTGTTGGACAATGCATGAGTGATAATGAGCTCATTGATTAAATGCAATTAATGAATAGATTGCCACCTCTTGTTGTGTGTCGTCTGTGTTTCTGTGTTTCCGGCATTTCACATTGGAACACCTCATTCACCTTCCTTGTCTTCTCTCCGCCCTCCCTTTTAGGTAAGTTAAAGAGCTGCACCTGAGCCAGCCACTTGATTGATTGATTGATTGATTGATTGATTGATTGATTGATTGATTGATTGATGCAGCACAACAGTCAAATAGTGGAGTGGAGTAGGGGAACAGCAAACAGCCAATAAAGCAGCCCGCCCGCTCGCCTGCCCGCCACAATGGACCTACCTGTGTACACTAGATGGATGTGATGGAATGTACTGTCGTCCCTACATTTCAAGAAGAAGTAAGAATTGCAGTTGCAACAAAGCCTTGCTTGCCTACAAAGAGAGCAGCAATTTGGATTTGTTACTATGTTACCTAGAAGAATAACAAACTGTGCAAGGATGGAGGTTGTAGGAGCAAGGAGAAGTTGTCTGTAAAGTTGGTGGATGCCTATTTTCCATTTTGCAGTCCCTTGTCTCCCTCTTGTGGCCTCCTGGAGGCAACTAGCTGTGCAAAAAAAAGACAGCCTGGCGGCCGGCTGTTGCAGTGTTGCCCTCTCAGGCAACACTGAGTGACTGACTGAGCCTCACCGTCTTATATAAAGTTCAGACGGAACTTTGCACGTGTCATAGTGGAGCCCTCAGGATTCCAGAGCCAGCTTTCTGACATCATAATGGGGCCTCAGAGATAAAAGCCTGGGCCCAGGCAGTGTTGGTCAGTGCTGCTCAGCAGGCAGCACTGGACTGGACTGGATTACAGCTGATACAAGGTGTGAAGGAACAAGGGGTGGCTGTGGGCATGCACTTGCTGCCGCTGCCAGTGTTTATCTGCATGGCAGCAGGGCATTTGGGCGTTGCCAGGAAGGCGTTTTTATGTAGATTCCTCCTCTTTCAGCACTGCATTGTGGTGCAAGCAAAAGAAGCAAATCCTGTCTGGCTTCCTCTCCGGCCTTTATTCACCTCCCGTGTAGCTGTGAGTGTGTGAGCCTGCAGGGCCCCATGGAATTGCCTAGAAGTAGGCTGAATCGCTGCAAGGGCTGAACAGCAGTATCGGGCAGGCTCGGGCAACGCGCGGCCCGTTCGGGTTATCGCTTCTCGGCCTTTTGGCTAAGATCAAGTGTAGTATCTGTTCTTATCAGTTTAATATCTGATACGTCCCCTATCTGGGGACCATATATTAAATGGATTTTTAGAACAGGGAGATGGAAATAGAGCTTGCTCTGTCCACTCCACGCATTGACCTGGTATTGCAGTATTTCCAGGACCGGTGCACCCTTTCCTTATGTGTTGACTAAAAGCAGATTCCAAAAGTGTTTTTTGTCTTTGCTATTGTTTCTGTCTTTCTGAAGGGATCTCCCCTTTTAATCCCATTATTTCAACACCTGTTGGACAATGCATGAGTGATAATGAGCTCATTGATTAAATGCAATTAATGAATAGATTGCCACCTCTTGTTGTGTGTCGTCTGTGTTTCTGTGTTTCCGGCATTTCACATTGGAACACCTCATTCACCTTCCTTGTCTTCTCTCCGCCCTCCCTTTTAGGTAAGTTAAAGAGCTGCACCTGAGCCAGCCACTGATTGATTGATTGATTGATTGATTGATTGATTGATTGATTGATTGATTGATTGATGCAGCACAACAGTCAAATAGTGGAGTGGAGTAGGGGAACAGCAAACAGCCAATAAAGCAGCCCGCCCGCTCGCCTGCCCGCCACAATGGACCTACCTGTGTACACTAGATGGATGTGATGGAATGTACTGTCGTCCCTACATTTCAAGAAGAAGTAAGAATTGCAGTTGCAACAAAGCCTTGCTTGCCTACAAAGAGAGCAGCAATTTGGATTTGTTACTATGTTACCTAGAAGAATAACAAACTGTGCAAGGATGGAGGTTGTAGGAGCAAGGAGAAGTTGTCTGTAAAGTTGGTGGATGCCTATTTTCCATTTTGCAGTCCCTTGTCTCCCTCTTGTGGCCTCCTGGAGGCAACTAGCTGTGCAAAAAAAAGACAGCCTGGCGGCCGGCTGTTGCAGTGTTGCCCTCTCAGGCAACACTGAGTGACTGACTGAGCCTCACCGTCTTATATAAAGTTCAGACGGAACTTTGCACGTGTCATAGTGGAGCCCTCAGGATTCCAGAGCCAGCTTTCTGACATCATAATGGGGCCTCAGAGATAAAATCCTGGGCCCAGGCAGTGTTGGTCAGTGCTGCTCAGCAGGCAGCACTGGACTGGACTGGATTACAGCTGATACAAGGTGTGAAGGAACAAGGGGTGGCTGTGGGCATGCACTTGCTGCCGCTGCCAGTGTTTATCTGCATGGCAGCAGGGCATTTGGGCGTTGCCAGGAAGGCGTTTTTATGTAGATTCCTCCTCTTTCAGCACTGCATTGTGGTGCAAGCAAAAGAAGCAAATCCTGTCTGGCTTCCTCTCCGGCCTTTATTCACCTCCCGTGTAGCTGTGAGTGTGTGAGCCTGCAGGGCCCCATGGAATTGCCTAGAAGTAGGCTGAATCGCTGCAAGGGCTGAACAGCAGTATCGGGCAGGCTCGGGCAACGCGCGGCCCGTTCGGGTTATCGCTTCTCGGCCTTTTGGCTAAGATCAAGTGTAGTATCTGTTCTTATCAGTTTAATATCTGATACGTCCCCTATCTGGGGACCATATATTAAATGGATTTTTAGAACAGGGAGATGGAAATAGAGCTTGCTCTGTCCACTCCACGCATTGACCTGGTATTGCAGTATTTCCAGGACCGGTGCACCCTTTCCTTATGTGTTGACTAAAAGCAGATTCCAAAAGTGTTTTTTGTCTTTGCTATTGTTTCTGTCTTTCTGAAGGGATCTCCCCTTTTAATCCCATTATTTCAACACCTGTTGGACAATGCATGAGTGATAATGAGCTCATTGATTAAATGCAATTAATGAATAGATTGCCACCTCTTGTTGTGTGTCGTCTGTGTTTCTGTGTTTCCGGCATTTCACATTGGAACACCTCATTCACCTTCCTTGTCTTCTCTCCGCCCTCCCTTTTAGGTAAGTTAAAGAGCTGCACCTGAGCCAGCCACTGATTGATTGATTGATTGATTGATTGATTGATTGATTGATTGATTGATTGATTGCAGCACAACAGTCAAATAGTGGAGTGGAGTAGGGGAACAGCAAACAGCCAATAAAGCAGCCCGCCCGCTCGCCTGCCCGCCACAATGGACCTACCTGTGTACACTAGATGGATGTGATGGAATGTACTGTCGTCCCTACATTTTTTCAAGAAGAAGTAAGAATTGCAGTTGCAACAAAGCCTTGCTTGCCTACAAAGAGAGCAGCAATTTGGATTTGTTACTATGTTACCTAGAAGAATAACAAACTGTGCAAGGATGGAGGTTGTAGGAGCAAGGAGAAGTTGTCTGTAAAGTTGGTGGATGCCTATTTTCCATTTTGCAGTCCCTTGTCTCCCTCTTGTGGCCTCCTGGAGGCAACTAGCTGTGCAAAAAAAAGACAGCCTGGCGGCCGGCTGTTGCAGTGTTGCCCTCTCATGCAACACTGAGTGACTGACTGAGCCTCACCGTCTTATATAAAGTTCAGACGGAACTTTGCACGTGTCATAGTGGAGCCCTCAGGATTCCAGAGCCAGCTTTCTGACATCATAATGGGGCCTCAGAGATAAAAGCCTGGGCCCAGGCAGTGTTGGTCAGTGCTGCTCAGCAGGCAGCACTGGACTGGACTGGATTACAGCTGATACAAGGTGTGAAGGAACAAGGGGTGGCTGTGGGCATGCACTTGCTGCCGCTGCCAGTGTTTATCTGCATGGCAGCAGGGCATTTGGGCGTTGCCAGGAAGGCGTTTTTATGTAGATTCCTCCTCTTTCAGCACTGCATTGTGGTGCAAGCAAAAGAAGCAAATCCTGTCTGGCTTCCTCCCCGGCCTTTATTCACCTCCCGTGTAGCTGTGAGTGTGTGAGCCTGCAGGGCCCCATGGAATTGCCTAGAAGTAGGCTGAATCGCTGCAAGGGCTGAACAGCAGTATCGGGCAGGCTCGGGCAACGCGCGGCCCGTTCGGGTTATCGCTTCTCGGCCTTTTGGCTAAGATCAAGTGTAGTATCTGTTCTTATCAGTTTAATATCTGATACGTCCCCTATCTGGGGACCATATATTAAATGGATTTTTAGAACAGGGAGATGGAAATAGAGCTTGCTCTGTCCACTCCACGCATTGACCTGGTATTGCAGTATTTCCAGGACCGGTGCACCCTTTCCTTATGTGTTGACTAAAAGCAGATTCCAAAAGTGTTTTTTGTCTTTGCTATTGTTTCTGTCTTTCTGAAGGGATCTCCCCTTTTAATCCCATTATTTCAACACCTGTTGGACAATGCATGAGTGATAATGAGCTCATTGATTAAATGCAATTAATGAATAGATTGCCACCTCTTGTTGTGTGTCGTCTGTGTTTCTGTGTTTCCGGCATTTCACATTGGAACACCTCATTCACCTTCCTTGTCTTCTCTCCGCCCTCCCTTTTAGGTAAGTTAAAGAGCTGCACCTGAGCCAGCCACTGATTGATTGATTGATTGATTGATTGATTGATTGATTGATTGATTGATTGATGCAGCACAACAGTCAAATAGTGGAGTGGAGTAGGGGAACAGCAAACAGCCAATAAAGCAGCCCGCCCGCTCGCCTGCCCGCCACAATGGACCTACCTGTGTACACTAGATGGATGTGATGGAATGTACTGTCGTCCCTACATTTCAAGAAGAAGTAAGAATTGCAGTTGCAACAAAGCCTTGCTTGCCTACAAAGAGAGCAGCAATTTGGATTTGTTACTATGTTACCTAGAAGAATAACAAACTGTGCAAGGATGGAGGTTGTAGGAGCAAGGAGAAGTTGTCTGTAAAGTTGGTGGATGCCTATTTTCCATTTTGCAGTCCCTTGTCTCCCTCTTGTGGCCTCCTGGAGGCAACTAGCTGTGCAAAAAAAAGACAGCCTGGCGGCCGGCTGTTGCAGTGTTGCCCTCTCAGGCAACACTGAGTGACTGACTGAGCCTCACCGTCTTATATAAAGTTCAGACGGAACTTTGCACGTGTCATAGTGGAGCCCTCAGGATTCCAGAGCCAGCTTTCTGACATCATAATGGGGCCTCAGAGATAAAAGCCTGGGCCCAGGCAGTGTTGGTCAGTGCTGCTCAGCAGGCAGCACTGGACTGGACTGGATTACAGCTGATACAAGGTGTGAAGGAACAAGGGGTGGCTGTGGGCATGCACTTGCTGCCGCTGCCAGTGTTTATCTGCATGGCAGCAGGGCATTTGGGCGTTGCCAGGAAGGCGTTTTTATGTAGATTCCTCCTCTTTCAGCACTGCATTGTGGTGCAAGCAAAAGAAGCAAATCCTGTCTGGCTTCCTCTCCGGCCTTTATTCACCTCCCGTGTAGCTGTGAGTGTGTGAGCCTGCAGGGCCCCATGGAATTGCCTAGAAGTAGGCTGAATCGCTGCAAGGGCTGAACAGCAGTATCGGGCAGGCTCGGGCAACGCGCGGCCCGTTCGGGTTATCGCTTCTCGGCCTTTTGGCTAAGATCAAGTGTAGTATCTGTTCTTATCAGTTTAATATCTGATACGTCCCCTATCTGGGGACCATATATTAAATGGATTTTTAGAACAGGGAGATGGAAATAGAGCTTGCTCTGTCCACTCCACGCATTGACCTGGTATTGCAGTATTTCCAGGACCGGTGCACCCTTTCCTTATGTGTTGACTAAAAGCAGATTCCAAAAGTGTTTTTTGTCTTTGCTATTGTTTCTGTCTTTCTGAAGGGATCTCCCCTTTTAATCCCATTATTTCAACACCTGTTGGACAATGCATGAGTGATAATGAGCTCATTGATTAAATGCAATTAATGAATAGATTGCCACCTCTTGTTGCCGGCATTTCACATTGGAACACCTCATTCACCTTCCTTGTCTTCTCTCCGCCCTCCCTTTTAGGTAAGTTAAAGAGCTGCACCTGAGCCAGCCACTGATTGATTGATTGATTGATTGATTGATTGATTGATTGATTGATTGATTGATTGATGCAGCACAACAGTCAAATAGTGGAGTGGAGTAGGGGAACAGCAAACAGCCAATAAAGCAGCCCGCCCGCTCGCCTGCCCGCCACAATGGACCTACCTGTGTACACTAGATGGATGTGATGGAATGTACTGTCGTCCCTACATTTCAAGAAGAAGTAAGAATTGCAGTTGCAACAAAGCCTTGCTTGCCTACAAAGAGAGCAGCAATTTGGATTTGTTACTATGTTACCTAGAAGAATAACAAACTGTGCAAGGATGGAGGTTGTAGGAGCAAGGAGAAGTTGTCTGTAAAGTTGGTGGATGCCTATTTTCCATTTTGCAGTCCCTTGTCTCCCTCTTGTGGCCTCCTGGAGGCAACTAGCTGTGCAAAAAAAAGACAGCCTGGCGGCCGGCTGTTGCAGTGTTGCCCTCTCAGGCAACACTGAGTGACTGACTGAGCCTCACCGTCTTATATAAAGTTCAGACGGAACTTTGCACGTGTCATAGTGGAGCCCTCAGGATTCCAGAGCCAGCTTTCTGACATCATAATGGGGCCTCAGAGATAAAAGCCTGGGCCCAGGCAGTGTTGGTCAGTGCTGCTCAGCAGGCAGCACTGGACTGGACTGGATTACAGCTGATACAAGGTGTGAAGGAACAAGGGGTGGCTGTGGGCATGCACTTGCTGCCGCTGCCAGTGTTTATCTGCATGGCAGCAGGGCATTTGGGCGTTGCCAGGAAGGCGTTTTTATGTAGATTCCTCCTCTTTCAGCACTGCATTGTGGTGCAAGCAAAAGAAGCAAATCCTGTCTGGCTTCCTCTCCGGCCTTTATTCACCTCCCGTGTAGCTGTGAGTGTGTGAGCCTGCAGGGCCCCATGGAATTGCCTAGAAGTAGGCTGAATCGCTGCAAGGGCTGAACAGCAGTATCGGGCAGGCTCGGGCAACGCGCGGCCCGTTCGGGTTATCGCTTCTCGGCCTTTTGGCTAAGATCAAGTGTAGTATCTGTTCTTATCAGTTTAATATCTGATACGTCCCCTATCTGGGGACCATATATTAAATGGATTTTTAGAACAGGGAGATGGAAATAGAGCTTGCTCTGTCCACTCCACGCATTGACCTGGTATTGCAGTATTTCCAGGACCGGTGCACCCTTTCCTTATGTGTTGACTAAAAGCAGATTCCAAAAGTGTTTTTTGTCTTTGCTATTGTTTCTGTCTTTCTGAAGGGATCTCCCCTTTTAATCCCATTATTTCAACACCTGTTGGACAATGCATGAGTGATAATGAGCTCATTGATTAAATGCAATTAATGAATAGATTGCCACCTCTTGTTGTGTGTCGTCTGTGTTTCTGTGTTTCCGGCATTTCACATTGGAACACCTCATTCACCTTCCTTGTCTTCTCTCCGCCCTCCCTTTTAGGTAAGTTAAAGAGCTGCACCTGAGCCAGCCACTGATTGATTGATTGATTGATTGATTGATTGATTGATTGATTGATTGATTGATTGATTGATGCAGCACAACAGTCAAATAGTGGAGTGGAGTAGGGGAACAGCAAACAGCCAATAAAGCAGCCCGCCCGCTCGCCTGCCCGCCACAATGGACCTACCTGTGTACACTAGATGGATGTGATGGAATGTACTGTCGTCCCTACATTTCAAGAAGAAGTAAGAATTGCAGTTGCAACAAAGCCTTGCTTGCCTACAAAGAGAGCAGCAATTTGGATTTGTTACTATGTTACCTAGAAGAATAACAAACTGTGCAAGGATGGAGGTTGTAGGAGCAAGGAGAAGTTGTCTGTAAAGTTGGTGGATGCCTATTTTCCATTTTGCAGTCCCTTGTCTCCCTCTTGTGGCCTCCTGGAGGCAACTAGCTGTGCAAAAAAAAGACAGCCTGGCGGCCGGCTGTTGCAGTGTTGCCCTCTCAGGCAACACTGAGTGACTGACTGAGCCTCACCGTCTTATATAAAGTTCAGACGGAACTTTGCACGTGTCATAGTGGAGCCCTCAGGATTCCAGAGCCAGCTTTCTGACATCATAATGGGGCCTCAGAGATAAAAGCCTGGGCCCAGGCAGTGTTGGTCAGTGCTGCTCAGCAGGCAGCACTGGACTGGACTGGATTACAGCTGATACAAGGTGTGAAGGAACAAGGGGTGGCTGTGGGCATGCACTTGCTGCCGCTGCCAGTGTTTATCTGCATGGCAGCAGGGCATTTGGGCGTTGCCAGGAAGGCGTTTTTATGTAGATTCCTCCTCTTTCAGCACTGCATTGTGGTGCAAGCAAAAGAAGCAAATCCTGTCTGGCTTCCTCTCCGGCCTTTATTCACCTCCCGTGTAGCTGTGAGTGTGTGAGCCTGCAGGGCCCCATGGAATTGCCTAGAAGTAGGCTGAATCGCTGCAAGGGCTGAACAGCAGTATCGGGCAGGCTCGGGCAACGCGCGGCCCGTTCGGGTTATCGCTTCTCGGCCTTTTGGCTAAGATCAAGTGTAGTATCTGTTCTTATCAGTTTAATATCTGATACGTCCCCTATCTGGGGACCATATATTAAATGGATTTTTAGAACAGGGAGATGGAAATAGAGCTTGCTCTGTCCACTCCACGCATTGACCTGGTATTGCAGTATTTCCAGGACCGGTGCACCCTTTCCTTATGTGTTGACTAAAAGCAGATTCCAAAAGTGTTTTTTGTCTTTGCTATTGTTTCTGTCTTTCTGAAGGGATCTCCCCTTTTAATCCCATTATTTCAACACCTGTTGGACAATGCATGAGTGATAATGAGCTCATTGATTAAATGCAATTAATGAATAGATTGCCACCTCTTGTTGTGTGTCGTTTGTGTTTCTGTGTTTCCGGCATTTCACATTGGAACACCTCATTCACCTTCCTTGTCTTCTCTCCGCCCTCCCTTTTAGGTAAGTTAAAGAGCTGCACCTGAGCCAGCCACTGATTGATTGATTGATTGATTGATTGATTGATTGATTGATTGATTGATTGATTGATTGATTGATGCAGCACAACAGTCAAATAGTGGAGTGGAGTAGGGGAACAGCAAACAGCCAATAAAGCAGCCCGCCCGCTCGCCTGCCCGCCACAATGGACCTACCTGTGTACACTAGATGGATGTGATGGAATGTACTGTCGTCCCTACATTTCAAGAAGAAGTAAGAATTGCAGTTGCAACAAAGCCTTGCTTGCCTACAAAGAGAGCAGCAATTTGGATTTGTTACTATGTTACCTAGAAGAATAACAAACTGTGCAAGGATGGAGGTTGTAGGAGCAAGGAGAAGTTGTCTGTAAAGTTGGTGGATGCCTATTTTCCATTTTGCAGTCCCTTGTCTCCCTCTTGTGGCCTCCTGGAGGCAACTAGCTGTGCAAAAAAAAGACAGCCTGGCGGCCGGCTGTTGCAGTGTTGCCCTCTCAGGCAACACTGAGTGACTGACTGAGCCTCACCGTCTTATATAAAGTTCAGACGGAACTTTGCACGTGTCATAGTGGAGCCCTCAGGATTCCAGAGCCAGCTTTCTGACATCATAATGGGGCCTCAGAGATAAAAGCCTGGGCCCAGGCAGTGTTGGTCAGTGCTGCTCAGCAGGCAGCACTGGACTGGACTGGATTACAGCTGATACAAGGTGTGAAGGAACAAGGGGTGGCTGTGGGCATGCACTTGCTGCCGCTGCCAGTGTTTATCTGCATGGCAGCAGGGCATTTGGGCGTTGCCAGGAAGGCGTTTTTATGTAGATTCCTCCTCTTTCAGCACTGCATTGTGGTGCAAGCAAAAGAAGCAAATCCTGTCTGGCTTCCTCTCCGGCCTTTATTCACCTCCCGTGTAGCTGTGAGTGTGTGAGCCTGCAGGGCCCCATGGAATTGCCTAGAAGTAGGCTGAATCGCTGCAAGGGCTGAACAGCAGTATCGGGCAGGCTCGGGCAACGCGCGGCCCGTTCGGGTTATCGCTTCTCGGCCTTTTGGCTAAGATCAAGTGTAGTATCTGTTCTTATCAGTTTAATATCTGATACGTCCCCTATCTGGGGACCATATATTAAATGGATTTTTAGAACAGGGAGATGGAAATAGAGCTTGCTCTGTCCACTCCACGCATTGACCTGGTATTGCAGTATTTCCAGGACCGGTGCACCCTTTCCTTATGTGTTGACTAAAAGCAGATTCCAAAAGTGTTTTTTGTCTTTGCTATTGTTTCTGTCTTTCTGAAGGGATCTCCCCTTTTAATCCCATTATTTCAACACCTGTTGGACAATGCATGAGTGATAATGAGCTCATTGATTAAATGCAATTAATGAATAGATTGCCACCTCTTGTTGTGTGTCGTCTGTGTTTCTGTGTTTCCGGCATTTCACATTGGAACACCTCATTCACCTTCCTTGTCTTCTCTCCGCCCTCCCTTTTAGGTAAGTTAAAGAGCTGCACCTGAGCCAGCCACTGATTGATTGATTGATTGATTGATTGATTGATTGATTGATTGATTGATGCAGCACAACAGTCAAATAGTGGAGTGGAGTAGGGGAACAGCAAACAGCCAATAAAGCAGCCCGCCCGCTCGCCTGCCCGCCACAATGGACCTACCTGTGTACACTAGATGGATGTGATGGAATGTACTGTCGTCCCTACATTTCAAGAAGAAGTAAGAATTGCAGTTGCAACAAAGCCTTGCTTGCCTACAAAGAGAGCAGCAATTTGGATTTGTTACTATGTTACCTAGAAGAATAACAAACTGTGCAAGGATGGAGGTTGTAGGAGCAAGGAGAAGTTGTCTGTAAAGTTGGTGGATGCCTATTTTCCATTTTGCAGTCCCTTGTCTCCCTCTTGTGGCCTCCTGGAGGCAACTAGCTGTGCAAAAAAAAGACAGCCTGGCGGCCGGCTGTTGCAGTGTTGCCCTCTCAGGCAACACTGAGTGACTGACTGAGCCTCACCGTCTTATATAAAGTTCAGACGGAACTTTGCACGTGTCATAGTGGAGCCCTCAGGATTCCAGAGCCAGCTTTCTGACATCATAATGGGGCCTCAGAGATAAAAGCCTGGGCCCAGGCAGTGTTGGTCAGTGCTGCTCAGCAGGCAGCACTGGACTGGACTGGATTACAGCTGATACAAGGTGTGAAGGAACAAGGGGTGGCTGTGGGCATGCACTTGCTGCCGCTGCCAGTGTTTATCTGCATGGCAGCAGGGCATTTGGGCGTTGCCAGGAAGGCGTTTTTATGTAGATTCCTCCTCTTTCAGCACTGCATTGTGGTGCAAGCAAAAGAAGCAAATCCTGTCTGGCTTCCTCTCCGGCCTTTATTCACCTCCCGTGTAGCTGTGAGTGTGTGAGCCTGCAGGGCCCCATGGAATTGCCTAGAAGTAGGCTGAATCGCTGCAAGGGCTGAACAGCAGTATCGGGCAGGCTCGGGCAACGCGCGGCCCGTTCGGGTTATCGCTTCTCGGCCTTTTGGCTAAGATCAAGTGTAGTATCTGTTCTTATCAGTTTAATATCTGATACGTCCCCTATCTGGGGACCATATATTAAATGGATTTTTAGAACAGGGAGATGGAAATAGAGCTTGCTCTGTCCACTCCACGCATTGACCTGGTATTGCAGTATTTCCAGGACCGGTGCACCCTTTCCTTATGTGTTGACTAAAAGCAGATTCCAAAAGTGTTTTTTGTCTTTGCTATTGTTTCTGTCTTTCTGAAGGGATCTCCCCTTTTAATCCCATTATTTCAACACCTGTTGGACAATGCATGAGTGATAATGAGCTCATTGATTAAATGCAATTAATGAATAGATTGCCACCTCTTGTTGTGTGTCGTCTGTGTTTCTGTGTTTCCGGCATTTCACATTGGAACACCTCATTCACCTTCCTTGTCTTCTCTCCGCCCTCCCTTTTAGGTAAGTTAAAGAGCTGCACCTGAGCCAGCCACTGATTGATTGATTGATTGATTGATTGATTGATTGATTGATTGATTGATTGCAGCACAACAGTCAAATAGTGGAGTGGAGTAGGGGAACAGCAAACAGCCAATAAAGCAGCCCGCCCGCTCGCCTGCCCGCCACAATGGACCTACCTGTGTACACTAGATGGATGTGATGGAATGTACTGTCGTCCCTACATTTCAAGAAGAAGTAAGAATTGCAGTTGCAACAAAGCCTTGCTTGCCTACAAAGAGAGCAGCAATTTGGATTTGTTACTATGTTACCTAGAAGAATAACAAACTGTGCAAGGATGGAGGTTGTAGGAGCAAGGAGAAGTTGTCTGTAAAGTTGGTGGATGCCTATTTTCCATTTTGCAGTCCCTTGTCTCCCTCTTGTGGCCTCCTGGAGGCAACTAGCTGTGCAAAAAAAAGACAGCCTGGCGGCCGGCTGTTGCAGTGTTGCCCTCTCAGGCAACACTGAGTGACTGACTGAGCCTCACCGTCTTATATAAAGTTCAGACGGAACTTTGCACGTGTCATAGTGGAGCCCTCAGGATTCCAGAGCCAGCTTTCTGACATCATAATGGGGCCTCAGAGATAAAAGCCTGGGCCCAGGCAGTGTTGGTCAGTGCTGCTCAGCAGGCAGCACTGGACTGGACTGGATTGGACTGGATTACAGCTGATACAAGGTGTGAAGGAACAAGGGGTGGCTGTGGGCATGCACTTGCTGCCGCTGCCAGTGTTTATCTGCATGGCAGCAGGGCATTTGGGCGTTGCCAGGAAGGCGTTTTTATGTAGATTCCTCCTCTTTCAGCACTGCATTGTGGTGCAAGCAAAAGAAGCAAATCCTGTCTGGCTTCCTCTCCGGCCTTTATTCACCTCCCGTGTAGCTGTGAGTGTGTGAGCCTGCAGGGCCCCATGGAATTGCCTAGAAGTAGGCTGAATCGCTGCAAGGGCTGAACAGCAGTATCGGGCAGGCTCGGGCAACGCGCGGCCCGTTCGGGTTATCGCTTCTCGGCCTTTTGGCTAAGATCAAGTGTAGTATCTGTTCTTATCAGTTTAATATCTGATACGTCCCCTATCTGGGGACCATATATTAAATGGATTTTTAGAACAGGGAGATGGAAATAGAGCTTGCTCTGTCCACTCCACGCATTGACCTGGTATTGCAGTATTTCCAGGACCGGTGCACCCTTTCCTTATGTGTTGACTAAAAGCAGATTCCAAAAGTGTTTTTTGTCTTTGCTATTGTTTCTGTCTTTCTGAAGGGATCTCCCCTTTTAATCCCATTATTTCAACACCTGTTGGACAATGCATGAGTGATAATGAGCTCATTGATTAAATGCAATTAATGAATAGATTGCCACCTCTTGTTGTGTGTCGTCTGTGTTTCTGTGTTTCCGGCATTTCACATTGGAACACCTCATTCACCTTCCTTGTCTTCTCTCCGCCCTCCCTTTTAGGTAAGTTAAAGAGCTGCACCTGAGCCAGCCACTGATTGATTGATTGATTGATTGATTGATTGATTGATTGATTGATTGATTGATTGATGCAGCACAACAGTCAAATAGTGGAGTGGAGTAGGGGAACAGCAAACAGCCAATAAAGCAGCCCGCCCGCTCGCCTGCCCGCCACAATGGACCTACCTGTGTACACTAGATGGATGTGATGGAATGTACTGTCGTCCCTACATTTCAAGAAGAAGTAAGAATTGCAGTTGCAACAAAGCCTTGCTTGCCTACAAAGAGAGCAGCAATTTGGATTTGTTACTATGTTACCTAGAAGAATAACAAACTGTGCAAGGATGGAGGTTGTAGGAGCAAGGAGAAGTTGTCTGTAAAGTTGGTGGATGCCTATTTTCCATTTTGCAGTCCCTTGTCTCCCTCTTGTGGCCTCCTGGAGGCAACTAGCTGTGCAAAAAAAAGACAGCCTGGCGGCCGGCTGTTGCAGTGTTGCCCTCTCAGGCAACACTGAGTGACTGACTGAGCCTCACCGTCTTATATAAAGTTCAGACGGAACTTTGCACGTGTCATAGTGGAGCCCTCAGGATTCCAGAGCCAGCTTTCTGACATCATAATGGGGCCTCAGAGATAAAAGCCTGGGCCCAGGCAGTGTTGGTCAGTGCTGCTCAGCAGGCAGCACTGGACTGGACTGGATTACAGCTGATACAAGGTGTGAAGGAACAAGGGGTGGCTGTGGGCATGCACTTGCTGCCGCTGCCAGTGTTTATCTGCATGGCAGCAGGGCATTTGGGCGTTGCCAGGAAGGCGTTTTTATGTAGATTCCTCCTCTTTCAGCACTGCATTGTGGTGCAAGCAAAAGAAGCAAATCCTGTCTGGCTTCCTCTCCGGCCTTTATTCACCTCCCGTGTAGCTGTGAGTGTGTGAGCCTGCAGGGCCCCATGGAATTGCCTAGAAGTAGGCTGAATCGCTGCAAGGGCTGAACAGCAGTATCGGGCAGGCTCGGGCAACGCGCGGCCCGTTCGGGTTATCGCTTCTCGGCCTTTTGGCTAAGATCAAGTGTAGTATCTGTTCTTATCAGTTTAATATCTGATACGTCCCCTATCTGGGGACCATATATTAAATGGATTTTTAGAACAGGGAGATGGAAATAGAGCTTGCTCTGTCCACTCCACGCATTGACCTGGTATTGCAGTATTTCCAGGACCGGTGCACCCTTTCCTTATGTGTTGACTAAAAGCAGATTCCAAAAGTGTTTTTTGTCTTTGCTATTGTTTCTGTCTTTCTGAAGGGATCTCCCCTTTTAATCCCATTATTTCAACACCTGTTGGACAATGCATGAGTGATAATGAGCTCATTGATTAAATGCAATTAATGAATAGATTGCCACCTCTTGTTGTGTGTCGTCTGTGTTTCTGTGTTTCCGGCATTTCACATTGGAACACCTCATTCACCTTCCTTGTCTTCTCTCCGCCCTCCCTTTTAGGTAAGTTAAAGAGCTGCACCTGAGCCAGCCACTGATTGATTGATTGATTGATTGATTGATTGATTGATTGATTGATTGCAGCACAACAGTCAAATAGTGGAGTGGAGTAGGGGAACAGCAAACAGCCAATAAAGCAGCCCGCCCGCTCGCCTGCCCGCCACAATGGACCTACCTGTGTACACTAGATGGATGTGATGGAATGTACTGTCGTCCCTACATTTCAAGAAGAAGTAAGAATTGCAGTTGCAACAAAGCCTTGCTTGCCTACAAAGAGAGCAGCAATTTGGATTTGTTACTATGTTACCTAGAAGAATAACAAACTGTGCAAGGATGGAGGTTGTAGGAGCAAGGAGAAGTTGTCTGTAAAGTTGGTGGATGCCTATTTTCCATTTTGCAGTCCCTTGTCTCCCTCTTGTGGCCTCCTGGAGGCAACTAGCTGTGCAAAAAAAAGACAGCCTGGCGGCCGGCTGTTGCAGTGTTGCCCTCTCAGGCAACACTGAGTGACTGACTGAGCCTCACCGTCTTATATAAAGTTCAGACGGAACTTTGCACGTGTCATAGTGGAGCCCTCAGGATTCCAGAGCCAGCTTTCTGACATCATAATGGGGCCTCAGAGATAAAAGCCTGGGCCCAGGCAGTGTTGGTCAGTGCTGCTCAGCAGGCAGCACTGGACTGGACTGGATTACAGCTGATACAAGGTGTGAAGGAACAAGGGGTGGCTGTGGGCATGCACTTGCTGCCGCTGCCAGTGTTTATCTGCATGGCAGCAGGGCATTTGGGCGTTGCCAGGAAGGCGTTTTTATGTAGATTCCTCCTCTTTCAGCACTGCATTGTGGTGCAAGCAAAAGAAGCAAATCCTGTCTGGCTTCCTCTCCGGCCTTTATTCACCTCCCGTGTAGCTGTGAGTGTGTGAGCCTGCAGGGCCCCATGGAATTGCCTAGAAGTAGGCTGAATCGCTGCAAGGGCTGAACAGCAGTATCGGGCAGGCTCGGGCAACGCGCGGCCCGTTCGGGTTATCGCTTCTCGGCCTTTTGGCTAAGATCAAGTGTAGTATCTGTTCTTATCAGTTTAATATCTGATACGTCCCCTATCTGGGGACCATATATTAAATGGATTTTTAGAACAGGGAGATGGAAATAGAGCTTGCTCTGTCCACTCCACGCATTGACCTGGTATTGCAGTATTTCCAGGACCGGTGCACCCTTTCCTTATGTGTTGACTAAAAGCAGATTCCAAAAGTGTTTTTTGTCTTTGCTATTGTTTCTGTCTTTCTGAAGGGATCTCCCCTTTTAATCCCATTATTTCAACACCTGTTGGACAATGCATGAGTGATAATGAGCTCATTGATTAAATGCAATTAATGAATAGATTGCCACCTCTTGTTGTGTGTCGTCTGTGTTTCTGTGTTTCCGGCATTTCACATTGGAACACCTCATTCACCTTCCTTGTCTTCTCTCCGCCCTCCCTTTTAGGTAAGTTAAAGAGCTGCACCTGAGCATTGATTGATTGATTGATTGATTGATTGATGCAGCACAACAGTCAAATAGTGGAGTGGAGTAGGGGAACAGCAAACAGCCAATAAAGCAGCCCGCCCGCTCGCCTGCCCGCCACAATGGACCTACCTGTGTACACTAGATGGATGTGATGGAATGTACTGTCGTCCCTACATTTCAAGAAGAAGTAAGAATTGCAGTTGCAACAAAGCCTTGCTTGCCTACAAAGAGAGCAGCAATTTGGATTTGTTACTATGTTACCTAGAAGAATAACAAACTGTGCAAGGATGGAGGTTGTAGGAGCAAGGAGAAGTTGTCTGTAAAGTTGGTGGATGCCTATTTTCCATTTTGCAGTCCCTTGTCTCCCTCTTGTGGCCTCCTGGAGGCAACTAGCTGTGCAAAAAAAAGACAGCCTGGCGGCCGGCTGTTGCAGTGTTGCCCTCTCAGGCAACACTGAGTGACTGACTGAGCCTCACCGTCTTATATAAAGTTCAGACGGAACTTTGCACGTGTCATAGTGGAGCCCTCAGGATTCCAGAGCCAGCTTTCTGACATCATAATGGGGCCTCAGAGATAAAAGCCTGGGCCCAGGCAGTGTTGGTCAGTGCTGCTCAGCAGGCAGCACTGGACTGGACTGGATTACAGCTGATACAAGGTGTGAAGGAACAAGGGGTGGCTGTGGGCATGCACTTGCTGCCGCTGCCAGTGTTTATCTGCATGGCAGCAGGGCATTTGGGCGTTGCCAGGAAGGCGTTTTTATGTAGATTCCTCCTCTTTCAGCACTGCATTGTGGTGCAAGCAAAAGAAGCAAATCCTGTCTGGCTTCCTCTCCGGCCTTTATTCACCTCCCGTGTAGCTGTGAGTGTGTGAGCCTGCAGGGCCCCATGGAATTGCCTAGAAGTAGGCTGAATCGCTGCAAGGGCTGAACAGCAGTATCGGGCAGGCTCGGGCAACGCGCGGCCCGTTCGGGTTATCGCTTCTCGGCCTTTTGGCTAAGATCAAGTGTAGTATCTGTTCTTATCAGTTTAATATCTGATACGTCCCCTATCTGGGGACCATATATTAAATGGATTTTTAGAACAGGGAGATGGAAATAGAGCTTGCTCTGTCCACTCCACGCATTGACCTGGTATTGCAGTATTTCCAGGACCGGTGCACCCTTTCCTTATGTGTTGACTAAAAGCAGATTCCAAAAGTGTTTTTTGTCTTTGCTATTGTTTCTGTCTTTCTGAAGGGATCTCCCCTTTTAATCCCATTATTTCAACACCTGTTGGACAATGCATGAGTGATAATGAGCTCATTGATTAAATGCAATTAATGAATAGATTGCCACCTCTTGTTGTGTGTCGTCTGTGTTTCTGTGTTTCCGGCATTTCACATTGGAACACCTCATTCACCTTCCTTGTCTTCTCTCCGCCCTCCCTTTTAGGTAAGTTAAAGAGCTGCACCTGAGCCAGCCACTGATTGATTGATTGATTGATTGATTGATTGATTGATTGATTGATGCAGCACAACAGTCAAATAGTGGAGTGGAGTAGGGGAACAGCAAACAGCCAATAAAGCAGCCCGCCCGCTCGCCTGCCCGCCACAATGGACCTACCTGTGTACACTAGATGGATGTGATGGAATGTACTGTCGTCCCTACATTTCAAGAAGAAGTAAGAATTGCAGTTGCAACAAAGCCTTGCTTGCCTACAAAGAGAGCAGCAATTTGGATTTGTTACTATGTTACCTAGAAGTATAACAAACTGTGCAAGGATGGAGGTTGTAGGAGCAAGGAGAAGTTGTCTGTAAAGTTGGTGGATGCCTATTTTCCATTTTGCAGTCCCTTGTCTCCCTCTTGTGGCCTCCTGGAGGCAACTAGCTGTGCAAAAAAAAGACAGCCTGGCGGCCGGCTGTTGCAGTGTTGCCCTCTCAGGCAACACTGAGTGACTGACTGAGCCTCACCGTCTTATATAAAGTTCAGACGGAACTTTGCACGTGTCATAGTGGAGCCCTCAGGATTCCAGAGCCAGCTTTCTGACATCATAATGGGGCCTCAGAGATAAAAGCCTGGGCCCAGGCAGTGTTGGTCAGTGCTGCTCAGCAGGCAGCACTGGACTGGACTGGATTACAGCTGATACAAGGTGTGAAGGAACAAGGGGTGGCTGTGGGCATGCACTTGCTGCCGCTGCCAGTGTTTATCTGCATGGCAGCAGGGCATTTGGGCGTTGCCAGGAAGGCGTTTTTATGTAGATTCCTCCTCTTTCAGCACTGCATTGTGGTGCAAGCAAAAGAAGCAAATCCTGTCTGGCTTCCTCTCCGGCCTTTATTCACCTCCCGTGTAGCTGTGAGTGTGTGAGCCTGCAGGGCCCCATGGAATTGCCTAGAAGTAGGCTGAATCGCTGCAAGGGCTGAACAGCAGTATCGGGCAGGCTCGGGCAACGCGCGGCCCGTTCGGGTTATCGCTTCTCGGCCTTTTGGCTAAGATCAAGTGTAGTATCTGTTCTTATCAGTTTAATATCTGATACGTCCCCTATCTGGGGACCATATATTAAATGGATTTTTAGAACAGGGAGATGGAAATAGAGCTTGCTCTGTCCACTCCACGCATTGACCTGGTATTGCAGTATTTCCAGGACCGGTGCACCCTTTCCTTATGTGTTGACTAAAAGCAGATTCCAAAAGTGTTTTTTGTCTTTGCTATTGTTTCTGTCTTTCTGAAGGGATCTCCCCTTTTAATCCCATTATTTCAACACCTGTTGGACAATGCATGAGTGATAATGAGCTCATTGATTAAATGCAATTAATGAATAGATTGCCACCTCTTGTTGTGTGTCGTCTGTGTTTCTGTGTTTCCGGCATTTCACATTGGAACACCTCATTCACCTTCCTTGTCTTCTCTCCGCCCTCCCTTTTAGGTAAGTTAAAGAGCTGCACCTGAGCCAGCCACTGATTGATTGATTGATTGATTGATTGATTGATTGATTGATTGATTGATTGATGCAGCACAACAGTCAAATAGTGGAGTGGAGTAGGGGAACAGCAAACAGCCAATAAAGCAGCCCGCCCGCTCGCCTGCCCGCCACAATGGACCTACCTGTGTACACTAGATGGATGTGATGGAATGTACTGTCGTCCCTACATTTCAAGAAGAAGTAAGAATTGCAGTTGCAACAAAGCCTTGCTTGCCTACAAAGAGAGCAGCAATTTGGATTTGTTACTATGTTACCTAGAAGAATAACAAACTGTGCAAGGATGGAGGTTGTAGGAGCAAGGAGAAGTTGTCTGTAAAGTTGGTGGATGCCTATTTTCCATTTTGCAGTCCCTTGTCTCCCTCTTGTGGCCTCCTGGAGGCAACTAGCTGTGCAAAAAAAAGACAGCCTGGCGGCCGGCTGTTGCAGTGTTGCCCTCTCAGGCAACACTGAGTGACTGACTGAGCCTCACCGTCTTATATAAAGTTCAGACGGAACTTTGCACGTGTCATAGTGGAGCCCTCAGGATTCCAGAGCCAGCTTTCTGACATCATAATGGGGCCTCAGAGATAAAAGCCTGGGCCCAGGCAGTGTTGGTCAGTGCTGCTCAGCAGGCAGCACTGGACTGGACTGGATTACAGCTGATACAAGGTGTGAAGGAACAAGGGGTGGCTGTGGGCATGCACTTGCTGCCGCTGCCAGTGTTTATCTGCATGGCAGCAGGGCATTTGGGCGTTGCCAGGAAGGTGTTTTTATGTAGATTCCTCCTCTTTCAGCACTGCATTGTGGTGCAAGCAAAAGAAGCAAATCCTGTCTGGCTTCCTCTCCGGCCTTTATTCACCTCCCGTGTAGCTGTGAGTGTGTGAGCCTGCAGGGCCCCATGGAATTGCCTAGAAGTAGGCTGAATCGCTGCAAGGGCTGAACAGCAGTATCGGGCAGGCTCGGGCAACGCGCGGCCCGTTCGGGTTATCGCTTCTCGGCCTTTTGGCTAAGATCAAGTGTAGTATCTGTTCTTATCAGTTTAATATCTGATACGTCCCCTATCTGGGGACCATATATTAAATGGATTTTTAGAACAGGGAGATGGAAATAGAGCTTGCTCTGTCCACTCCACGCATTGACCTGGTATTGCAGTATTTCCAGGACCGGTGCACCCTTTCCTTATGTGTTGACTAAAAGCAGATTCCAAAAGTGTTTTTTGTCTTTGCTATTGTTTCTGTCTTTCTGAAGGGATCTCCCCTTTTAATCCCATTATTTCAACACCTGTTGGACAATGCATGAGTGATAATGAGCTCATTGATTAAATGCAATTAATGAATAGATTGCCACCTCTTGTTGTGTGTCGTCTGTGTTTCTGTGTTTCCGGCATTTCACATTGGAACACCTCATTCACCTTCCTTGTCTTCTCTCCGCCCTCCCTTTTAGGTAAGTTAAAGAGCTGCACCTGAGCCAGCCACTGATTGATTGATTGATTGATTGATTGATTGATTGATTGATTGATTGATTGATGCAGCACAACAGTCAAATAGTGGAGTGGAGTAGGGGAACAGCAAACAGCCAATAAAGCAGCCCGCCCGCTCGCCTGCCCGCCACAATGGACCTACCTGTGTACACTAGATGGATGTGATGGAATGTACTGTCGTCCCTACATTTCAAGAAGAAGTAAGAATTGCAGTTGCAACAAAGCCTTGCTTGCCTACAAAGAGAGCAGCAATTTGGATTTGTTACTATGTTACCTAGAAGAATAACAAACTGTGCAAGGATGGAGGTTGTAGGAGCAAGGAGAAGTTGTCTGTAAAGTTGGTGGATGCCTATTTTCCATTTTGCAGTCCCTTGTCTCCCTCTTGTGGCCTCCTGGAGGCAACTAGCTGTGCAAAAAAAAGACAGCCTGGCGGCCGGCTGTTGCAGTGTTGCCCTCTCAGGCAACACTGAGTGACTGACTGAGCCTCACCGTCTTATATAAAGTTCAGACGGAACATTGCACGTGTCATAGTGGAGCCCTCAGGATTCCAGAGCCAGCTTTCTGACATCATAATGGGGCCTCAGAGATAAAAGCCTGGGCCCAGGCAGTGTTGGTCAGTGCTGCTCAGCAGGCAGCACTGGACTGGACTGGATTACAGCTGATACAAGGTGTGAAGGAACAAGGGGTGGCTGTGGGCATGCACTTGCTGCCGCTGCCAGTGTTTATCTGCATGGCAGCAGGGCATTTGGGCGTTGCCAGGAAGGCGTTTTTATGTAGATTCCTCCTCTTTCAGCACTGCATTGTGGTGCAAGCAAAAGAAGCAAATCCTGTCTGGCTTCCTCTCCGGCCTTTATTCACCTCCCGTGTAGCTGTGAGTGTGTGAGCCTGCAGGGCCCCATGGAATTGCCTAGAAGTAGGCTGAATCGCTGCAAGGGCTGAACAGCAGTATCGGGCAGGCTCGGGCAACGCGCGGCCCGTTCGGGTTATCGCTTCTCGGCCTTTTGGCTAAGATCAAGTGTAGTATCTGTTCTTATCAGTTTAATATCTGATACGTCCCCTATCTGGGGACCATATATTAAATGGATTTTTAGAACAGGGAGATGGAAATAGAGCTTGCTCTGTCCACTCCACGCATTGACCTGGTATTGCAGTATTTCCAGGACCGGTGCACCCTTTCCTTATGTGTTGACTAAAAGCAGATTCCAAAAGTGTTTTTTGTCTTTGCTATTGTTTCTGTCTTTCTGAAGGGATCTCCCCTTTTAATCCCATTATTTCAACACCTGTTGGACAATGCATGAGTGATAATGAGCTCATTGATTAAATGCAATTAATGAATAGATTGCCACCTCTTGTTGTGTGTCGTCTGTGTTTCTGTGTTTCCGGCATTTCACATTGGAACACCTCATTCACCTTCCTTGTCTTCTCTCCGCCCTCCCTTTTAGGTAAGTTAAAGAGCTGCACCTGAGCCAGCCACTGATTGATTGATTGATTGATTGATTGATTGATTGATTGATTGATTGATTGATTGATGCAGCACAACAGTCAAATAGTGGAGTGGAGTAGGGGAACAGCAAACAGCCAATAAAGCAGCCCGCCCGCTCGCCTGCCCGCCACAATGGACCTACCTGTGTACACTAGATGGATGTGATGGAATGTACTGTCGTCCCTACATTTCAAGAAGAAGTAAGAATTGCAGTTGCAACAAAGCCTTGCTTGCCTACAAAGAGAGCAGCAATTTGGATTTGTTACTATGTTACCTAGAAGAATAACAAACTGTGCAAGGATGGAGGTTGTAGGAGCAAGGAGAAGTTGTCTGTAAAGTTGGTGGATGCCTATTTTCCATTTTGCAGTCCCTTGTCTCCCTCTTGTGGCCTCCTGGAGGCAACTAGCTGTGCAAAAAAAAGACAGCCTGGCGGCCGGCTGTTGCAGTGTTGCCCTCTCAGGCAACACTGAGTGACTGACTGAGCCTCACCGTCTTATATAAAGTTCAGACGGAACTTTGCACGTGTCATAGTGGAGCCCTCAGGATTCCAGAGCCAGCTTTCTGACATCATAATGGGGCCTCAGAGATAAAAGCCTGGGCCCAGGCAGTGTTGGTCAGTGCTGCTCAGCAGGCAGCACTGGACTGGACTGGATTACAGCTGATACAAGGTGTGAAGGAACAAGGGGTGGCTGTGGGCATGCACTTGCTGCCGCTGCCAGTGTTTATCTGCATGGCAGCAGGGCATTTGGGCGTTGCCAGGAAGGCGTTTTTATGTAGATTCCTCCTCTTTCAGCACTGCATTGTGGTGCAAGCAAAAGAAGCAAATCCTGTCTGGCTTCCTCTCCGGCCTTTATTCACCTCCCGTGTAGCTGTGAGTGTGTGAGCCTGCAGGGCCCCATGGAATTGCCTAGAAGTAGGCTGAATCGCTGCAAGGGCTGAACAGCAGTATCGGGCAGGCTCGGGCAACGCGCGGCCCGTTCGGGTTATCGCTTCTCGGCCTTTTGGCTAAGATCAAGTGTAGTATCTGTTCTTATCAGTTTAATATCTGATACGTCCCCTATCTGGGGACCATATATTAAATGGATTTTTAGAACAGGGAGATGGAAATAGAGCTTGCTCTGTCCACTCCACGCATTGACCTGGTATTGCAGTATTTCCAGGACCGGTGCACCCTTTCCTTATGTGTTGACTAAAAGCAGATTCCAAAAGTGTTTTTTGTCTTTGCTATTGTTTCTGTCTTTCTGAAGGGATCTCCCCTTTTAATCCCATTATTTCAACAACTGTTGGACAATGCATGAGTGATAATGAGCTCATTGATTAAATGCAATTAATGAATAGATTGCCACCTCTTGTTGTGTGTCGTCTGTGTTTCTGTGTTTCCGGCATTTCACATTGGAACACCTCATTCACCTTCCTTGTCTTCTCTCCGCCCTCCCTTTTAGGTAAGTTAAAGAGCTGCACCTGAGCCAGCCACTGATTGATTGATTGATTGATTGATTGATTGATTGATTGATTGATTGATTGATGCAGCACAACAGTCAAATAGTGGAGTGGAGTAGGGGAACAGCAAACAGCCAATAAAGCAGCCCGCCCGCTCACCTGCCCGCCACAATGGACCTACCTGTGTACACTAGATGGATGTGATGGAATGTACTGTCGTCCCTACATTTCAAGAAGAAGTAAGAATTGCAGTTGCAACAAAGCCTTGCTTGCCTACAAAGAGAGCAGCAATTTGGATTTGTTACTATGTTACCTAGAAGAATAACAAACTGTGCAAGGATGGAGGTTGTAGGAGCAAGGAGAAGTTGTCTGTAAAGTTGGTGGATGCCTATTTTCCATTTTGCAGTCCCTTGTCTCCCTCTTGTGGCCTCCTGGAGGCAACTAGCTGTGCAAAAAAAAGACAGCCTGGCGGCCGGCTGTTGCAGTGTTGCCCTCTCAGGCAACACTGAGTGACTGACTGAGCCTCACCGTCTTATATAAAGTTCAGACGGAACTTTGCACGTGTCATAGTGGAGCCCTCAGGATTCCAGAGCCAGCTTTCTGACATCATAATGGGGCCTCAGAGATAAAAGCCTGGGCCCAGGCAGTGTTGGTCAGTGCTGCTCAGCAGGCAGCACTGGACTGGACTGGATTACAGCTGATACAAGGTGTGAAGGAACAAGGGGTGGCTGTGGGCATGCACTTGCTGCCGCTGCCAGTGTTTATCTGCATGGCAGCAGGGCATTTGGGCGTTGCCAGGAAGGCGTTTTTATGTAGATTCCTCCTCTTTCAGCACTGCATTGTGGTGCAAGCAAAAGAAGCAAATCCTGTCTGGCTTCCTCTCCGGCCTTTATTCACCTCCCGTGTAGCTGTGAGTGTGTGAGCCTGCAGGGCCCCATGGAATTGCCTAGAAGTAGGCTGAATCGCTGCAAGGGCTGAACAGCAGTATCGGGCAGGCTCGGGCAACGCGCGGCCCGTTCGGGTTATCGCTTCTCGGCCTTTTGGCTAAGATCAAGTGTAGTATCTGTTCTTATCAGTTTAATATCTGATACGTCCCCTATCTGGGGACCATATATTAAATGGATTTTTAGAACAGGGAGATGGAAATAGAGCTTGCTCTGTCCACTCCACGCATTGACCTGGTATTGCAGTATTTCCAGGACCGGTGCACCCTTTCCTTATGTGTTGACTAAAAGCAGATTCCAAAAGTGTTTTTTGTGCTATTGTTTCTGTCTTTCTGAAGGGATCTCCCCTTTTAATCCCATTATTTCAACACCTGTTGGACAATGCATGAGTGATAATGAGCTCATTGATTAAATGCAATTAATGAATAGATTGCCACCTCTTGTTGTGTGTCATCTGTTTCTGTGTTTCCGGCATTTCACATTGGAACACCTCATTCACCTTCCTTGTCTTCTCTCCGCCCTCCCTTTTAGGTAAGTTAAAGAGCTGCACCTGAGCCAGCCACTGATTGATTGATTGATTGATTGATTGATTGATTGATTGATTGATTGATTGATTGATTGATTGATGCAGCACAACAGTCAAATAGTGGAGTGGAGTAGGGGAACAGCAAACAGCCAATAAAGCAGCCCGCCCGCTCGCCTGCCCGCCACAATGGACCTACCTGTGTACACTAGATGGATGTGATGGAATGTACTGTCGTCCCTACATTTCAAGAAGAAGTAAGAATTGCAGTTGCAACAAAGCCTTGCTTGCCTACAAAGAGAGCAGCAATTTGGATTTGTTACTATGTTACCTAGAAGAATAACAAACTGTGCAAGGATGGAGGTTGTAGGAGCAAGGAGAAGTTGTCTGTAAAGTTGGTGGATGCCTATTTTCCATTTTGCAGTCCCTTGTCTCCCTCTTGTGGCCTCCTGGAGGCAACTAGCTGTGCAAAAAAAAGACAGCCTGGCGGCCGGCTGTTGCAGTGTTGCCCTCTCAGGCAACACTGAGTGACTGACTGAGCCTCACCGTCTTATATAAAGTTCAGACGGAACTTTGCACGTGTCATAGTGGAGCCCTCAGGATTCCAGAGCCAGCTTTCTGACATCATAATGGGGCCTCAGAGATAAAAGCCTGGGCCCAGGCAGTGTTGGTCAGTGCTGCTCAGCAGGCAGCACTGGACTGGACTGGATTACAGCTGATACAAGGTGTGAAGGAACAAGGGGTGGCTGTGGGCATGCACTTGCTGCCGCTGCCAGTGTTTATCTGCATGGCAGCAGGGCATTTGGGCGTTGCCAGGAAGGCGTTTTTATGTAGATTCCTCCTCTTTCAGCACTGCATTGTGGTGCAAGCAAAAGAAGCAAATCCTGTCTGGCTTCCTCTCCGGCCTTTATTCACCTCCCGTGTAGCTGTGAGTGTGTGAGCCTGCAGGGCCCCATGGAATTGCCTAGAAGTAGGCTGAATCGCTGCAAGGGCTGAACAGCAGTATCGGGCAGGCTCGGGCAACGCGCGGCCCGTTCGGGTTATCGCTTCTCGGCCTTTTGGCTAAGATCAAGTGTAGTATCTGTTCTTATCAGTTTAATATCTGATACGTCCCCTATCTGGGGACCATATATTAAATGGATTTTTAGAACAGGGAGATGGAAATAGAGCTTGCTCTGTCCACTCCACGCATTGACCTGGTATTGCAGTATTTCCAGGACCGGTGCACCCTTTCCTTATGTGTTGACTAAAAGCAGATTCCAAAAGTGTTTTTTGTCTTTGCTATTGTTTCTGTCTTTCTGAAGGGATCTCCCCTTTTAATCCCATTATTTCAACACCTGTTGGACAATGCATGAGTGATAATGAGCTCATTGATTAAATGCAATTAATGAATAGATTGCCACCTCTTGTTGTGTGTCATCTGTTTCTGTGTTTCCGGCATTTCACATTGGAACACCTCATTCACCTTCCTTGTCTTCTCTCCGCCCTCCCTTTTAGGTAAGTTAAAGAGCTGCACCTGAGCCAGCCACTGATTGATTGATTGATTGATTGATTGATTGATTGATTGATTGATTGATTGATGCAGCACAACAGTCAAATAGTGGAGTGGAGTAGGGGAACAGCAAACAGCCAATAAAGCAGCCCGCCCGCTCGCCTGCCCGCCACAATGGACCTACCTGTGTACACTAGATGGATGTGATGGAATGTACTGTCGTCCCTACATTTCAAGAAGAAGTAAGAATTGCAGTTGCAACAAAGCCTTGCTTGCCTACAAAGAGAGCAGCAATTTGGATTTGTTACTATGTTACCTAGAAGAATAACAAACTGTGCAAGGATGGAGGTTGTAGGAGCAAGGAGAAGTTGTCTGTAAAGTTGGTGGATGCCTATTTTCCATTTTGCAGTCCCTTGTCTCCCTCTTGTGGCCTCCTGGAGGCAACTAGCTGTGCAAAAAAAAGACAGCCTGGCGGCCGGCTGTTGCAGTGTTGCCCTCTCAGGCAACACTGAGTGACTGACTGAGCCTCACCGTCTTATATAAAGTTCAGACGGAACTTTGCACGTATCATAGTGGAGCCCTCAGGATTCCAGAGCCAGCTTTCTGACATCATAATGGGGCCTCAGAGATAAAAGCCTGGGCCCAGGCAGTGTTGGTCAGTGCTGCTCAGCAGGCAGCACTGGACTGGACTGGATTACAGCTGATACAAGGTGTGAAGGAACAAGGGGTGGCTGTGGGCATGCACTTGCTGCCGCTGCCAGTGTTTATCTGCATGGCAGCAGGGCATTTGGGCGTTGCCAGGAAGGCGTTTTTATGTAGATTCCTCCTCTTTCAGCACTGCATTGTGGTGCAAGCAAAAGAAGCAAATCCTGTCTGGCTTCCTCTCCGGCCTTTATTCACCTCCCGTGTAGCTGTGAGTGTGTGAGCCTGCAGGGCCCCATGGAATTGCCTAGAAGTAGGCTGAATCGCTGCAAGGGCTGAACAGCAGTATCGGGCAGGCTCGGGCAACGCGCGGCCCGTTCGGGTTATCGCTTCTCGGCCTTTTGGCTAAGATCAAGTGTAGTATCTGTTCTTATCAGTTTAATATCTGATACGTCCCCTATCTGGGGACCATATATTAAATGGATTTTTAGAACAGGGAGATGGAAATAGAGCTTGCTCTGTCCACTCCACGCATTGACCTGGTATTGCAGTATTTCCAGGACCGGTGCACCCTTTCCTTATGTGTTGACTAAAAGCAGATTCCAAAAGTGTTTTTTGTCTTTGCTATTGTTTCTGTCTTTCTGAAGGGATCTCCCCTTTTAATCCCATTATTTCAACACCTGTTGGACAATGCATGAGTGATAATGAGCTCATTGATTAAATGCAATTAATGAATAGATTGCCACCTCTTGTTGTGTGTCGTCTGTGTTTCTGTGTTTCCGGCATTTCACATTGGAACACCTCATTCACCTTCCTTGTCTTCTCTCCGCCCTCCCTTTTAGGTAAGTTAAAGAGCTGCACCTGAGCCAGCCACTGATTGATTGATTGATTGATTGATTGATTGATTGATTGATTGATTGATTGATTGATTGATTGATGCAGCACAACAGTCAAATAGTGGAGTGGAGTAGGGGAACAGCAAACAGCCAATAAAGCAGCCCGCCCGCTCGCCTGCCCGCCACAATGGACCTACCTGTGTACACTAGATGGATGTGATGGAATGTACTGTCGTCCCTACATTTCAAGAAGAAGTAAGAATTGCAGTTGCAACAAAGCCTTGCTTGCCTACAAAGAGAGCAGCAATTTGGATTTGTTACTATGTTACCTAGAAGAATAACAAACTGTGCAAGGATGGAGGTTGTAGGAGCAAGGAGAAGTTGTCTGTAAAGTTGGTGGATGCCTATTTTCCATTTTGCAGTCCCTTGTCTCCCTCTTGTGGCCTCCTGGAGGCAACTAGCTGTGCAAAAAAAAGACAGCCTGGCGGCCGGCTGTTGCAGTGTTGCCCTCTCAGGCAACACTGAGTGACTGACTGAGCCTCACCGTCTTATATAAAGTTCAGACGGAACTTTGCACGTGTCATAGTGGAGCCCTCAGGATTCCAGAGCCAGCTTTCTGACATCATAATGGGGCCTCAGAGATAAAAGCCTGGGCCCAGGCAGTGTTGGTCAGTGCTGCTCAGCAGGCAGCACTGGACTGGACTGGATTACAGCTGATACAAGGTGTGAAGGAACAAGGGGTGGCTGTGGGCATGCACTTGCTGCCGCTGCCAGTGTTTATCTGCATGGCAGCAGGGCATTTGGGCGTTGCCAGGAAGGCGTTTTTATGTAGATTCCTCCTCTTTCAGCACTGCATTGTGGTGCAAGCAAAAGAAGCAAATCCTGTCTGGCTTCCTCTCCGGCCTTTATTCACCTCCCGTGTAGCTGTGAGTGTGTGAGCCTGCAGGGCCCCATGGAATTGCCTAGAAGTAGGCTGAATCGCTGCAAGGGCTGAACAGCAGTATCGGGCAGGCTCGGGCAACGCGCGGCCCGTTCGGGTTATCGCTTCTCGGCCTTTTGGCTAAGATCAAGTGTAGTATCTGTTCTTATCAGTTTAATATCTGATACGTCCCCTATCTGGGGACCATATATTAAATGGATTTTTAGAACAGGGAGATGGAAATAGAGCTTGCTCTGTCCACTCCACGCATTGACCTGGTATTGCAGTATTTCCAGGACCGGTGCACCCTTTCCTTATGTGTTGACTAAAAGCAGATTCCAAAAGTGTTTTTTGTCTTTGCTATTGTTTCTGTCTTTCTGAAGGGATCTCCCCTTTTAATCCCATTATTTCAACACCTGTTGGACAATGCATGAGTGATAATGAGCTCATTGATTAAATGCAATTAATGAATAGATTGCCACCTCTTGTTGTGTGTCGTCTGTGTTTCTGTGTTTCCGGCATTTCACATTGGAACACCTCATTCACCTTCCTTGTCTTCTCTCCACCCTCCCTTTTAGGTAAGTTAAAGAGCTGCACCTGAGCCAGCCACTGATTGATTGATTGATTGATTGATTGATTGATTGATTGATGCAGCACAACAGTCAAATAGTGGAGTGGAGTAGGGGAACAGCAAACAGCCAATAGAGCAGCCCGCCCGCTCGCCTGCCCGCCACAATGGACCTACCTGTGTACACTAGATGGATGTGATGGAATGTACTGTCGTCCCTACATTTCAAGAAGAAGTAAGAATTGCAGTTGCAACAAAGCCTTGCTTGCCTACAAAGAGAGCAGCAATTTGGATTTGTTACTATGTTACCTAGAAGAATAACAAACTGTGCAAGGATGGAGGTTGTAGGAGCAAGGAGAAGTTGTCTGTAAAGTTGGTGGATGCCTATTTTCCATTTTGCAGTCCCTTGTCTCCCTCTTGTGGCCTCCTGGAGGCAACTAGCTGTGCAAAAAAAAGACAGCCTGGCGGCCGGCTGTTGCAGTGTTGCCCTCTCAGGCAACACTGAGTGACTGACTGAGCCTCACCGTCTTATATAAAGTTCAGACGGAACTTTGCACGTGTCATAGTGGAGCCCTCAGGATTCCAGAGCCAGCTTTCTGACATCATAATGGGGCCTCAGAGATAAAAGCCTGGGCCCAGGCAGTGTTGGTCAGTGCTGCTCAGCAGGCAGCACTGGACTGGACTGGATTACAGCTGATACAAGGTGTGAAGGAACAAGGGGTGGCTGTGGGCATGCACTTGCTGCCGCTGCCAGTGTTTATCTGCATGGCAGCAGGGCATTTGGGCGTTGCCAGGAAGGCGTTTTTATGTAGATTCCTCCTCTTTCAGCACTGCATTGTGGTGCAAGCAAAAGAAGCAAATCCTGTCTGGCTTCCTCTCCGGCCTTTATTCACCTCCCGTGTAGCTGTGAGTGTGTGAGCCTGCAGGGCCCCATGGAATTGCCTAGAAGTAGGCTGAATCGCTGCAAGGGCTGAACAGCAGTATCGGGCAGGCTCGGGCAACGCGCGGCCCGTTCGGGTTATCGCTTCTCGGCCTTTTGGCTAAGATCAAGTGTAGTATCTGTTCTTATCAGTTTAATATCTGATACGTCCCCTATCTGGGGACCATATATTAAATGGATTTTTAGAACAGGGAGATGGAAATAGAGCTTGCTCTGTCCACTCCACGCATTGACCTGGTATTGCAGTATTTCCAGGACCGGTGCACCCTTTCCTTATGTGTTGACTAAAAGCAGATTCCAAAAGTGTTTTTTGTCTTTGCTATTGTTTCTGTCTTTCTGAAGGGATCTCCCCTTTTAATCCCATTATTTCAACACCTGTTGGACAATGCATGAGTGATAATGAGCTCATTGATTAAATGCAATTAATGAATAGATTGCCACCTCTTGTTGTGTGTCGTCTGTGTTTCTGTGTTTCCGGCATTTCACATTGGAACACCTCATTCACCTTCCTTGTCTTCTCTCCGCCCTCCCTTTTAGGTAAGTTAAAGAGCTGCACCTGAGCCAGCCACTGATTGATTGATTGATTGATTGATTGATTGATTGATTGATTGATTGATTGATTGATTGATGCAGCACAACAGTCAAATAGTGGAGTGGAGTAGGGGAACAGCAAACAGCCAATAAAGCAGCCCGCCCGCTCGCCTGCCCGCCACAATGGACCTACCTGTGTACACTAGATGGATGTGATGGAATGTACTGTCGTCCCTACATTTCAAGAAGAAGTAAGAATTGCAGTTGCAACAAAGCCTTGCTTGCCTACAAAGAGAGCAGCAATTTGGATTTGTTACTATGTTACCTAGAAGAATAACAAACTGTGCAAGGATGGAGGTTGTAGGAGCAAGGAGAAGTTGTCTGTAAAGTTGGTGGATGCCTATTTTCCATTTTGCAGTCCCTTGTCTCCCTCTTGTGGCCTCCTGGAGGCAACTAGCTGTGCAAAAAAAAGACAGCCTGGCGGCCGGCTGTTGCAGTGTTGCCCTCTCAGGCAACACTGAGTGACTGACTGAGCCTCACCGTCTTATATAAAGTTCAGACGGAACTTTGCACGTGTCATAGTGGAGCCCTCAGGATTCCAGAGCCAGCTTTCTGACATCATAATGGGGCCTCAGAGATAAAAGCCTGGGCCCAGGCAGTGTTGGTCAGTGCTGCTCAGCAGGCAGCACTGGACTGGACTGGATTACAGCTGATACAAGGTGTGAAGGAACAAGGGGTGGCTGTGGGCATGCACTTGCTGCCGCTGCCAGTGTTTATCTGCATGGCAGCAGGGCATTTGGGCGTTGCCAGGAAGGCGTTTTTATGTAGATTCCTCCTCTTTCAGCACTGCATTGTGGTGCAAGCAAAAGAAGCAAATCCTGTCTGGCTTCCTCTCCGGCCTTTATTCACCTCCCGTGTAGCTGTGAGTGTGTGAGCCTGCAGGGCCCCATGGAATTGCCTAGAAGTAGGCTGAATCGCTGCAAGGGCTGAACAGCAGTATCGGGCAGGCTCGGGCAACGCGCGGCCCGTTCGGGTTATCGCTTCTCGGCCTTTTGGCTAAGATCAAGTGTAGTATCTGTTCTTATCAGTTTAATATCTGATACGTCCCCTATCTGGGGACCATATATTAAATGGATTTTTAGAACAGGGAGATGGAAATAGAGCTTGCTCTGTCCACTCCACGCATTGACCTGGTATTGCAGTATTTCCAGGACCGGTGCACCCTTTCCTTATGTGTTGACTAAAAGCAGATTCCAAAAGTGTTTTTTGTCTTTGCTATTGTTTCTGTCTTTCTGAAGGGATCTCCCCTTTTAATCCCATTATTTCAACACCTGTTGGACAATGCATGAGTGATAATGAGCTCATTGATTAAATGCAATTAATGAATAGATTGCCACCTCTTGTTGTGTGTCGTCTGTGTTTCTGTGTTTCCGGCATTTCACATTGGAACACCTCATTCACCTTCCTTGTCTTCTCTCCGCCCTCCCTTTTAGGTAAGTTAAAGAGCTGCACCTGAGCCAGCCACTGATTGATTGATTGATTGATTGATTGATTGATTGATTGATTGATTGATTGATTGATTGATGCAGCACAACAGTCAAATAGTGGAGTGGAGTAGGGGAACAGCAAACAGCCAATAAAGCAGCCCGCCCGCTCGCCTGCCCGCCACAATGGACCTACCTGTGTACACTAGATGGATGTGATGGAATGTACTGTCGTCCCTACATTTCAAGAAGAAGTAAGAATTGCAGTTGCAACAAAGCCTTGCTTGCCTACAAAGAGAGCAGCAATTTGGATTTGTTACTATGTTACCTAGAAGAATAACAAACTGTGCAAGGATGGAGGTTGTAGGAGCAAGGAGAAGTTGTCTGTAAAGTTGGTGGATGCCTATTTTCCATTTTGCAGTCCCTTGTCTCCCTCTTGTGGCCTCCTGGAGGCAACTAGCTGTGCAAAAAAAAGACAGCCTGGCGGCCGGCTGTTGCAGTGTTGCCCTCTCAGGCAACACTGAGTGACTGACTGAGCCTCACCGTCTTATATAAAGTTCAGACGGAACTTTGCACGTGTCATAGTGGAGCCCTCAGGATTCCAGAGCCAGCTTTCTGACATCATAATGGGGCCTCAGAGATAAAAGCCTGGGCCCAGGCAGTGTTGGTCAGTGCTGCTCAGCAGGCAGCACTGGACTGGACTGGATTACAGCTGATACAAGGTGTGAAGGAACAAGGGGTGGCTGTGGGCATGCACTTGCTGCCGCTGCCAGTGTTTATCTGCATGGCAGCAGGGCATTTGGGCGTTGCCAGGAAGGCGTTTTTATGTAGATTCCTCCTCTTTCAGCACTGCATTGTGGTGCAAGCAAAAGAAGCAAATCCTGTCTGGCTTCCTCTCCGGCCTTTATTCACCTCCCGTGTAGCTGTGAGTGTGTGAGCCTGCAGGGCCCCATGGAATTGCCTAGAAGTAGGCTGAATCGCTGCAAGGGCTGAACAGCAGTATCGGGCAGGCTCGGGCAACGCGCGGCCCGTTCGGGTTATCGCTTCTCGGCCTTTTGGCTAAGATCAAGTGTAGTATCTGTTCTTATCAGTTTAATATCTGATACGTCCCCTATCTGGGGACCATATATTAAATGGATTTTTAGAACAGGGAGATGGAAATAGAGCTTGCTCTGTCCACTCCACGCATTGACCTGGTATTGCAGTATTTCCAGGACCGGTGCACCCTTTCCTTATGTGTTGACTAAAAGCAGATTCCAAAAGTGTTTTTTGTCTTTGCTATTGTTTCTGTCTTTCTGAAGGGATCTCCCCTTTTAATCCCATTATTTCAACACCTGTTGGACAATGCATGAGTGATAATGAGCTCATTGATTAAATGCAATTAATGAATAGATTGCCACCTCTTGTTGTGTGTCGTCTGTGTTTCTGTGTTTCCGGCATTTCACATTGGAACACCTCATTCACCTTCCTTGTCTTCTCTCCGCCCTCCCTTTTAGGTAAGTTAAAGAGCTGCACCTGAGCCAGCCACTGATTGATTGATTGATTGATTGATTGATTGATTGATTGATTGATTGATTGATTGATGCAGCACAACAGTCAAATAGTGGAGTGGAGTAGGGGAACAGCAAACAGCCAATAAAGCAGCCCGCCCGCTCGCCTGCCCGCCACAATGGACCTACCTGTGTACACTAGATGGATGTGATGGAATGTACTGTCGTCCCTACATTTCAAGAAGAAGTAAGAATTGCAGTTGCAACAAAGCCTTGCTTGCCTACAAAGAGAGCAGCAATTTGGATTTGTTACTATGTTACCTAGAAGAATAACAAACTGTGCAAGGATGGAGGTTGTAGGAGCAAGGAGAAGTTGTCTGTAAAGTTGGTGGATGCCTATTTTCCATTTTGCAGTCCCTTGTCTCCCTCTTGTGGCCTCCTGGAGGCAACTAGCTGTGCAAAAAAAAGACAGCCTGGCGGCCGGCTGTTGCAGTGTTGCCCTCTCAGGCAACACTGAGTGACTGACTGAGCCTCACCGTCTTATATAAAGTTCAGACGGAACTTTGCACGTGTCATAGTGGAGCCCTCAGGATTCCAGAGCCAGCTTTCTGACATCATAATGGGGCCTCAGAGATAAAAGCCTGGGCCCAGGCAGTGTTGGTCAGTGCTGCTCAGCAGGCAGCACTGGACTGGACTGGATTACAGCTGATACAAGGTGTGAAGGAACAAGGGGTGGCTGTGGGCATGCACTTGCTGCCGCTGCCAGTGTTTATCTGCATGGCAGCAGGGCATTTGGGCGTTGCCAGGAAGGCGTTTTTATGTAGATTCCTCCTCTTTCAGCACTGCATTGTGGTGCAAGCAAAAGAAGCAAATCCTGTCTGGCTTCCTCTCCGGCCTTTATTCACCTCCCGTGTAGCTGTGAGTGTGTGAGCCTGCAGGGCCCCATGGAATTGCCTAGAAGTAGGCTGAATCGCTGCAAGGGCTGAACAGCAGTATCGGGCAGGCTCGGGCAACGCGCGGCCCGTTCGGGTTATCGCTTCTCGGCCTTTTGGCTAAGATCAAGTGTAGTATCTGTTCTTATCAGTTTAATATCTGATACGTCCCCTATCTGGGGACCATATATTAAATGGATTTTTAGAACAGGGAGATGGAAATAGAGCTTGCTCTGTCCACTCCACGCATTGACCTGGTATTGCAGTATTTCCAGGACCGGTGCACCCTTTCCTTATGTGTTGACTAAAAGCAGATTCCAAAAGTGTTTTTTGTCTTTGCTATTGTTTCTGTCTTTCTGAAGGGATCTCCCCTTTTAATCCCATTATTTCAACACCTGTTGGACAATGCATGAGTGATAATGAGCTCATTGATTAAATGCAATTAATGAATAGATTGCCACCTCTTGTTGTGTGTCGTCTGTGTTTCTGTGTTTCCGGCATTTCACATTGGAACACCTCATTCACCTTCCTTGTCTTCTCTCCGCCCTCCCTTTTAGGTAAGTTAAAGAGCTGCACCTGAGCCAGCCACTGATTGATTGATTGATTGATTGATTGATTGATTGATTGATTGATTGATTGATTGATTGATTGATGCAGCACAACAGTCAAATAGTGGAGTGGAGTAGGGGAACAGCAAACAGCCAATAAAGCAGCCCGCCCGCTCGCCTGCCCGCCACAATGGACCTACCTGTGTACACTAGATGGATGTGATGGAATGTACTGTCGTCCCTACATTTCAAGAAGAAGTAAGAATTGCAGTTGCAACAAAGCCTTGCTTGCCTACAAAGAGAGCAGCAATTTGGATTTGTTACTATGTTACCTAGAAGAATAACAAACTGTGCAAGGATGGAGGTTGTAGGAGCAAGGAGAAGTTGTCTGTAAAGTTGGTGGATGCCTATTTTCCATTTTGCAGTCCCTTGTCTCCCTCTTGTGGCCTCCTGGAGGCAACTAGCTGTGCAAAAAAAAGACAGCCTGGCGGCCGGCTGTTGCAGTGTTGCCCTCTCAGGCAACACTGAGTGACTGACTGAGCCTCACCGTCTTATATAAAGTTCAGACGGAACTTTGCACGTGTCATAGTGGAGCCCTCAGGATTCCAGAGCCAGCTTTCTGACATCATAATGGGGCCTCAGAGATAAAAGCCTGGGCCCAGGCAGTGTTGGTCAGTGCTGCTCAGCAGGCAGCACTGGACTGGACTGGATTACAGCTGATACAAGGTGTGAAGGAACAAGGGGTGGCTGTGGGCATGCACTTGCTGCCGCTGCCAGTGTTTATCTGCATGGCAGCAGGGCATTTGGGCGTTGCCAGGAAGGCGTTTTTTATGTAGATTCCTCCTCTTTCAGCACTGCATTGTGGTGCAAGCAAAAGAAGCAAATCCTGTCTGGCTTCCTCTCCGGCCTTTATTCACCTCCCGTGTAGCTGTGAGTGTGTGAGCCTGCAGGGCCCCATGGAATTGCCTAGAAGTAGGCTGAATCGCTGCAAGGGCTGAACAGCAGTATCGGGCAGGCTCGGGCAACGCGCGGCCCGTTCGGGTTATCGCTTCTCGGCCTTTTGGCTAAGATCAAGTGTAGTATCTGTTCTTATCAGTTTAATATCTGATACGTCCCCTATCTGGGGACCATATATTAAATGGATTTTTAGAACAGGGAGATGGAAATAGAGCTTGCTCTGTCCACTCCACGCATTGACCTGGTATTGCAGTATTTCCAGGACCGGTGCACCCTTTCCTTATGTGTTGACTAAAAGCAGATTCCAAAAGTGTTTTTTGTCTTTGCTATTGTTTCTGTCTTTCTGAAGGGATCTCCCCTTTTAATCCCATTATTTCAACACCTGTTGGACAATGCATGAGTGATAATGAGCTCATTGATTAAATGCAATTAATGAATAGATTGCCACCTCTTGTTGTGTGTCGTCTGTGTTTCTGTGTTTCCGGCATTTCACATTGGAACACCTCATTCACCTTCCTTGTCTTCTCTCCGCCCTCCCTTTTAGGTAAGTTAAAGAGCTGCACCTGAGCCAGCCACTGATTGATTGATTGATTGATTGATTGATTGATTGATTGATTGATTGATTGATTGATTGATTGATTGATGCAGCACAACAGTCAAATAGTGGAGTGGAGTAGGGGAACAGCAAACAGCCAATAAAGCAGCCCGCCCGCTCGCCTGCCCGCCACAATGGACCTACCTGTGTACACTAGATGGATGTGATGGAATGTACTGTCGTCCCTACATTTCAAGAAGAAGTAAGAATTGCAGTTGCAACAAAGCCTTGCTTGCCTACAAAGAGAGCAGCAATTTGGATTTGTTACTATGTTACCTAGAAGAATAACAAACTGTGCAAGGATGGAGGTTGTAGGAGCAAGGAGAAGTTGTCTGTAAAGTTGGTGGATGCCTATTTTCCATTTTGCAGTCCCTTGTCTCCCTCTTGTGGCCTCCTGGAGGCAACTAGCTGTGCAAAAAAAAGACAGCCTGGCGGCCGGCTGTTGCAGTGTTGCCCTCTCAGGCAACACTGAGTGACTGACTGAGCCTCACCGTCTTATATAAAGTTCAGACGGAACTTTGCACGTGTCATAGTGGAGCCCTCAGGATTCCAGAGCCAGCTTTCTGACATCATAATGGGGCCTCAGAGATAAAAGCCTGGGCCCAGGCAGTGTTGGTCAGTGCTGCTCAGCAGGCAGCACTGGACTGGACTGGATTACAGCTGATACAAGGTGTGAAGGAACAAGGGGTGGCTGTGGGCATGCACTTGCTGCCGCTGCCAGTGTTTATCTGCATGGCAGCAGGGCATTTGGGCGTTGCCAGGAAGGCGTTTTTATGTAGATTCCTCCTCTTTCAGCACTGCATTGTGGTGCAAGCAAAAGAAGCAAATCCTGTCTGGCTTCCTCTCCGGCCTTTATTCACCTCCCGTGTAGCTGTGAGTGTGTGAGCCTGCAGGGCCCCATGGAATTGCCTAGAAGTAGGCTGAATCGCTGCAAGGGCTGAACAGCAGTATCGGGCAGGCTCGGGCAACGCGCGGCCCGTTCGGGTTATCGCTTCTCGGCCTTTTGGCTAAGATCAAGTGTAGTATCTGTTCTTATCAGTTTAATATCTGATACGTCCCCTATCTGGGGACCATATATTAAATGGATTTTTAGAACAGGGAGATGGAAATAGAGCTTGCTCTGTCCACTCCACGCATTGACCTGGTATTGCAGTATTTCCAGGACCGGTGCACCCTTTCCTTATGTGTTGACTAAAAGCAGATTCCAAAAGTGTTTTTTGTCTTTGCTATTGTTTCTGTCTTTCTGAAGGGATCTCCCCTTTTAATCCCATTATTTCAACACCTGTTGGACAATGCATGAGTGATAATGAGCTCATTGATTAAATGCAATTAATGAATAGATTGCCACCTCTTGTTGTGTGTCGTCTGTGTTTCTGTGTTTCCGGCATTTCACATTGGAACACCTCATTCACCTTCCTTGTCTTCTCTCCGCCCTCCCTTTTAGGTAAGTTAAAGAGCTGCACCTGAGCCAGCCACTGATTGATTGATTGATTGATTGATTGATTGATTGATTGATTGATTGATGCAGCACAACAGTCAAATAGTGGAGTGGAGTAGGGGAACAGCAAACAGCCAATAAAGCAGCCCGCCCGCTCGCCTGCCCGCCACAATGGACCTACCTGTGTACACTAGATGGATGTGATGGAATGTACTGTCGTCCCTACATTTCAAGAAGAAGTAAGAATTGCAGTTGCAACAAAGCCTTGCTTGCCTACAAAGAGAGCAGCAATTTGGATTTGTTACTATGTTACCTAGAAGAATAACAAACTGTGCAAGGATGGAGGTTGTAGGAGCAAGGAGAAGTTGTCTGTAAAGTTGGTGGATGCCTATTTTCCATTTTGCAGTCCCTTGTCTCCCTCTTGTGGCCTCCTGGAGGCAACTAGCTGTGCAAAAAAAAGACAGCCTGGCGGCCGGCTGTTGCAGTGTTGCCCTCTCAGGCAACACTGAGTGACTGACTGAGCCTCACCGTCTTATATAAAGTTCAGACGGAACTTTGCACGTGTCATAGTGGAGCCCTCAGGATTCCAGAGCCAGCTTTCTGACATCATAATGGGGCCTCAGAGATAAAAGCCTGGGCCCAGGCAGTGTTGGTCAGTGCTGCTCAGCAGGCAGCACTGGACTGGACTGGATTACAGCTGATACAAGGTGTGAAGGAACAAGGGGTGGCTGTGGGCATGCACTTGCTGCCGCTGCCAGTGTTTATCTGCATGGCAGCAGGGCATTTGGGCGTTGCCAGGAAGGCGTTTTTATGTAGATTCCTCCTCTTTCAGCACTGCATTGTGGTGCAAGCAAAAGAAGCAAATCCTGTCTGGCTTCCTCTCCGGCCTTTATTCACCTCCCGTGTAGCTGTGAGTGTGTGAGCCTGCAGGGCCCCATGGAATTGCCTAGAAGTAGGCTGAATCGCTGCAAGGGCTGAACAGCAGTATCGGGCAGGCTCGGGCAACGCGCGGCCCGTTCGGGTTATCGCTTCTCGGCCTTTTGGCTAAGATCAAGTGTAGTATCTGTTCTTATCAGTTTAATATCTGATACGTCCCCTATCTGGGGACCATATATTAAATGGATTTTTAGAACAGGGAGATGGAAATAGAGCTTGCTCTGTCCACTCCACGCATTGACCTGGTATTGCAGTATTTCCAGGACCGGTGCACCCTTTCCTTATGTGTTGACTAAAAGCAGATTCCAAAAGTGTTTTTTGTCTTTGCTATTGTTTCTGTCTTTCTGAAGGGATCTCCCCTTTTAATCCCATTATTTCAACACCTGTTGGACAATGCATGAGTGATAATGAGCTCATTGATTAAATGCAATTAATGAATAGATTGCCACCTCTTGTTGTGTGTCGTCTGTGTTTCTGTGTTTCCGGCATTTCACATTGGAACACCTCATTCACCTTCCTTGTCTTCTCTCCGCCCTCCCTTTTAGGTAAGTTAAAGAGCTGCACCTGAGCCAGCCACTGATTGATTGATTGATTGATTGATTGATTGATTGATTGATTGATTGATTGATTGATTGATTGATTGATTGATGCAGCACAACAGTCAAATAGTGGAGTGGAGTAGGGGAACAGCAAACAGCCAATAAAGCAGCCCGCCCGCTCGCCTGCCCGCCACAATGGACCTACCTGTGTACACTAGATGGATGTGATGGAATGTACTGTCGTCCCTACATTTCAAGAAGAAGTAAGAATTGCAGTTGCAACAAAGCCTTGCTTGCCTACAAAGAGAGCAGCAATTTGGATTTGTTACTATGTTACCTAGAAGAATAACAAACTGTGCAAGGATGGAGGTTGTAGGAGCAAGGAGAAGTTGTCTGTAAAGTTGGTGGATGCCTATTTTCCATTTTGCAGTCCCTTGTCTCCCTCTTGTGGCCTCCTGGAGGCAACTAGCTGTGCAAAAAAAAGACAGCCTGGCGGCCGGCTGTTGCAGTGTTGCCCTCTCAGGCAACACTGAGTGACTGACTGAGCCTCACCGTCTTATATAAAGTTCAGACGGAACTTTGCACGTGTCATAGTGGAGCCCTCAGGATTCCAGAGCCAGCTTTCTGACATCATAATGGGGCCTCAGAGATAAAAGCCTGGGCCCAGGCAGTGTTGGTCAGTGCTGCTCAGCAGGCAGCACTGGACTGGACTGGATTACAGCTGATACAAGGTGTGAAGGAACAAGGGGTGGCTGTGGGCATGCACTTGCTGCCGCTGCCAGTGTTTATCTGCATGGCAGCAGGGCATTTGGGCGTTGCCAGGAAGGCGTTTTTATGTAGATTCCTCCTCTTTCAGCACTGCATTGTGGTGCAAGCAAAAGAAGCAAATCCTGTCTGGCTTCCTCTCCGGCCTTTATTCACCTCCCGTGTAGCTGTGAGTGTGTGAGCCTGCAGGGCCCCATGGAATTGCCTAGAAGTAGGCTGAATCGCTGCAAGGGCTGAACAGCAGTATCGGGCAGGCTCGGGCAACGCGCGGCCCGTTCGGGTTATCGCTTCTCGGCCTTTTGGCTAAGATCAAGTGTAGTATCTGTTCTTATCAGTTTAATATCTGATACGTCCCCTATCTGGGGACCATATATTAAATGGATTTTTAGAACAGGGAGATGGAAATAGAGCTTGCTCTGTCCACTCCACGCATTGACCTGGTATTGCAGTATTTCCAGGACCGGTGCACCCTTTCCTTATGTGTTGACTAAAAGCAGATTCCAAAAGTGTTTTTTGTCTTTGCTATTGTTTCTGTCTTTCTGAAGGGATCTCCCCTTTTAATCCCATTATTTCAACACCTGTTGGACAATGCATGAGTGATAATGAGCTCATTGATTAAATGCAATTAATGAATAGATTGCCACCTCTTGTTGTGTGTCGTCTGTGTTTCTGTGTTTCCGGCATTTCACATTGGAACACCTCATTCACCTTCCTTGTCTTCTCTCCGCCCTCCCTTTTAGGTAAGTTAAAGAGCTGCACCTGAGCCAGCCACTGATTGATTGATTGATTGATTGATTGATTGATTGATTGATTGATTGATTGATTGATTGATGCAGCACAACAGTCAAATAGTGGAGTGGAGTAGGGGAACAGCAAACAGCCAATAAAGCAGCCCGCCCGCTCGCCTGCCCGCCACAATGGACCTACCTGTGTACACTAGATGGATGTGATGGAATGTACTGTCGTCCCTACATTTCAAGAAGAAGTAAGAATTGCAGTTGCAACAAAGCCTTGCTTGCCTACAAAGAGAGCAGCAATTTGGATTTGTTACTATGTTACCTAGAAGAATAACAAACTGTGCAAGGATGGAGGTTGTAGGAGCAAGGAGAAGTTGTCTGTAAAGTTGGTGGATGCCTATTTTCCATTTTGCAGTCCCTTGTCTCCCTCTTGTGGCCTCCTGGAGGCAACTAGCTGTGCAAAAAAAAGACAGCCTGGCGGCCGGCTGTTGCAGTGTTGCCCTCTCAGGCAACACTGAGTGACTGACTGAGCCTCACCGTCTTATATAAAGTTCAGACGGAACTTTGCACGTGTCATAGTGGAGCCCTCAGGATTCCAGAGCCAGCTTTCTGACATCATAATGGGGCCTCAGAGATAAAAGCCTGGGCCCAGGCAGTGTTGGTCAGTGCTGCTCAGCAGGCAGCACTGGACTGGACTGGATTACAGCTGATACAAGGTGTGAAGGAACAAGGGGTGGCTGTGGGCATGCACTTGCTGCCGCTGCCAGTGTTTATCTGCATGGCAGCAGGGCATTTGGGCGTTGCCAGGAAGGCGTTTTTATGTAGATTCCTCCTCTTTCAGCACTGCATTGTGGTGCAAGCAAAAGAAGCAAATCCTGTCTGGCTTCCTCTCCGGCCTTTATTCACCTCCCGTGTAGCTGTGAGTGTGTGAGCCTGCAGGGCCCCATGGAATTGCCTAGAAGTAGGCTGAATCGCTGCAAGGGCTGAACAGCAGTATCGGGCAGGCTCGGGCAACGCGCGGCCCGTTCGGGTTATCGCTTCTCGGCCTTTTGGCTAAGATCAAGTGTAGTATCTGTTCTTATCAGTTTAATATCTGATACGTCCCCTATCTGGGGACCATATATTAAATGGATTTTTAGAACAGGGAGATGGAAATAGAGCTTGCTCTGTCCACTCCACGCATTGACCTGGTATTGCAGTATTTCCAGGACCGGTGCACCCTTTCCTTATGTGTTGACTAAGAGCAGATTCCAAAAGTGTTTTTTGTCTTTGCTATTGTTTCTGTCTTTCTGAAGGGATCTCCCCTTTTAATCCCATTATTTCAACACCTGTTGGACAATGCATGAGTGATAATGAGCTCATTGATTAAATGCAATTAATGAATAGATTGCCACCTCTTGTTGTGTGTCGTCTGTGTTTCTGTGTTTCCGGCATTTCACATTGGAACACCTCATTCACCTTCCTTGTCTTCTCTCCGCCCTCCCTTTTAGGTAAGTTAAAGAGATGCACCTGAGCCAGCCACTGATTGATTGATTGATTGATTGATTGATTGATTGATTGATTGATTGATTGATTGATTGATGCAGCACAACAGTCAAATAGTGGAGTGGAGTAGGGGAACAGCAAACAGCCAATAAAGCAGCCCGCCCGCTCGCCTGCCCGCCACAATGGACCTACCTGTGTACACTAGATGGATGTGATGGAATGTACTGTCGTCCCTACATTTCAAGAAGAAGTAAGAATTGCAGTTGCAACAAAGCCTTGCTTGCCTACAAAGAGAGCAGCAATTTGGATTTGTTACTATGTTACCTAGAAGAATAACAAACTGTGCAAGGATGGAGGTTGTAGGAGCAAGGAGAAGTTGTCTGTAAAGTTGGTGGATGCCTATTTTCCATTTTGCAGTCCCTTGTCTCCCTCTTGTGGCCTCCTGGAGGCAACTAGCTGTGCAAAAAAAAGACAGCCTGGCGGCCGGCTGTTGCAGTGTTGCCCTCTCAGGCAACACTGAGTGACTGACTGAGCCTCACCGTCTTATATAAAGTTCAGACGGAACTTTGCACGTGTCATAGTGGAGCCCTCAGGATTCCAGAGCCAGCTTTCTGACATCATAATGGGGCCTCAGAGATAAAAGCCTGGGCCCAGGCAGTGTTGGTCAGTGCTGCTCAGCAGGCAGCACTGGACTGGACTGGATTACAGCTCAAGGTGTGAAGGAACAAGGGGTGGCTGTGGGCATGCACTTGCTGCCGCTGCCAGTGTTTATCTGCATGGCAGCAGGGCATTTGGGCGTTGCCAGGAAGGCGTTTTTATGTAGATTCCTCCTCTTTCAGCACTGCATTGTGGTGCAAGCAAAAGAAGCAAATCCTGTCTGGCTTCCTCTCCGGCCTTTATTCACCTCCCGTGTAGCTGTGAGTGTGTGAGCCTGCAGGGCCCCATGGAATTGCCTAGAAGTAGGCTGAATCGCTGCAAGGGCTGAACAGCAGTATCGGGCAGGCTCGGGCAACGCGCGGCCCGTTCGGGTTATCGCTTCTCGGCCTTTTGGCTAAGATCAAGTGTAGTATCTGTTCTTATCAGTTTAATATCTGATACGTCCCCTATCTGGGGACCATATATTAAATGGATTTTTAGAACAGGGAGATGGAAATAGAGCTTGCTCTGTCCACTCCACGCATTGACCTGGTATTGCAGTATTTCCAGGACCGGTGCACCCTTTCCTTATGTGTTGACTAAAAGCAGATTCCAAAAGTGTTTTTTGTCTTTGCTATTGTTTCTGTCTTTCTGAAGGGATCTCCCCTTTTAATCCCATTATTTCAACACCTGTTGGACAATGCATGAGTGATAATGAGCTCATTGATTAAATGCAATTAATGAATAGATTGCCACCTCTTGTTGTGTGTCGTCTGTGTTTCTGTGTTTCCGGCATTTCACATTGGAACACCTCATTCACCTTCCTTGTCTTCTCTCCGCCCTCCCTTTTAGGTAAGTTAAAGAGCTGCACCTGAGCCAGCCACTGATTGATTGATTGATTGATTGATTGATTGATTGATTGATTGATTGATTGATTGATTGATTGATTGATGCAGCACAACAGTCAAATAGTGGAGTGGAGTAGGGGAACAGCAAACAGCCAATAAAGCAGCCCGCCCGCTCGCCTGCCCGCCACAATGGACCTACCTGTGTACACTAGATGGATGTGATGGAATGTACTGTCGTCCCTACATTTCAAGAAGAAGTAAGAATTGCAGTTGCAACAAAGCCTTGCTTGCCTACAAAGAGAGCAGCAATTTGGATTTGTTACTATGTTACCTAGAAGAATAACAAACTGTGCAAGGATGGAGGTTGTAGGAGCAAGGAGAAGTTGTCTGTAAAGTTGGTGGATGCCTATTTTCCATTTTGCAGTCCCTTGTCTCCCTCTTGTGGCCTCCTGGAGGCAACTAGCTGTGCAAAAAAAAGACAGCCTGGCGGCCGGCTGTTGCAGTGTTGCCCTCTCAGGCAACACTGAGTGACTGACTGAGCCTCACCGTCTTATATAAAGTTCAGACGGAACTTTGCACGTGTCATAGTGGAGCCCTCAGGATTCCAGAGCCAGCTTTCTGACATCATAATGGGGCCTCAGAGATAAAAGCCTGGGCCCAGGCAGTGTTGGTCAGTGCTGCTCAGCAGGCAGCACTGGACTGGACTGGATTACAGCTGATACAAGGTGTGAAGGAACAAGGGGTGGCTGTGGGCATGCACTTGCTGCCGCTGCCAGTGTTTATCTGCATGGCAGCAGGGCATTTGGGCGTTGCCAGGAAGGCGTTTTTATGTAGATTCCTCCTCTTTCAGCACTGCATTGTGGTGCAAGCAAAAGAAGCAAATCCTGTCTGGCTTCCTCTCCGGCCTTTATTCACCTCCCGTGTAGCTGTGAGTGTGTGAGCCTGCAGGGCCCCATGGAATTGCCTAGAAGTAGGCTGAATCGCTGCAAGGGCTGAACAGCAGTATCGGGCAGGCTCGGGCAACGCGCGGCCTGTTCGGGTTATCGCTTCTCGGCCTTTTGGCTAAGATCAAGTGTAGTATCTGTTCTTATCAGTTTAATATCTGATACGTCCCCTATCTGGGGACCATATATTAAATGGATTTTTAGAACAGGGAGATGGAAATAGAGCTTGCTCTGTCCACTCCACGCATTGACCTGGTATTGCAGTATTTCCAGGACCGGTGCACCCTTTCCTTATGTGTTGACTAAAAGCAGATTCCAAAAGTGTTTTTTGTCTTTGCTATTGTTTCTGTCTTTCTGAAGGGATCTCCCCTTTTAATCCCATTATTTCAACACCTGTTGGACAATGCATGAGTGATAATGAGCTCATTGATTAAATGCAATTAATGAATAGATTGCCACCTCTTGTTGTGTGTCGTCTGTGTTTCTGTGTTTCCGGCATTTCACATTGGAACACCTCATTCACCTTCCTTGTCTTCTCTCCGCCCTCCCTTTTAGGTAAGTTAAAGAGCTGCACCTGAGCCAGCCACTGATTGATTGATTGATTGATTGATTGATTGATTGATGCAGCACAACAGTCAAATAGTGGAGTGGAGTAGGGGAACAGCAAACAGCCAATAAAGCAGCCCGCCCGCTCGCCTGCCCGCCACAATGGACCTACCTGTGTACACTAGATGGATGTGATGGAATGTACTGTCGTCCCTACATTTCAAGAAGAAGTAAGAATTGCAGTTGCAACAAAGCCTTGCTTGCCTACAAAGAGAGCAGCAATTTGGATTTGTTACTATGTTACCTAGAAGAATAACAAACTGTGCAAGGATGGAGGTTGTAGGAGCAAGGAGAAGTTGTCTGTAAAGTTGGTGGATGCCTATTTTCCATTTTGCAGTCCCTTGTCTCCCTCTTGTGGCCTCCTGGAGGCAACTAGCTGTGCAAAAAAAAGACAGCCTGGCGGCCGGCTGTTGCAGTGTTGCCCTCTCAGGCAACACTGAGTGACTGACTGAGCCTCACCGTCTTATATAAAGTTCAGACGGAACTTTGCACGTGTCATAGTGGAGCCCTCAGGATTCCAGAGCCAGCTTTCTGACATCATAATGGGGCCTCAGAGATAAAAGCCTGGGCCCAGGCAGTGTTGGTCAGTGCTGCTCAGCAGGCAGCACTGGACTGGACTGGATTACAGCTGATACAAGGTGTGAAGGAACAAGGGGTGGCTGTGGGCATGCACTTGCTGCCGCTGCCAGTGTTTATCTGCATGGCAGCAGGGCATTTGGGCGTTGCCAGGAAGGCGTTTTTATGTAGATTCCTCCTCTTTCAGCACTGCATTGTGGTGCAAGCAAAAGAAGCAAATCCTGTCTGGCTTCCTCTCCGGCCTTTATTCACCTCCCGTGTAGCTGTGAGTGTGTGAGCCTGCAGGGCCCCATGGAATTGCCTAGAAGTAGGCTGAATCGCTGCAAGGGCTGAACAGCAGTATCGGGCAGGCTCGGGCAACGCGCGGCCCGTTCGGGTTATCGCTTCTCGGCCTTTTGGCTAAGATCAAGTGTAGTATCTGTTCTTATCAGTTTAATATCTGATACGTCCCCTATCTGGGGACCATATATTAAATGGATTTTTAGAACAGGGAGATGGAAATAGAGCTTGCTCTGTCCACTCCACGCATTGACCTGGTATTGCAGTATTTCCAGGACCGGTGCACCCTTTCCTTATGTGTTGACTAAAAGCAGATTCCAAAAGTGTTTTTTGTCTTTGCTATTGTTTCTGTCTTTCTGAAGGGATCTCCCCTTTTAATCCCATTATTTCAACACCTGTTGGACAATGCATGAGTGATAATGAGCTCATTGATTAAATGCAATTAATGAATAGATTGCCACCTCTTGTTGTGTGTCGTCTGTGTTTCTGTGTTTCCGGCATTTCACATTGGAACACCTCATTCACCTTCCTTGTCTTCTCTCCGCCCTCCCTTTTAGGTAAGTTAAAGAGCTGCACCTGAGCCAGCCACTGATTGATTGATTGATTGATTGATTGATTGATTGATTGATTGATTGATTGATTGATTGATTGATTGATGCAGCACAACAGTCAAATAGTGGAGTGGAGTAGGGGAACAGCAAACAGCCAATAAAGCAGCCCGCCCGCTCGCCTGCCCGCCACAATGGACCTACCTGTGTACACTAGATGGATGTGATGGAATGTACTGTCGTCCCTACATTTCAAGAAGAAGTAAGAATTGCAGTTGCAACAAAGCCTTGCTTGCCTACAAAGAGAGCAGCAATTTGGATTTGTTACTATGTTACCTAGAAGAATAACAAACTGTGCAAGGATGGAGGTTGTAGGAGCAAGGAGAAGTTGTCTGTAAAGTTGGTGGATGCCTATTTTCCATTTTGCAGTCCCTTGTCTCCCTCTTGTGGCCTCCTGGAGGCAACTAGCTGTGCAAAAAAAAGACAGCCTGGCGGCCGGCTGTTGCAGTGTTGCCCTCTCAGGCAACACTGAGTGACTGACTGAGCCTCACCGTCTTATATAAAGTTCAGACGGAACTTTGCACGTGTCATAGTGGAGCCCTCAGGATTCCAGAGCCAGCTTTCTGACATCATAATGGGGCCTCAGAGATAAAAGCCTGGGCCCAGGCAGTGTTGGTCAGTGCTGCTCAGCAGGCAGCACTGGACAGGACTGGATTACAGCTGATACAAGGTGTGAAGGAACAAGGGGTGGCTGTGGGCATGCACTTGCTGCCGCTGCCAGTGTTTATCTGCATGGCAGCAGGGCATTTGGGCGTTGCCAGGAAGGCGTTTTTATGTAGATTCCTCCTCTTTCAGCACTGCATTGTGGTGCAAGCAAAAGAAGCAAATCCTGTCTGGCTTCCTCTCCGGCCTTTATTCACCTCCCGTGTAGCTGTGAGTGTGTGAGCCTGCAGGGCCCCATGGAATTGCCTAGAAGTAGGCTGAATCGCTGCAAGGGCTGAACAGCAGTATCGGGCAGGCTCGGGCAACGCGCGGCCCGTTCGGGTTATCGCTTCTCGGCCTTTTGGCTAAGATCAAGTGTAGTATCTGTTCTTATCAGTTTTTAATATCTGATACGTCCCCTATCTGGGGACCATATATTAAATGGATTTTTAGAACAGGGAGATGGAAATAGAGCTTGCTCTGTCCACTCCACGCATTGACCTGGTATTGCAGTATTTCCAGGACCGGTGCACCCTTTCCTTATGTGTTGACTAAAAGCAGATTCCAAAAGTGTTTTTTGTCTTTGCTATTGTTTCTGTCTTTCTGAAGGGATCTCCCCTTTTAATCCCATTATTTCAACACCTGTTGGACAATGCATGAGTGATAATGAGCTCATTGATTAAATGCAATTAATGAATAGATTGCCACCTCTTGTTGTGTGTCGTCTGTGTTTCTGTGTTTCCGGCATTTCACATTGGAACACCTCATTCACCTTCCTTGTCTTCTCTCCGCCCTCCCTTTTCGGTAAGTTAAAGAGCTGCACCTGAGCCAGCCACTGATTGATTGATTGATTGATTGATTGATTGATTGATGCAGCACAACAGTCAAATAGTGGAGTGGAGTAGGGGAACAGCAAACAGCCAATAAAGCAGCCCGCCCGCTCGCCTGCCCGCCACAATGGACCTACCTGTGTACACTAGATGGATGTGATGGAATGTACTGTCGTCCCTACATTTCAAGAAGAAGTAAGAATTGCAGTTGCAACAAAGCCTTGCTTGCCTACAAAGAGAGCAGCAATTTGGATTTGTTACTATGTTACCTAGAAGAATAACAAACTGTGCAAGGATGGAGGTTGTAGGAGCAAGGAGAAGTTGTCTGTAAAGTTGGTGGATGCCTATTTTCCATTTTGCAGTCCCTTGTCTCCCTCTTGTGGCCTCCTGGAGGCAACTAGCTGTGCAAAAAAAAGACAGCCTGGCGGCCGGCTGTTGCAGTGTTGCCCTCTCAGGCAACACTGAGTGACTGACTGAGCCTCACCGTCTTATATAAAGTTCAGACGGAACTTTGCACGTGTCATAGTGGAGCCCTCAGGATTCCAGAGCCAGCTTTCTGACATCATAATGGGGCCTCAGAGATAAAAGCCTGGGCCCAGGCAGTGTTGGTCAGTGCTGCTCAGCAGGCAGCACTGGACTGGACTGGATTACAGCTGATACAAGGTGTGAAGGAACAAGGGGTGGCTGTGGGCATGCACTTGCTGCCGCTGCCAGTGTTTATCTGCATGGCAGCAGGGCATTTGGGCGTTGCCAGGAAGGCGTTTTTATGTAGATTCCTCCTCTTTCAGCACTGCATTGTGGTGCAAGCAAAAGAAGCAAATCCTGTCTGGCTTCCTCTCCGGCCTTTATTCACCTCCCGTGTAGCTGTGAGTGTGTGAGCCTGCAGGGCCCCATGGAATTGCCTAGAAGTAGGCTGAATCGCTGCAAGGGCTGAACAGCAGTATCGGGCAGGCTCGGGCAACGCGCGGCCCGTTCGGGTTATCGCTTCTCGGCCTTTTGGCTAAGATCAAGTGTAGTATCTGTTCTTATCAGTTTAATATCTGATACGTCCCCTATCTGGGGACCATATATTAAATGGATTTTTAGAACAGGGAGATGGAAATAGAGCTTGCTCTGTCCACTCCACGCATTGACCTGGTATTGCAGTATTTCCAGGACCGGTGCACCCTTTCCTTATGTGTTGACTAAAAGCAGATTCCAAAAGTGTTTTTTGTCTTTGCTATTGTTTCTGTCTTTCTGAAGGGATCTCCCCTTTTAATCCCATTATTTCAACACCTGTTGGACAATGCATGAGTGATAATGAGCTCATTGATTAAATGCAATTAATGAATAGATTGCCACCTCTTGTTGTGTGTCGTCTGTGTTTCTGTGTTTCCGGCATTTCACATTGTGACACCTCATTCACCTTCCTTGTCTTCTCTCCGCCCTCCCTTTTAGGTAAGTTAAAGAGCTGCACCTGAGCCAGCCACTGATTGATTGATTGATTGATTGATTGATTGATTGATTGATTGATTGATTGATTGATGCAGCACAACAGTCAAATAGTGGAGTGGAGTAGGGGAACAGCAAACAGCCAATAAAGCAGCCCGCCCGCTCGCCTGCCCGCCACAATGGACCTACCTGTGTACACTAGATGGATGTGATGGAATGTACTGTCGTCCCTACATTTCAAGAAGAAGTAAGAATTGCAGTTGCAACAAAGCCTTGCTTGCCTACAAAGAGAGCAGCAATTTGGATTTGTTACTATGTTACCTAGAAGAATAACAAACTGTGCAAGGATGGAGGTTGTAGGAGCAAGGAGAAGTTGTCTGTAAAGTTGGTGGATGCCTATTTTCCATTTTGCAGTCCCTTGTCTCCCTCTTGTGGCCTCCTGGAGGCAACTAGCTGTGCAAAAAAAAGACAGCCTGGCGGCCGGCTGTTGCAGTGTTGCCCTCTCAGGCAACACTGAGTGACTGACTGAGCCTCACCGTCTTATATAAAGTTCAGACGGAACTTTGCACGTGTCATAGTGGAGCCCTCAGGATTCCAGAGCCAGCTTTCTGACATCATAATGGGGCCTCAGAGATAAAAGCCTGGGCCCAGGCAGTGTTGGTCAGTGCTGCTCAGCAGGCAGCACTGGACTGGACTGGATTACAGCTGATACAAGGTGTGAAGGAACAAGGGGTGGCTGTGGGCATGCACTTGCTGCCGCTGCCAGTGTTTATCTGCATGGCAGCAGGGCATTTGGGCGTTGCCAGGAAGGCGTTTTTATGTAGATTCCTCCTCTTTCAGCACTGCATTGTGGTGCAAGCAAAAGAAGCAAATCCTGTCTGGCTTCCTCTCCGGCCTTTATTCACCTCCCGTGTAGCTGTGAGTGTGTGAGCCTGCAGGGCCCCATGGAATTGCCTAGAAGTAGGCTGAATCGCTGCAAGGGCTGAACAGCAGTATCGGGCAGGCTCGGGCAACGCGCGGCCCGTTCGGGTTATCGCTTCTCGGCCTTTTGGCTAAGATCAAGTGTAGTATCTGTTCTTATCAGTTTAATATCTGATACGTCCCCTATCTGGGGACCATATATTAAATGGATTTTTAGAACAGGGAGATGGAAATAGAGCTTGCTCTGTCCACTCCACGCATTGACCTGGTATTGCAGTATTTCCAGGACCGGTGCACCCTTTCCTTATGTGTTGACTAAAAGCAGATTCCAAAAGTGTTTTTTGTCTTTGCTATTGTTTCTGTCTTTCTGAAGGGATCTCCCCTTTTAATCCCATTATTTCAACACCTGTTGGACAATGCATGAGTGATAATGAGCTCATTGATTAAATGCAATTAATGAATAGATTGCCACCTCTTGTTGTGTGTCGTCTGTGTTTCTGTGTTTCCGGCATTTCACATTGGAACACCTCATTCACCTTCCTTGTCTTCTCTCCGCCCTCCCTTTTAGGTAAGTTAAAGAGCTGCACCTGAGCCAGCCACTGATTGATTGATTGATTGATTGATTGATTGATTGATTGATTGATTGATTGATGCAGCACAACAGTCAAATAGTGGAGTGGAGTAGGGGAACAGCAAACAGCCAATAAAGCAGCCCGCCCGCTCGCCTGCCCGCCACAATGGACCTACCTGTGTACAGTACACTAGATGGATGTGATGGAATGTACTGTCGTCCCTACATTTCAAGAAGAAGTAAGAATTGCAGTTGCAACAAAGCCTTGCTTGCCTACAAAGAGAGCAGCAATTTGGATTTGTTACTATGTTACCTAGAAGAATAACAAACTGTGCAAGGATGGAGGTTGTAGGAGCAAGGAGAAGTTGTCTGTAAAGTTGGTGGATGCCTATTTTCCATTTTGCAGTCCCTTGTCTCCCTCTTGTGGCCTCCTGGAGGCAACTAGCTGTGCAAAAAAAAGACAGCCTGGCGGCCGGCTGTTGCAGTGTTGCCCTCTCAGGCAACACTGAGTGACTGACTGAGCCTCACCGTCTTATATAAAGTTCAGACGGAACTTTGCACGTGTCATAGTGGAGCCCTCAGGATTCCAGAGCCAGCTTTCTGACATCATAATGGGGCCTCAGAGATAAAAGCCTGGGCCCAGGCAGTGTTGGTCAGTGCTGCTCAGCAGGCAGCACTGGACTGGACTGGATTACAGCTGATACAAGGTGTGAAGGAACAAGGGGTGGCTGTGGGCATGCACTTGCTGCCGCTGCCAGTGTTTATCTGCATGGCAGCAGGGCATTTGGGCGTTGCCAGGAAGGCGTTTTTATGTAGATTCCTCCTCTTTCAGCACTGCATTGTGGTGCAAGCAAAATAAGCAAATCCTGTCTGGCTTCCTCTCCGGCCTTTATTCACCTCCCGTGTAGCTGTGAGTGTGTGAGCCTGCAGGCCCCATGGAATTGCCTAGAAGTAGGCTGAATCGCTGCAAGGGCTGAACAGCAGTATCGGGCAGGCTCGGGCAACGCGCGGCCCGTTCGGGTTATCGCTTCTCAGCCTTTTGGCTAAGATCAAGTGTAGTATCTGTTCTTATCAGTTTAATATCTGATACGTCCCCTATCTGGGGACCATATATTAAATGGATTTTTAGAACAGGGAGATGGAAATAGAGCTTGCTCTGTCCACTCCACGCATTGACCTGGTATTGCAGTATTTCCAGGACCGGTGCACCCTTTCCTTATGTGTTGACTAAAAGCAGATTCCAAAAGTGTTTTTTGTCTTTGCTATTGTTTCTGTCTTTCTGAAGGGATCTCCCCTTTTAATCCCATTATTTCAACACCTGTTGGACAATGCATGAGTGATAATGAGCTCATTGATTAAATGCAATTAATGAATAGATTGCCACCTCTTGTTGTGTGTCGTCTGTGTTTCTGTGTTTCCGGCATTTCACATTGGAACACCTCATTCACCTTCCTTGTCTTCTCTCCGCCCTCCCTTTTAGGTAAGTTAAAGAGCTGCACCTGAGCCAGCCACTGATTGATTGATTGATTGATTGATTGATTGATTGATTGATTGATTGATTGATTGATTGATGCAGCACAACAGTCAAATAGTGGAGTGGAGTAGGGGAACAGCAAACAGCCAATAAAGCAGCCCGCCCGCTCGCCTGCCCGCCACAATGGACCTACCTGTGTACACTAGATGGATGTGATGGAATGTACTGTCGTCCCTACATTTCAAGAAGAAGTAAGAATTGCAGTTGCAACAAAGCCTTGCTTGCCTACAAAGAGAGCAGCAATTTGGATTTGTTACTATGTTACCTAGAAGAATAACAAACTGTGCAAGGATGGAGGTTGTAGGAGCAAGGAGAAGTTGTCTGTAAAGTTGGTGGATGCCTATTTTCCATTTTGCAGTCCCTTGTCTCCCTCTTGTGGCCTCCTGGAGGCAACTAGCTGTGCAAAAAAAAGACAGCCTGGCGGCCGGCTGTTGCAGTGTTGCCCTCTCAGGCAACACTGAGTGACTGACTGAGCCTCACCGTCTTATATAAAGTTCAGACGGAACTTTGCACGTGTCATAGTGGAGCCCTCAGGATTCCAGAGCCAGCTTTCTGACATCATAATGGGGCCTCAGAGATAAAAGCCTGGGCCCAGGCAGTGTTGGTCAGTGCTGCTCAGCAGGCAGCACTGGACTGGACTGGATTACAGCTGATACAAGGTGTGAAGGAACAAGGGGTGGCTGTGGGCATGCACTTGCTGCCGCTGCCAGTGTTTATCTGCATGGCAGCAGGGCATTTGGGCGTTGCCAGGAAGGCGTTTTTATGTAGATTCCTCCTCTTTCAGCACTGCATTGTGGTGCAAGCAAAAGAAGCAAATCCTGTCTGGCTTCCTCTCCGGCCTTTATTCACCTCCCGTGTAGCTGTGAGTGTGTGAGCCTGCAGGGCCCCATGGAATTGCCTAGAAGTAGGCTGAATCGCTGCAAGGGCTGAACAGCAGTATCGGGCAGGCTCGGGCAACGCGCGGCCCGTTCGGGTTATCGCTTCTCGGCCTTTTGGCTAAGATCAAGTGTAGTATCTGTTCTTATCAGTTTAATATCTGATACGTCCCCTATCTGGGGACCATATATTAAATGGATTTTTAGAACAGGGAGATGGAAATAGAGCTTGCTCTGTCCACTCCACGCATTGACCTGGTATTGCAGTATTTCCAGGACCGGTGCACCCTTTCCTTATGTGTTGACTAAAAGCAGATTCCAAAAGTGTTTTTTGTCTTTGCTATTGTTTCTGTCTTTCTGAAGGGATCTCCCCTTTTAATCCCATTATTTCAACACCTGTTGGACAATGCATGAGTGATAATGAGCTCATTGATTAAATGCAATTAATGAATAGATTGCCACCTCTTGTTGTGTGTCGTCTGTGTTTCTGTGTTTCCGGCATTTCACATTGGAACACCTCATTCACCTTCCTTGTCTTCTCTCCGCCCTCCCTTTTAGGTAAGTTAAAGAGCTGCACCTGAGCCAGCCACTGATTGATTGATTGATTGATTGATTGATTGATTGATTGATTGATTGATTGATTGATGCAGCACAACAGTCAAATAGTGGAGTGGAGTAGGGGAACAGCAAACAGCCAATAAAGCAGCCCGCCCGCTCGCCTGCCCGCCACAATGGACCTACCTGTGTACACTAGATGGATGTGATGGAATGTACTGTCGTCCCTACATTTCAAGAAGAAGTAAGAATTGCAGTTGCAACAAAGCCTTGCTTGCCTACAAAGAGAGCAGCAATTTGGATTTGCTACTATGTTACCTAGAAGAATAACAAACTGTGCAAGGATGGAGGTTGTAGGAGCAAGGAGAAGTTGTCTGTAAAGTTGGTGGATGCCTATTTTCCATTTTGCAGTCCCTTGTCTCCCTCTTGTGGCCTCCTGGAGGCAACTAGCTGTGCAAAAAAAAGACAGCCTGGCGGCCGGCTGTTGCAGTGTTGCCCTCTCAGGCAACACTGAGTGACTGACTGAGCCTCACCGTCTTATATAAAGTTCAGACGGAACTTTGCACGTGTCATAGTGGAGCCCTCAGGATTCCAGAGCCAGCTTTCTGACATCATAATGGGGCCTCAGAGATAAAAGCCTGGGCCCAGGCAGTGTTGGTCAGTGCTGCTCAGCAGGCAGCACTGGACTGGACTGGATTACAGCTGATACAAGGTGTGAAGGAACAAGGGGTGGCTGTGGGCATGCACTTGCTGCCGCTGCCAGTGTTTATCTGCATGGCAGCAGGGCATTTGGGCGTTGCCAGGAAGGCGTTTTTATGTAGATTCCTCCTCTTTCAGCACTGCATTGTGGTGCAAGCAAAAGAAGCAAATCCTGTCTGGCTTCCTCTCCGGCCTTTATTCACCTCCCGTGTAGCTGTGAGTGTGTGAGCCTGCAGGGCCCCATGGAATTGCCTAGAAGTAGGCTGAATCGCTGCAAGGGCTGAACAGCAGTATCGGGCAGGCTCGGGCAACGCGCGGCCCGTTCGGGTTATCGCTTCTCGGCCTTTTGGCTAAGATCAAGTGTAGTATCTGTTCTTATCAGTTTAATATCTGATACGTCCCCTATCTGGGGACCATATATTAAATGGATTTTTAGAACAGGGAGATGGAAATAGAGCTTGCTCTGTCCACTCCACGCATTGACCTGGTATTGCAGTATTTCCAGGACCGGTGCACCCTTTCCTTATGTGTTGACTAAAAGCAGATTCCAAAAGTGTTTTTTGTCTTTGCTATTGTTTCTGTCTTTCTGAAGGGATCTCCCCTTTTAATCCCATTATTTCAACACCTGTTGGACAATGCATGAGTGATAATGAGCTCATTGATTAAATGCAATTAATGAATAGATTGCCACCTCTTGTTGTGTGTCGTCTGTGTTTCTGTGTTTCCGGCATTTCACATTGGAACACCTCATTCACCTTCCTTGTCTTCTCTCCGCCCTCCCTTTTAGGTAAGTTAAAGAGCTGCACCTGAGCCAGCCACTGATTGATTGATTGATTGATTGATTGATTGATTGATTGATTGATTGATGCAGCACAACAGTCAAATAGTGGAGTGGAGTAGGGGAACAGCAAACAGCCAATAAAGCAGCCCGCCCGCTCGCCTGCCCGCCACAATGGACCTACCTGTGTACACTAGATGGATGTGATGGAATGTACTGTCGTCCCTACATTTCAAGAAGAAGTAAGAATTGCAGTTGCAACAAAGCCTTGCTTGCCTACAAAGAGAGCAGCAATTTGGATTTGTTACTATGTTACCTAGAAGAATAACAAACTGTGCAAGGATGGAGGTTGTAGGAGCAAGGAGAAGTTGTCTGTAAAGTTGGTGGATGCCTATTTTCCATTTTGCAGTCCCTTGTCTCCCTCTTGTGGCCTCCTGGAGGCAACTAGCTGTGCAAAAAAAAGACAGCCTGGCGGCCGGCTGTTGCAGTGTTGCCCTCTCAGGCAACACTGAGTGACTGACTGAGCCTCACCGTCTTATATAAAGTTCAGACGGAACTTTGCACGTGTCATAGTGGAGCCCTCAGGATTCCAGAGCCAGCTTTCTGACATCATAATGGGGCCTCAGAGATAAAAGCCTGGGCCCAGGCAGTGTTGGTCAGTGCTGCTCAGCAGGCAGCACTGGACTGGACTGGATTACAGCTGATACAAGGTGTGAAGGAACAAGGGGTGGCTGTGGGCATGCACTTGCTGCCGCTGCCAGTGTTTATCTGCATGGCAGCAGGGCATTTGGGCGTTGCCAGGAAGGCGTTTTTATGTAGATTCCTCCTCTTTCAGCACTGCATTGTGGTGCAAGCAAAAGAAGCAAATCCTGTCTGGCTTCCTCTCCGGCCTTTATTCACCTCCCGTGTAGCTGTGAGTGTGTGAGCCTGCAGGGCCCCATGGAATTGCCTAGAAGTAGGCTGAATCGCTGCAAGGGCTGAACAGCAGTATCGGGCAGGCTCGGGCAACGCGCGGCCCGTTCGGGTTATCGCTTCTCGGCCTTTTGGCTAAGATCAAGTGTAGTATCTGTTCTTATCAGTTTAATATCTGATACGTCCCCTATCTGGGGACCATATATTAAATGGATTTTTAGAACAGGGAGATGGAAATAGAGCTTGCTCTGTCCACTCCACGCATTGACCTGGTATTGCAGTATTTCCAGGACCGGTGCACCCTTTCCTTATGTGTTGACTAAAAGCAGATTCCAAAAGTGTTTTTTGTCTTTGCTATTGTTTCTGTCTTTCTGAAGGGATCTCCCCTTTTAATCCCATTATTTCAACACCTGTTGGACAATGCATGAGTGATAATGAGCTCATTGATTAAATGCAATTAATGAATAGATTGCCACCTCTTGTTGTGTGTCGTCTGTGTTTCTGTGTTTCCGGCATTTCACATTGGAACACCTCATTCACCTTCCTTGTCTTCTCTCCGCCCTCCCTTTTAGGTAAGTTAAAGAGCTGCACCTGAGCCAGCCACTGATTGATTGATTGATTGATTGATTGATTGATTGATTGATTGATTGATTGATGCAGCACAACAGTCAAATAGTGGAGTGGAGTAGGGGAACAGCAAACAGCCAATAAAGCAGCCCGCCCGCTCGCCTGCCCGCCACAATGGACCTACCTGTGTACACTAGATGGATGTGATGGAATGTACTGTCGTCCCTACATTTCAAGAAGAAGTAAGAATTGCAGTTGCAACAAAGCCTTGCTTGCCTACAAAGAGAGCAGCAATTTGGATTTGTTACTATGTTACCTAGAAGAATAACAAACTGTGCAAGGATGGAGGTTGTAGGAGCAAGGAGAAGTTGTCTGTAAAGTTGGTGGATGCCTATTTTCCATTTTGCAGTCCCTTGTCTCCCTCTTGTGGCCTCCTGGAGGCAACTAGCTGTGCAAAAAAAAGACAGCCTGGCGGCCGGCTGTTGCAGTGTTGCCCTCTCAGGCAACACTGAGTGACTGACTGAGCCTCACCGTCTTATATAAAGTTCAGACGGAACTTTGCACGTGTCATAGTGGAGCCCTCAGGATTCCAGAGCCAGCTTTCTGACATCATAATGGGGCCTCAGAGATAAAAGCCTGGGCCCAGGCAGTGTTGGTCAGTGCTGCTCAGCAGGCAGCACTGGACTGGACTGGATTACAGCTGATACAAGGTGTGAAGGAACAAGGGGTGGCTGTGGGCATGCACTTGCTGCCGCTGCCAGTGTTTATCTGCATGGCAGCAGGGCATTTGGGCGTTGCCAGGAAGGCGTTTTTATGTAGATTCCTCCTCTTTCAGCACTGCATTGTGGTGCAAGCAAAAGAAGCAAATCCTGTCTGGCTTCCTCTCCGGCCTTTATTCACCTCCCGTGTAGCTGTGAGTGTGTGAGCCTGCAGGGCCCCATGGAATTGCCTAGAAGTAGGCTGAATCGCTGCAAGGGCTGAACAGCAGTATCGGGCAGGCTCGGGCAACGCGCGGCCCGTTCGGGTTATCGCTTCTCGGCCTTTTGGCTAAGATCAAGTGTAGTATCTGTTCTTATCAGTTTAATATCTGATACGTCCCCTATCTGGGGACCATATATTAAATGGATTTTTAGAACAGGGAGATGGAAATAGAGCTTGCTCTGTCCACTCCACGCATTGACCTGGTATTGCAGTATTTCCAGGACCGGTGCACCCTTTCCTTATGTGTTGACTAAAAGCAGATTCCAAAAGTGTTTTTTGTCTTTGCTATTGTTTCTGTCTTTCTGAAGGGATCTCCCCTTTTAATCCCATTATTTCAACACCTGTTGGACAATGCATGAGTGATAATGAGCTCATTGATTAAATGCAATTAATGAATAGATTGCTTGCCACCTCTTGTTGTGTGTCGTCTGTGTTTCTGTGTTTCCGGCATTTCACATTGGAACACCTCATTCACCTTCCTTGTCTTCTCTCCGCCCTCCCTTTTAGGTAAGTTAAAGAGCTGCACCTGAGCCAGCCACTGATTGATTGATTGATTGATTGATTGATTGATTGATTGATTGATTGATTGATGCAGCACAACAGTCAAATAGTGGAGTGGAGTAGGGGAACAGCAAACAGCCAATAAAGCAGCCCGCCCGCTCGCCTGCCCGCCACAATGGACCTACCTGTGTACACTAGATGGATGTGATGGAATGTACTGTCGTCCCTACATTTCAAGAAGAAGTAAGAATTGCAGTTGCAACAAAGCCTTGCTTGCCTACAAAGAGAGCAGCAATTTGGATTTGTTACTATGTTACCTAGAAGAATAACAAACTGTGCAAGGATGGAGGTTGTAGGAGCAAGGAGAAGTTGTCTGTAAAGTTGGTGGATGCCTATTTTCCATTTTGCAGTCCCTTGTCTCCCTCTTGTGGCCTCCTGGAGGCAACTAGCTGTGCAAAAAAAAGACAGCCTGGCGGCCGGCTGTTGCAGTGTTGCCCTCTCAGGCAACACTGAGTGACTGACTGAGCCTCACCGTCTTATATAAAGTTCAGACGGAACTTTGCACGTGTCATAGTGGAGCCCTCAGGATTCCAGAGCCAGCTTTCTGACATCATAATGGGGCCTCAGAGATAAAAGCCTGGGCCCAGGCAGTGTTGGTCAGTGCTGCTCAGCAGGCAGCACTGGACTGGACTGGATTACAGCTGATACAAGGTGTGAAGGAACAAGGGGTGGCTGTGGGCATGCACTTGCTGCCGCTGCCAGTGTTTATCTGCATGGCAGCAGGGCATTTGGGCGTTGCCAGGAAGGCGTTTTTATGTAGATTCCTCCTCTTTCAGCACTGCATTGTGGTGCAAGCAAAAGAAGCAAATCCTGTCTGGCTTCCTCTCCGGCCTTTATTCACCTCCCGTGTAGCTGTGAGTGTGTGAGCCTGCAGGGCCCCATGGAATTGCCTAGAAGTAGGCTGAATCGCTGCAAGGGCTGAACAGCAGTATCGGGCAGGCTCGGGCAACGCGCGGCCCGTTCGGGTTATCGCTTCTCGGCCTTTTGGCTAAGATCAAGTGTAGTATCTGTTCTTATCAGTTTAATATCTGATACGTCCCCTATCTGGGGACCATATATTAAATGGATTTTTAGAACAGGGAGATGGAAATAGAGCTTGCTCTGTCCACTCCACGCATTGACCTGGTATTGCAGTATTTCCAGGACCGGTGCACCCTTTCCTTATGTGTTGACTAAAAGCAGATTCCAAAAGTGTTTTTTGTCTTTGCTATTGTTTCTGTCTTTCTGAAGGGATCTCCCCTTTTAATCCCATTATTTCAACACCTGTTGGACAATGCATGAGTGATAATGAGCTCATTGATTAAATGCAATTAATGAATAGATTGCCACCTCTTGTTGTGTGTCGTCTGTGTTTCTGTGTTTCCGGCATTTCACATTGGAACACCTCATTCACCTTCCTTGTCTTCTCTCCGCCCTCCCTTTTAGGTAAGTTAAAGAGCTGCACCTGAGCCAGCCACTGATTGATTGATTGATTGATTGATTGATTGATTGATTGATTGATTGATTGATGCAGCACAACAGTCAAATAGTGGAGTGGAGTAGGGGAACAGCAAACAGCCAATAAAGCAGCCCGCCCGCTCGCCTGCCCGCCACAATGGACCTACCTGTGTACACTAGATGGATGTGATGGAATGTACTGTCGTCCCTACATTTCAAGAAGAAGTAAGAATTGCAGTTGCAACAAAGCCTTGCTTGCCTACAAAGAGAGCAGCAATTTGGATTTGTTACTATGTTACCTAGAAGAATAACAAACTGTGCAAGGATGGAGGTTGTAGGAGCAAGGAGAAGTTGTCTGTAAAGTTGGTGGATGCCTATTTTCCATTTTGCAGTCCCTTGTCTCCCTCTTGTGGCCTCCTGGAGGCAACTAGCTGTGCAAAAAAAAGACAGCCTGGCGGCCGGCTGTTGCAGTGTTGCCCTCTCAGGCAACACTGAGTGACTGACTGAGCCTCACCGTCTTATATAAAGTTCAGACGGAACTTTGCACGTGTCATAGTGGAGCCCTCAGGATTCCAGAGCCAGCTTTCTGACATCATAATGGGGCCTCAGAGATAAAAGCCTGGGCCCAGGCAGTGTTGGTCAGTGCTGCTCAGCAGGCAGCACTGGACTGGACTGGATTACAGCTGATACAAGGTGTGAAGGAACAAGGGGTGGCTGTGGGCATGCACTTGCTGCCGCTGCCAGTGTTTATCTGCATGGCAGCAGGGCATTTGGGCGTTGCCAGGAAGGCGTTTTTATGTAGATTCCTCCTCTTTCAGCACTGCATTGTGGTGCAAGCAAAAGAAGCAAATCCTGTCTGGCTTCCTCTCCGGCCTTTATTCACCTCCCGTGTAGCTGTGAGTGTGTGAGCCTGCAGGGCCCCATGGAATTGCCTAGAAGTAGGCTGAATCGCTGCAAGGGCTGAACAGCAGTATCGGGCAGGCTCGGGCAACGCGCGGCCCGTTCGGGTTATCGCTTCTCGGCCTTTTGGCTAAGATCAAGTGTAGTATCTGTTCTTATCAGTTTAATATCTGATACGTCCCCTATCTGGGGACCATATATTAAATGGATTTTTAGAACAGGGAGATGGAAATAGAGCTTGCTCTGTCCACTCCACGCATTGACCTGGTATTGCAGTATTTCCAGGACCGGTGCACCCTTTCCTTATGTGTTGACTAAAAGCAGATTCCAAAAGTGTTTTTTGTCTTTGCTATTGTTTCTGTCTTTCTGAAGGGATCTCCCCTTTTAATCCCATTATTTCAACACCTGTTGGACAATGCATGAGTGATAATGAGCTCATTGATTAAATGCAATTAATGAATAGATTGCCACCTCTTGTTGTGTGTCGTCTGTGTTTCTGTGTTTCCGGCATTTCACATTGGAACACCTCATTCACCTTCCTTGTCTTCTCTCCGCCCTCCCTTTTAGGTAAGTTAAAGAGCTGCACCTGAGCCAGCCACTGATTGATTGATTGATTGATTGATTGATTGATTGATTGATTGATTGATTGATTGATTGATGCAGCACAACAGTCAAATAGTGGAGTGGAGTAGGGGAACAGCAAACAGCCAATAAAGCAGCCCGCCCGCTCGCCTGCCCGCCACAATGGACCTACCTGTGTACACTAGATGGATGTGATGGAATGTACTGTCGTCCCTACATTTCAAGAAGAAGTAAGAATTGCAGTTGCAACAAAGCCTTGCTTGCCTACAAAGAGAGCAGCAATTTGGATTTGTTACTATGTTACCTAGAAGAATAACAAACTGTGCAAGGATGGAGGTTGTAGGAGCAAGGAGAAGTTGTCTGTAAAGTTGGTGGATGCCTATTTTCCATTTTGCAGTCCCTTGTCTCCCTCTTGTGGCCTCCTGGAGGCAACTAGCTGTGCAAAAAAAAGACAGCCTGGCGGCCGGCTGTTGCAGTGTTGCCCTCTCAGGCAACACTGAGTGACTGACTGAGCCTCACCGTCTTATATAAAGTTCAGACGGAACTTTGCACGTGTCATAGTGGAGCCCTCAGGATTCCAGAGCCAGCTTTCTGACATCATAATGGGGCCTCAGAGATAAAAGCCTGGGCCCAGGCAGTGTTGGTCAGTGCTGCTCAGCAGGCAGCACTAGACTGGACTGGATTACAGCTGATACAAGGTGTGAAGGAACAAGGGGTGGCTGTGGGCATGCACTTGCTGCCGCTGCCAGTGTTTATCTGCATGGCAGCAGGGCATTTGGGCGTTGCCAGGAAGGCGTTTTTATGTAGATTCCTCCTCTTTCAGCACTGCATTGTGGTGCAAGCAAAAGAAGCAAATCCTGTCTGGCTTCCTCTCCGGCCTTTATTCACCTCCCGTGTAGCTGTGAGTGTGTGAGCCTGCAGGGCCCCATGGAATTGCCTAGAAGTAGGCTGAATCGCTGCAAGGGCTGAACAGCAGTATCGGGCAGGCTCGGGCAACGCGCGGCCCGTTCGGGTTATCGCTTCTCGGCCTTTTGGCTAAGATCAAGTGTAGTATCTGTTCTTATCAGTTTAATATCTGATACGTCCCCTATCTGGGGACCATATATTAAATGGATTTTTAGAACAGGGAGATGGAAATAGAGCTTGCTCTGTCCACTCCACGCATTGACCTGGTATTGCAGTATTTCCAGGACCGGTGCACCCTTTCCTTATGTGTTGACTAAAAGCAGATTCCAAAAGTGTTTTTTGTCTTTGCTATTGTTTCTGTCTTTCTGAAGGGATCTCCCCTTTTAATCCCATTATTTCAACACCTGTTGGACAATGCATGAGTGATAATGAGCTCATTGATTAAATGCAATTAATGAATAGATTGCCACCTCTTGTTGTGTGTCGTCTGTGTTTCTGTGTTTCCGGCATTTCACATTGGAACACCTCATTCACCTTCCTTGTCTTCTCTCCGCCCTCCCTTTTAGGTAAGTTAAAGAGCTGCACCTGAGCCAGCCACTGATTGATTGATTGATTGATTGATTGATTGATTGATTGATTGATTGATGCAGCACAACAGTCAAATAGTGGAGTGGAGTAGGGGAACAGCAAACAGCCAATAAAGCAGCCCGCCCGCTCGCCTGCCCGCCACAATGGACCTACCTGTGTACACTAGATGGATGTGATGGAATGTACTGTCGTCCCTACATTTCAAGAAGAAGTAAGAATTGCAGTTGCAACAAAGCCTTGCTTGCCTACAAAGAGAGCAGCAATTTGGATTTGTTACTATGTTACCTAGAAGAATAACAAACTGTGCAAGGATGGAGGTTGTAGGAGCAAGGAGAAGTTGTCTGTAAAGTTGGTGGATGCCTATTTTCCATTTTGCAGTCCCTTGTCTCCCTCTTGTGGCCTCCTGGAGGCAACTAGCTGTGCAAAAAAAAGACAGCCTGGCGGCCGGCTGTTGCAGTGTTGCCCTCTCAGGCAACACTGAGTGACTGACTGAGCCTCACCGTCTTATATAAAGTTCAGACGGAACTTTGCACGTGTCATAGTGGAGCCCTCAGGATTCCAGAGCCAGCTTTCTGACATCATAATGGGGCCTCAGAGATAAAAGCCTGGGCCCAGGCAGTGTTGGTCAGTGCTGCTCAGCAGGCAGCACTGGACTGGACTGGATTACAGCTGATACAAGGTGTGAAGGAACAAGGGGTGGCTGTGGGCATGCACTTGCTGCCGCTGCCAGTGTTTATCTGCATGGCAGCAGGGCATTTGGGCGTTGCCAGGAAGGCGTTTTTATGTAGATTCCTCCTCTTTCAGCACTGCATTGTGGTGCAAGCAAAAGAAGCAAATCCTGTCTGGCTTCCTCTCCGGCCTTTATTCACCTCCCGTGTAGCTGTGAGTGTGTGAGCCTGCAGGGCCCCATGGAATTACCTAGAAGTAGGCTGAATCGCTGCAAGGGCTGAACAGCAGTATCGGGCAGGCTCGGGCAACGCGCGGCCCGTTCGGGTTATCGCTTCTCGGCCTTTTGGCTAAGATCAAGTGTAGTATCTGTTCTTATCAGTTTAATATCTGATACGTCCCCTATCTGGGGACCATATATTAAATGGATTTTTAGAACAGGGAGATGGAAATAGAGCTTGCTCTGTCCACTCCACGCATTGACCTGGTATTGCAGTATTTCCAGGACCGGTGCACCCTTTCCTTATGTGTTGACTAAAAGCAGATTCCAAAAGTGTTTTTTGTCTTTGCTATTGTTTCTGTCTTTCTGAAGGGATCTCCCCTTTTAATCCCATTATTTCAACACCCGTTGGACAATGCATGAGTGATAATGAGCTCATTGATTAAATGCAATTAATGAATAGATTGCCACCTCTTGTTGTGTGTCGTCTGTGTTTCTGTGTTTCCGGCATTTCACATTGGAACACCTCATTCACCTTCCTTGTCTTCTCTCCGCCCTCCCTTTTAGGTAAGTTAAAGAGCTGCACCTGAGCCAGCCACTGATTGATTGATTGATTGATTGATTGATTGATTGATGCAGCATAACAGTCAAATAGTGGAGTGGAGTAGGGGAACAGCAAACAGCCAATAAAGCAGCCCGCCCGCTCGCCTGCCCGCCACAATGGACCTACCTGTGTACACTAGATGGATGTGATGGAATGTACTGTCGTCCCTACATTTCAAGAAGAAGTAAGAATTGCAGTTGCAACAAAGCCTTGCTTGCCTACAAAGAGAGCAGCAATTTGGATTTGTTACTATGTTACCTAGAAGAATAACAAACTGTGCAAGGATGGAGGTTGTAGGAGCAAGGAGAAGTTGTCTGTAAAGTTGGTGGATGCCTATTTTCCATTTTGCAGTCCCTTGTCTCCCTCTTGTGGCCTCCTGGAGGCAACTAGCTGTGCAAAAAAAAGACAGCCTGGCGGCCGGCTGTTGCAGTGTTGCCCTCTCAGGCAACACTGAGTGACTGACTGAGCCTCACCGTCTTATATAAAGTTCAGACGGAACTTTGCACGTGTCATAGTGGAGCCCTCAGGATTCCAGAGCCAGCTTTCTGACATCATAATTGGGCCTCAGAGATAAAAGCCTGGGCCCAGGCAGTGTTGGTCAGTGCTGCTCAGCAGGCAGCACTGGACTGGACTGGATTACAGCTGATACAAGGTGTGAAGGAACAAGGGGTGGCTGTGGGCATGCACTTGCTGCCGCTGCCAGTGTTTATCTGCATGGCAGCAGGGCATTTGGGCGTTGCCAGGAAGGCGTTTTTATGTAGATTCCTCCTCTTTCAGCACTGCATTGTGGTGCAAGCAAAAGAAGCAAATCCTGTCTGGCTTCCTCTCCGGCCTTTATTCACCTCCCGTGTAGCTGTGAGTGTGTGAGCCTGCAGGGCCCCATGGAATTGCCTAGAAGTAGGCTGAATCGCTGCAAGGGCTGAACAGCAGTATCGGGCAGGCTCGGGCAACGCGCGGCCCGTTCGGGTTATCGCTTCTCGGCCTTTTGGCTAAGATCAAGTGTAGTATCTGTTCTTATCAGTTTAATATCTGATACGTCCCCTATCTGGGGACCATATATTAAATGGATTTTTAGAACAGGGAGATGGAAATAGAGCTTGCTCTGTCCACTCCACGCATTGACCTGGTATTGCAGTATTTCCAGGACCGGTGCACCCTTTCCTTATGTGTTGACTAAAAGCAGATTCCAAAAGTGTTTTTTGTCTTTGCTATTGTTTCTGTCTTTCTGAAGGGATCTCCCCTTTTAATCCCATTATTTCAACACCTGTTGGACAATGCATGAGTGATAATGAGCTCATTGATTAAATGCAATTAATGAATAGATTGCCACCTCTTGTTGTGTGTCGTCTGTGTTTCTGTGTTTCCGGCATTTCACATTGGAACACCTCATTCACCTTCCTTGTCTTCTCTCCGCCCTCCCTTTTAGGTAAGTTAAAGAGCTGCACCTGAGCCAGCCACTGATTGATTGATTGATTGATTGATTGATTGATTGATTGATTGATTGATGCAGCACAACAGTCAAATAGTGGAGTGGAGTAGGGGAACAGCAAACAGCCAATAAAGCAGCCCGCCCGCTCGCCTGCCCGCCACAATGGACCTACCTGTGTACACTAGATGGATGTGATGGAATGTACTGTCGTCCCTACATTTCAAGAAGAAGTAAGAATTGCAGTTGCAACAAAGCCTTGCTTGCCTACAAAGAGAGCAGCAATTTGGATTTGTTACTATGTTACCTAGAAGAATAACAAACTGTGCAAGGATGGAGGTTGTAGGAGCAAGGAGAAGTTGTCTGTAAAGTTGGTGGATGCCTATTTTCCATTTTGCAGTCCCTTGTCTCCCTCTTGTGGCCTCCTGGAGGCAACTAGCTGTGCAAAAAAAAGACAGCCTGGCGGCCGGCTGTTGCAGTGTTGCCCTCTCAGGCAACACTGAGTGACTGACTGAGCCTCACCGTCTTATATAAAGTTCAGACGGAACTTTGCACGTGTCATAGTGGAGCCCTCAGGATTCCAGAGCCAGCTTTCTGACATCATAATGGGGCCTCAGAGATAAAAGCCTGGGCCCAGGCAGTGTTGGTCAGTGCTGCTCAGCAGGCAGCACTGGACTGGACTGGATTACAGCTGATACAAGGTGTGAAGGAACAAGGGGTGGCTGTGGGCATGCACTTGCTGCCGCTGCCAGTGTTTATCTGCATGGCAGCAGGGCATTTGGGCGTTGCCAGGAAGGCGTTTTTATGTAGATTCCTCCTCTTTCAGCACTGCATTGTGGTGCAAGCAAAAGAAGCAAATCCTGTCTGGCTTCCTCTCCGGCCTTTATTCACCTCCCGTGTAGCTGTGAGTGTGTGAGCCTGCAGGGCCCCATGGAATTGCCTAGAAGTAGGCTGAATCGCTGCAAGGGCTGAACAGCAGTATCGGGCAGGCTCGGGCAACGCGCGGCCCGTTCGGGTTATCGCTTCTCGGCCTTTTGGCTAAGATCAAGTGTAGTATCTGTTCTTATCAGTTTAATATCTGATACGTCCCCTATCTGGGGACCATATATTAAATGGATTTTTAGAACAGGGAGATGGAAATAGAGCTTGCTCTGTCCACTCCACGCATTGACCTGGTATTGCAGTATTTCCAGGACCGGTGCACCCTTTCCTTATGTGTTGACTAAAAGCAGATTCCAAAAGTGTTTTTTGTCTTTGCTATTGTTTCTGTCTTTCTGAAGGGATCTCCCCTTTTAATCCCATTATTTCAACACCTGTTGGACAATGCATGAGTGATAATGAGCTCATTGATTAAATGCAATTAATGAATAGATTGCCACCTCTTGTTGTGTGTCGTCTGTGTTTCTGTGTTTCCGGCATTTCACATTGGAACACCTCATTCACCTTCCTTGTCTTCTCTCCGCCCTCCCTTTTAGGTAAGTTAAAGAGCTGCACCTGAGCCAGCCACTGATTGATTGATTGATTGATTGATTGATTGATTGATTGATTGATTGATTGATGCAGCACAACAGTCAAATAGTGGAGTGGAGTAGGGGAACAGCAAACAGCCAATAAAGCAGCCCGCCCGCTCGCCTGCCCGCCACAATGGACCTACCTGTGTACACTAGATGGATGTGATGGAATGTACTGTCGTCCCTACATTTCAAGAAGAAGTAAGAATTGCAGTTGCAACAAAGCCTTGCTTGCCTACAAAGAGAGCAGCAATTTGGATTTGTTACTATGTTACCTAGAAGAATAACAAACTGTGCAAGGATGGAGGTTGTAGGAGCAAGGAGAAGTTGTCTGTAAAGTTGGTGGATGCCTATTTTCCATTTTGCAGTCCCTTGTCTCCCTCTTGTGGCCTCCTGGAGGCAACTAGCTGTGCAAAAAAAAGACAGCCTGGCGGCCGGCTGTTGCAGTGTTGCCCTCTCAGGCAACACTGAGTGACTGACTGAGCCTCACCGTCTTATATAAAGTTCAGACGGAACTTTGCACGTGTCATAGTGGAGCCCTCAGGATTCCAGAGCCAGCTTTCTGACATCATAATGGGGCCTCAGAGATAAAAGCCTGGGCCCAGGCAGTGTTGGTCAGTGCTGCTCAGCAGGCAGCACTGGACTGGACTGGATTACAGCTGATACAAGGTGTGAAGGAACAAGGGGTGGCTGTGGGCATGCACTTGCTGCCGCTGCCAGTGTTTATCTGCATGGCAGCAGGGCATTTGGGCGTTGCCAGGAAGGCGTTTTTATGTAGATTCCTCCTCTTTCAGCACTGCATTGTGGTGCAAGCAAAAGAAGCAAATCCTGTCTGGCTTCCTCTCCGGCCTTTATTCACCTCCCGTGTAGCTGTGAGTGTGTGAGCCTGCAGGGCCCCATGGAATTGCCTAGAAGTAGGCTGAATCGCTGCAAGGGCTGAACAGCAGTATCGGGCAGGCTCGGGCAACGCGCGGCCCGTTCGGGTTATCGCTTCTCGGCCTTTTGGCTAAGATCAAGTGTAGTATCTGTTCTTATCAGTTTAATATCTGATACGTCCCCTATCTGGGGACCATATATTAAATGGATTTTTAGAACAGGGAGATGGAAATAGAGCTTGCTCTGTCCACTCCACGCATTGACCTGGTATTGCAGTATTTCCAGGACCGGTGCACCCTTTCCTTATGTGTTGACTAAAAGCAGATTCCAAAAGTGTTTTTTGTCTTTGCTATTGTTTCTGTCTTTCTGAAGGGATCTCCCCTTTTAATCCCATTATTTCAACACCTGTTGGACAATGCATGAGTGATAATGAGCTCATTGATTAAATGCAATTAATGAATAGATTGCCACCTCTTGTTGTGTGTCGTCTGTGTTTCTGTGTTTCCGGCATTTCACATTGGAACACCTCATTCACCTTCCTTGTCTTCTCTCCGCCCTCCCTTTTAGGTAAGTTAAAGAGCTGCACCTGAGCCAGCCACTGATTGATTGATTGATTGATTGATTGATTGATTGATTGATTGATTGATTGATTGATTGATGCAGCACAACAGTCAAATAGTGGAGTGGAGTAGGGGAACAGCAAACAGCCAATAAAGCAGCCCGCCCGCTCGCCTGCCCGCCACAATGGACCTACCTGTGTACACTAGATGGATGTGATGGAATGTACTGTCGTCCCTACATTTCAAGAAGAAGTAAGAATTGCAGTTGCAACAAAGCCTTGCTTGCCTACAAAGAGAGCAGCAATTTGGATTTGTTACTATGTTACCTAGAAGAATAACAAACTGTGCAAGGATGGAGGTTGTAGGAGCAAGGAGAAGTTGTCTGTAAAGTTGGTGGATGCCTATTTTCCATTTTGCAGTCCCTTGTCTCCCTCTTGTGGCCTCCTGGAGGCAACTAGCTGTGCAAAAAAAAGACAGCCTGGCGGCCGGCTGTTGCAGTGTTGCCCTCTCAGGCAACACTGAGTGACTGACTGAGCCTCACCGTCTTATATAAAGTTCAGACGGAACTTTGCACGTGTCATAGTGGAGCCCTCAGGATTCCAGAGCCAGCTTTCTGACATCATAATGGGGCCTCAGAGATAAAAGCCTGGGCCCAGGCAGTGTTGGTCAGTGCTGCTCAGCAGGCAGCACTGGACTGGACTGGATTACAGCTGATACAAGGTGTGAAGGAACAAGGGGTGGCTGTGGGCATGCACTTGCTGCCGCTGCCAGTGTTTATCTGCATGGCAGCAGGGCATTTGGGCGTTGCCAGGAAGGCGTTTTTATGTAGATTCCTCCTCTTTCAGCACTGCATTGTGGTGCAAGCAAAAGAAGCAAATCCTGTCTGGCTTCCTCTCCGGCCTTTATTCACCTCCCGTGTAGCTGTGAGTGTGTGAGCCTGCAGGGCCCCATGGAATTGCCTACAAGTAGGCTGAATCGCTGCAAGGGCTGAACAGCAGTATCGGGCAGGCTCGGGCAACGCGCGGCCCGTTCGGGTTATCGCTTCTCGGCCTTTTGGCTAAGATCAAGTGTAGTATCTGTTCTTATCAGTTTAATATCTGATACGTCCCCTATCTGGGGACCATATATTAAATGGATTTTTAGAACAGGGAGATGGAAATAGAGCTTGCTCTGTCCACTCCACGCATTGACCTGGTATTGCAGTATTTCCAGGACCGGTGCACCCTTTCCTTATGTGTTGACTAAAAGCAGATTCCAAAAGTGTTTTTTGTCTTTGCTATTGTTTCTGTCTTTCTGAAGGGATCTCCCCTTTTAATCCCATTATTTCAACACCTGTTGGACAATGCATGAGTGATAATGAGCTCATTGATTAAATGCAATTAATGAATAGATTGCCACCTCTTGTTGTGTGTCGTCTGTGTTTCTGTGTTTCCGGCATTTCACATTGGAACACCTCATTCACCTTCCTTGTCTTCTCTCCGCCCTCCCTTTTAGGTAAGTTAAAGAGCTGCACCTGAGCCAGCCACTGATTGATTGATTGATTGATTGATTGATTGATTGATTGATTGATTGATGCAGCACAACAGTCAAATAGTGGAGTGGAGTAGGGGAACAGCAAACAGCCAATAAAGCAGCCCGCCCGCTCGCCTGCCCGCCACAATGGACCTACCTGTGTACACTAGATGGATGTGATGGAATGTACTGTCGTCCCTACATTTCAAGAAGAAGTAAGAATTGCAGTTGCAACAAAGCCTTGCTTGCCTACAAAGAGAGCAGCAATTTGGATTTGTTACTATGTTACCTAGAAGAATAACAAACTGTGCAAGGATGGAGGTTGTAGGAGCAAGGAGAAGTTGTCTGTAAAGTTGGTGGATGCCTATTTTCCATTTTGCAGTCCCTTGTCTCCCTCTTGTGGCCTCCTGGAGGCAACTAGCTGTGCAAAAAAAAGACAGCCTGGCGGCCGGCTGTTGCAGTGTTGCCCTCTCAGGCAACACTGAGTGACTGACTGAGCCTCACCGTCTTATATAAAGTTCAGACGGAACTTTGCACGTGTCATAGTGGAGCCCTCAGGATTCCAGAGCCAGCTTTCTGACATCATAATGGGGCCTCAGAGATAAAAGCCTGGGCCCAGGCAGTGTTGGTCAGTGCTGCTCAGCAGGCAGCACTGGACTGGACTGGATTACAGCTGATACAAGGTGTGAAGGAACAAGGGGTGGCTGTGGGCATGCACTTGCTGCCGCTGCCAGTGTTTATCTGCATGGCAGCAGGGCATTTGGGCGTTGCCAGGAAGGCGTTTTTATGTAGATTCCTCCTCTTTCAGCACTGCATTGTGGTGCAAGCAAAAGAAGCAAATCCTGTCTGGCTTCCTCTCCGGCCTTTATTCACCTCCCGTGTAGCTGTGAGTGTGTGAGCCTGCAGGGCCCCATGGAATTGCCTACAAGTAGGCTGAATCGCTGCAAGGGCTGAACAGCAGTATCGGGCAGGCTCGGGCAACGCGCGGCCCGTTCGGGTTATCGCTTCTCGGCCTTTTGGCTAAGATCAAGTGTAGTATCTGTTCTTATCAGTTTAATATCTGATACGTCCCCTATCTGGGGACCATATATTAAATGGATTTTTAGAACAGGGAGATGGAAATAGAGCTTGCTCTGTCCACTCCACGCATTGACCTGGTATTGCAGTATTTCCAGGACCGGTGCACCCTTTCCTTATGTGTTGACTAAAAGCAGATTCCAAAAGTGTTTTTTGTCTTTGCTATTGTTTCTGTCTTTCTGAAGGGATCTCCCCTTTTAATCCCATTATTTCAACACCTGTTGGACAATGCATGAGTGATAATGAGCTCATTGATTAAATGCAATTAATGAATAGATTGCCACCTCTTGTTGTGTGTCGTCTGTGTTTCTGTGTTTCCGGCATTTCACATTGGAACACCTCATTCACCTTCCTTGTCTTCTCTCCGCCCTCCCTTTTAGGTAAGTTAAAGAGCTGCACCTGAGCCAGCCACTGATTGATTGATTGATTGATTGATTGATTGATTGATTGATTGATTGATGCAGCACAACAGTCAAATAGTGGAGTGGAGTAGGGGAACAGCAAACAGCCAATAAAGCAGCCCGCCCGCTCGCCTGCCCACCACAATGGACCTACCTGTGTACACTAGATGGATGTGATGGAATGTACTGTCGTCCCTACATTTCAAGAAGAAGTAAGAATTGCAGTTGCAACAAAGCCTTGCTTGCCTACAAAGAGAGCAGCAATTTGGATTTGTTACTATGTTACCTAGAAGAATAACAAACTGTGCAAGGATGGAGGTTGTAGGAGCAAGGAGAAGTTGTCTGTAAAGTTGGTGGATGCCTATTTTCCATTTTGCAGTCCCTTGTCTCCCTCTTGTGGCCTCCTGGAGGCAACTAGCTGTGCAAAAAAAAGACAGCCTGGCGGCCGGCTGTTGCAGTGTTGCCCTCTCAGGCAACACTGAGTGACTGACTGAGCCTCACCGTCTTATATAAAGTTCAGACGGAACTTTGCACGTGTCATAGTGGAGCCCTCAGGATTCCAGAGCCAGCTTTCTGACATCATAATGGGGCCTCAGAGATAAAAGCCTGGGCCCAGGCAGTGTTGGTCAGTGCTGCTCAGCAGGCAGCACTGGACTGGACTGGATTACAGCTGATACAAGGTGTGAAGGAACAAGGGGTGGCTGTGGGCATGCACTTGCTGCCGCTGCCAGTGTTTATCTGCATGGCAGCAGGGCATTTGGGCGTTGCCAGGAAGGCGTTTTTATGTAGATTCCTCCTCTTTCAGCACTGCATTGTGGTGCAAGCAAAAGAAGCAAATCCTGTCTGGCTTCCTCTCCGGCCTTTATTCACCTCCCGTGTAGCTGTGAGTGTGTGAGCCTGCAGGGCCCCATGGAATTGCCTAGAAGTAGGCTGAATCGCTGCAAGGGCTGAACAGCAGTATCGGGCAGGCTCGGGCAACGCGCGGCCCGTTCGGGTTATCGCTTCTCGGCCTTTTGGCTAAGATCAAGTGTAGTATCTGTTCTTATCAGTTTAATATCTGATACGTCCCCTATCTGGGGACCATATATTAAATGGATTTTTAGAACAGGGAGATGGAAATAGAGCTTGCTCTGTCCACTCCACGCATTGACCTGGTATTGCAGTATTTCCAGGACCGGTGCACCCTTTCCTTATGTGTTGACTAAAAGCAGATTCCAAAAGTGTTTTTTGTCTTTGCTATTGTTTCTGTCTTTCTGAAGGGATCTCCCCTTTTAATCCCATTATTTCAACACCTGTTGGACAATGCATGAGTGATAATGAGCTCATTGATTAAATGCAATTAATGAATAGATTGCCACCTCTTGTTGTGTGTCGTCTGTGTTTCTGTGTTTCCGGCATTTCACATTGGAACACCTCATTCACCTTCCTTGTCTTCTCTCCGCCCTCCCTTTTAGGTAAGTTAAAGAGCTGCACCTGAGCCAGCCACTGATTGATTGATTGATTGATTGATTGATTGATTGATTGATTGATTGATTGATTGATTGATGCAGCACAACAGTCAAATAGTGGAGTGGAGTAGGGGAACAGCAAACAGCCAATAAAGCAGCCCGCCCGCTCGCCTGCCCGCCACAATGGACCTACCTGTGTACACTAGATGGATGTGATGGAATGTACTGTCGTCCCTACATTTCAAGAAGAAGTAAGAATTGCAGTTGCAACAAAGCCTTGCTTGCCTACAAAGAGAGCAGCAATTTGGATTTGTTACTATGTTACCTAGAAGAATAACAAACTGTGCAAGGATGGAGGTTGTAGGAGCAAGGAGAAGTTGTCTGTAAAGTTGGTGGATGCCTATTTTCCATTTTGCAGTCCCTTGTCTCCCTCTTGTGGCCTCCTGGAGGCAACTAGCTGTGCAAAAAAAAGACAGCCTGGCGGCCGGCTGTTGCAGTGTTGCCCTCTCAGGCAACACTGAGTGACTGACTGAGCCTCACCGTCTTATATAAAGTTCAGACGGAACTTTGCACGTGTCATAGTGGAGCCCTCAGGATTCCAGAGCCAGCTTTCTGACATCATAATGGGGCCTCAGAGATAAAAGCCTGGGCCCAGGCAGTGTTGGTCAGTGCTGCTCAGCAGGCAGCACTGGACTGGACTGGATTACAGCTGATACAAGGTGTGAAGGAACAAGGGGTGGCTGTGGGCATGCACTTGCTGCCGCTGCCAGTGTTTATCTGCATGGCAGCAGGGCATTTGGGCGTTGCCAGGAAGGCGTTTTTATGTAGATTCCTCCTCTTTCAGCACTGCATTGTGGTGCAAGCAAAAGAAGCAAATCCTGTCTGGCTTCCTCTCCGGCCTTTATTCACCTCCCGTGTAGCTGTGAGTGTGTGAGCCTGCAGGGCCCCATGGAATTGCCTAGAAGTAGGCTGAATCGCTGCAAGGGCTGAACAGCAGTATCGGGCAGGCTCGGGCAACGCGCGGCCCGTTCGGGTTATCGCTTCTCGGCCTTTTGGCTAAGATCAAGTGTAGTATCTGTTCTTATCAGTTTAATATCTGATACGTCCCCTATCTGGGGACCATATATTAAATGGATTTTTAGAACAGGGAGATGGAAATAGAGCTTGCTCTGTCCACTCCACGCATTGACCTGGTATTGCAGTATTTCCAGGACCGGTGCACCCTTTCCTTATGTGTTGACTAAAAGCAGATTCCAAAAGTGTTTTTTGTCTTTGCTATTGTTTCTGTCTTTCTGAAGGGATCTCCCCTTTTAATCCCATTATTTCAACACCTGTTGGACAATGCATGAGTGATAATGAGCTCATTGATTAAATGCAATTAATGAATAGATTGCCACCTCTTGTTGTGTGTCGTCTGTGTTTCTGTGTTTCCGGCATTTCACATTGGAACACCTCATTCACCTTCCTTGTCTTCTCTCCGCCCTCCCTTTTAGGTAAGTTAAAGAGCTGCACCTGAGCCAGCCACTGATTGATTGATTGATTGATTGATTGATTGATTGATTGATTGATTGATTGATTGATTGATTGATGCAGCACAACAGTCAAATAGTGGAGTGGAGTAGGGGAACAGCAAACAGCCAATAAAGCAGCCCGCCCGCTCGCCTGCCCGCCACAATGGACCTACCTGTGTACACTAGATGGATGTGATGGAATGTACTGTCGTCCCTACATTTCAAGAAGAAGTAAGAATTGCAGTTGCAACAAAGCCTTGCTTGCCTACAAAGAGAGCAGCAATTTGGATTTGTTACTATGTTACCTAGAAGAATAACAAACTGTGCAAGGATGGAGGTTGTAGGAGCAAGGAGAAGTTGTCTGTAAAGTTGGTGGATGCCTATTTTCCATTTTGCAGTCCCTTGTCTCCCTCTTGTGGCCTCCTGGAGGCAACTAGCTGTGCAAAAAAAAGACAGCCTGGCGGCCGGCTGTTGCAGTGTTGCCCTCTCAGGCAACACTGAGTGACTGACTGAGCCTCACCGTCTTATATAAAGTTCAGACGGAACTTTGCACGTGTCATAGTGGAGCCCTCAGGATTCCAGAGCCAGCTTTCTGACATCATAATGGGGCCTCAGAGATAAAAGCCTGGGCCCAGGCAGTGTTGGTCAGTGCTGCTCAGCAGGCAGCACTGGACTGGACTGGATTACAGCTGATACAAGGTGTGAAGGAACAAGGGGTGGCTGTGGGCATGCACTTGCTGCCGCTGCCAGTGTTTATCTGCATGGCAGCAGGGCATTTGGGCGTTGCCAGGAAGGCGTTTTTATGTAGATTCCTCCTCTTTCAGCACTGCATTGTGGTGCAAGCAAAAGAAGCAAATCCTGTCTGGCTTCCTCTCCGGCCTTTATTCACCTCCCGTGTAGCTGTGAGTGTGTGAGCCTGCAGGGCCCCATGGAATTGCCTAGAAGTAGGCTGAATCGCTGCAAGGGCTGAACAGCAGTATCGGGCAGGCTCGGGCAACGCGCGGCCCGTTCGGGTTATCGCTTCTCGGCCTTTTGGCTAAGATCAAGTGTAGTATCTGTTCTTATCAGTTTAATATCTGATACGTCCCCTATCTGGGGACCATATATTAAATGGATTTTTAGAACAGGGAGATGGAAATAGAGCTTGCTCTGTCCACTCCACGCATTGACCTGGTATTGCAGTATTTCCAGGACCGGTGCACCCTTTCCTTATGTGTTGACTAAAAGCAGATTCCAAAAGTGTTTTTTGTCTTTGCTATTGTTTCTGTCTTTCTGAAGGGATCTCCCCTTTTAATCCCATTATTTCAACACCTGTTGGACAATGCATGAGTGATAATGAGCTCATTGATTAAATGCAATTAATGAATAGATTGCCACCTCTTGTTGTGTGTCGTCTGTGTTTCTGTGTTTCCGGCATTTCACATTGGAACACCTCATTCACCTTCCTTGTCTTCTCTCCGCCCTCCCTTTTAGGTAAGTTAAAGAGCTGCACCTGAGCCAGCCACTGATTGATTGATTGATTGATTGATTGATTGATTGATTGATTGATTGATTGATTGATTGATGCAGCACAACAGTCAAATAGTGGAGTGGAGTAGGGGAACAGCAAACAGCCAATAAAGCAGCCCGCCCGCTCGCCTGCCCGCCACAATGGACCTACCTGTGTACACTAGATGGATGTGATGGAATGTACTGTCGTCCCTACATTTCAAGAAGAAGTAAGAATTGCAGTTGCAACAAAGCCTTGCTTGCCTACAAAGAGAGCAGCAATTTGGATTTGTTACTATGTTACCTAGAAGAATAACAAACTGTGCAAGGATGGAGGTTGTAGGAGCAAGGAGAAGTTGTCTGTAAAGTTGGTGGATGCCTATTTTCCATTTTGCAGTCCCTTGTCTCCCTCTTGTGGCCTCCTGGAGGCAACTAGCTGTGCAAAAAAAAGACAGCCTGGCGGCCGGCTGTTGCAGTGTTGCCCTCTCAGGCAACACTGAGTGACTGACTGAGCCTCACCGTCTTATATAAAGTTCAGACGGAACTTTGCACGTGTCATAGTGGAGCCCTCAGGATTCCAGAGCCAGCTTTCTGACATCATAATGGGGCCTCAGAGATAAAAGCCTGGGCCCAGGCAGTGTTGGTCAGTGCTGCTCAGCAGGCAGCACTGGACTGGACTGGATTACAGCTGATACAAGGTGTGAAGGAACAAGGGGTGGCTGTGGGCATGCACTTGCTGCCGCTGCCAGTGTTTATCTGCATGGCAGCAGGGCATTTGGGCGTTGCCAGGAAGGCGTTTTTATGTAGATTCCTCCTCTTTCAGCACTGCATTGTGGTGCAAGCAAAAGAAGCAAATCCTGTCTGGCTTCCTCTCCGGCCTTTATTCACCTCCCGTGTAGCTGTGAGTGTGTGAGCCTGCAGGGCCCCATGGAATTACCTAGAAGTAGGCTGAATCGCTGCAAGGGCTGAACAGCAGTATCGGGCAGGCTCGGGCAACGCGCGGCCCGTTCGGGTTATCGCTTCTCGGCCTTTTGGCTAAGATCAAGTGTAGTATCTGTTCTTATCAGTTTAATATCTGATACGTCCCCTATCTGGGGACCATATATTAAATGGATTTTTAGAACAGGGAGATGGAAATAGAGCTTGCTCTGTCCACTCCACGCATTGACCTGGTATTGCAGTATTTCCAGGACCGGTGCACCCTTTCCTTATGTGTTGACTAAAAGCAGATTCCAAAAGTGTTTTTTGTCTTTGCTATTGTTTCTGTCTTTCTGAAGGGATCTCCCCTTTTAATCCCATTATTTCAACACCCGTTGGACAATGCATGAGTGATAATGAGCTCATTGATTAAATGCAATTAATGAATAGATTGCCACCTCTTGTTGTGTGTCGTCTGTGTTTCTGTGTTTCCGGCATTTCACATTGGAACACCTCATTCACCTTCCTTGTCTTCTCTCCGCCCTCCCTTTTAGGTAAGTTAAAGAGCTGCACCTGAGCCAGCCACTGATTGATTGATTGATTGATTGATTGATTGATTGATTGATGCAGCATAACAGTCAAATAGTGGAGTGGAGTAGGGGAACAGCAAACAGCCAATAAAGCAGCCCGCCCGCTCGCCTGCCCGCCACAATGGACCTACCTGTGTACACTAGATGGATGTGATGGAATGTACTGTCGTCCCTACATTTCAAGAAGAAGTAAGAATTGCAGTTGCAACAAAGCCTTGCTTGCCTACAAAGAGAGCAGCAATTTGGATTTGTTACTATGTTACCTAGAAGAATAACAAACTGTGCAAGGATGGAGGTTGTAGGAGCAAGGAGAAGTTGTCTGTAAAGTTGGTGGATGCCTATTTTCCATTTTGCAGTCCCTTGTCTCCCTCTTGTGGCCTCCTGGAGGCAACTAGCTGTGCAAAAAAAAGACAGCCTGGCGGCCGGCTGTTGCAGTGTTGCCCTCTCAGGCAACACTGAGTGACTGACTGAGCCTCACCGTCTTATATAAAGTTCAGACGGAACTTTGCACGTGTCATAGTGGAGCCCTCAGGATTCCAGAGCCAGCTTTCTGACATCATAATGGGGCCTCAGAGATAAAAGCCTGGGCCCAGGCAGTGTTGGTCAGTGCTGCTCAGCAGGCAGCACTGGACTGGACTGGATTACAGCTGATACAAGGTGTGAAGGAACAAGGGGTGGCTGTGGGCATGCACTTGCTGCCGCTGCCAGTGTTTATCTGCATGGCAGCAGGGCATTTGGGCGTTGCCAGGAAGGCGTTTTTATGTAGATTCCTCCTCTTTCAGCACTGCATTGTGGTGCAAGCAAAAGAAGCAAATCCTGTCTGGCTTCCTCTCCGGCCTTTATTCACCTCCCGTGTAGCTGTGAGTGTGTGAGCCTGCAGGGCCCCATGGAATTGCCTAGAAGTAGGCTGAATCGCTGCAAGGGCTGAACAGCAGTATCGGGCAGGCTCGGGCAACGCGCGGCCCGTTCGGGTTATCGCTTCTCGGCCTTTTGGCTAAGATCAAGTGTAGTATCTGTTCTTATCAGTTTAATATCTGATACGTCCCCTATCTGGGGACCATATATTAAATGGATTTTTAGAACAGGGAGATGGAAATAGAGCTTGCTCTGTCCACTCCACGCATTGACCTGGTATTGCAGTATTTCCAGGACCGGTGCACCCTTTCCTTATGTGTTGACTAAAAGCAGATTCCAAAAGTGTTTTTTGTCTTTGCTATTGTTTCTGTCTTTCTGAAGGGATCTCCCCTTTTAATCCCATTATTTCAACACCTGTTGGACAATGCATGAGTGATAATGAGCTCATTGATTAAATGCAATTAATGAATAGATTGCCACCTCTTGTTGTGTGTCGTCTGTGTTTCTGTGTTTCCGGCATTTCACATTGGAACACCTCATTCACCTTCCTTGTCTTCTCTCCGCCCTCCCTTTTAGGTAAGTTAAAGAGCTGCACCTGAGCCAGCCACTGATTGATTGATTGATTGATTGATTGATTGATTGATTGATTGATTGATGCAGCACAACAGTCAAATAGTGGAGTGGAGTAGGGGAACAGCAAACAGCCAATAAAGCAGCCCGCCCGCTCGCCTGCCCGCCACAATGGACCTACCTGTGTACACTAGATGGATGTGATGGAATGTACTGTCGTCCCTACATTTCAAGAAGAAGTAAGAATTGCAGTTGCAACAAAGCCTTGCTTGCCTACAAAGAGAGCAGCAATTTGGATTTGTTACTATGTTACCTAGAAGAATAACAAACTGTGCAAGGATGGAGGTTGTAGGAGCAAGGAGAAGTTGTCTGTAAAGTTGGTGGATGCCTATTTTCCATTTTGCAGTCCCTTGTCTCCCTCTTGTGGCCTCCTGGAGGCAACTAGCTGTGCAAAAAAAAGACAGCCTGGCGGCCGGCTGTTGCAGTGTTGCCCTCTCAGGCAACACTGAGTGACTGACTGAGCCTCACCGTCTTATATAAAGTTCAGACGGAACTTTGCACGTGTCATAGTGGAGCCCTCAGGATTCCAGAGCCAGCTTTCTGACATCATAATGGGGCCTCAGAGATAAAAGCCTGGGCCCAGGCAGTGTTGGTCAGTGCTGCTCAGCAGGCAGCACTGGACTGGACTGGATTACAGCTGATACAAGGTGTGAAGGAACAAGGGGTGGCTGTGGGCATGCACTTGCTGCCGCTGCCAGTGTTTATCTGCATGGCAGCAGGGCATTTGGGCGTTGCCAGGAAGGCGTTTTTATGTAGATTCCTCCTCTTTCAGCACTGCATTGTGGTGCAAGCAAAAGAAGCAAATCCTGTCTGGCTTCCTCTCCGGCCTTTATTCACCTCCCGTGTAGCTGTGAGTGTGTGAGCCTGCAGGGCCCCATGGAATTGCCTAGAAGTAGGCTGAATCGCTGCAAGGGCTGAACAGCAGTATCGGGCAGGCTCGGGCAACGCGCGGCCCGTTCGGGTTATCGCTTCTCGGCCTTTTGGCTAAGATCAAGTGTAGTATCTGTTCTTATCAGTTTAATATCTGATACGTCCCCTATCTGGGGACCATATATTAAATGGATTTTTAGAACAGGGAGATGGAAATAGAGCTTGCTCTGTCCACTCCACGCATTGACCTGGTATTGCAGTATTTCCAGGACCGGTGCACCCTTTCCTTATGTGTTGACTAAAAGCAGATTCCAAAAGTGTTTTTTGTCTTTGCTATTGTTTCTGTCTTTCTGAAGGGATCTCCCCTTTTAATCCCATTATTTCAACACCTGTTGGACAATGCATGAGTGATAATGAGCTCATTGATTAAATGCAATTAATGAATAGATTGCCACCTCTTGTTGTGTGTCGTCTGTGTTTCTGTGTTTCCGGCATTTCACATTGGAACACCTCATTCACCTTCCTTGTCTTCTCTCCGCCCTCCCTTTTAGGTAAGTTAAAGAGCTGCACCTGAGCCAGCCACTGATTGATTGATTGATTGATTGATTGATTGATTGATTGATGCAGCACAACAGTCAAATAGTGGAGTGGAGTAGGGGAACAGCAAACAGCCAATAAAGCAGCCCGCCCGCTCGCCTGCCCGCCACAATGGACCTACCTGTGTACACTAGATGGATGTGATGGAATGTACTGTCGTCCCTACATTTCAAGAAGAAGTAAGAATTGCAGTTGCAACAAAGCCTTGCTTGCCTACAAAGAGAGCAGCAATTTGGATTTGTTACTATGTTACCTAGAAGAATAACAAACTGTGCAAGGATGGAGGTTGTAGGAGCAAGGAGAAGTTGTCTGTAAAGTTGGTGGATGCCTATTTTCCATTTTGCAGTCCCTTGTCTCCCTCTTGTGGCCTCCTGGAGGCAACTAGCTGTGCAAAAAAAAGACAGCCTGGCGGCCGGCTGTTGCAGTGTTGCCCTCTCAGGCAACACTGAGTGACTGACTGAGCCTCACCGTCTTATATAAAGTTCAGACGGAACTTTGCACGTGTCATAGTGGAGCCCTCAGGATTCCAGAGCCAGCTTTCTGACATCATAATGGGGCCTCAGAGATAAAAGCCTGGGCCCAGGCAGTGTTGGTCAGTGCTGCTCAGCAGGCAGCACTGGACTGGACTGGATTACAGCTGATACAAGGTGTGAAGGAACAAGGGGTGGCTGTGGGCATGCACTTGCTGCCGCTGCCAGTGTTTATCTGCATGGCAGCAGGGCATTTGGGCGTTGCCAGGAAGGCGTTTTTATGTAGATTCCTCCTCTTTCAGCACTGCATTGTGGTGCAAGCAAAAGAAGCAAATCCTGTCTGGCTTCCTCTCCGGCCTTTATTCACCTCCCGTGTAGCTGTGAGTGTGTGAGCCTGCAGGGCCCCATGGAATTGCCTAGAAGTAGGCTGAATCGCTGCAAGGGCTGAACAGCAGTATCGGGCAGGCTCGGGCAACGCGCGGCCCGTTCGGGTTATCGCTTCTCGGCCTTTTGGCTAAGATCAAGTGTAGTATCTGTTCTTATCAGTTTAATATCTGATACGTCCCCTATCTGGGGACCATATATTAAATGGATTTTTAGAACAGGGAGATGGAAATAGAGCTTGCTCTGTCCACTCCACGCATTGACCTGGTATTGCAGTATTTCCAGGACCGGTGCACCCTTTCCTTATGTGTTGACTAAAAGCAGATTCCAAAAGTGTTTTTTGTCTTTGCTATTGTTTCTGTCTTTCTGAAGGGATCTCCCCTTTTAATCCCATTATTTCAACACCTGTTGGACAATGCATGAGTGATAATGAGCTCATTGATTAAATGCAATTAATGAATAGATTGCCACCTCTTGTTGTGTGTCGTCTGTGTTTCTGTGTTTCCGGCATTTCACATTGGAACACCTCATTCACCTTCCTTGTCTTCTCTCCGCCCTCCCTTTTAGGTAAGTTAAAGAGCTGCACCTGAGCCAGCCACTGATTGATTGATTGATTGATTGATTGATTGATTGATTGATTGATTGATTGATTGATGCAGCACAACAGTCAAATAGTGGAGTGGAGTAGGGGAACAGCAAACAGCCAATAAAGCAGCCCGCCCGCTCGCCTGCCCGCCACAATGGACCTACCTGTGTACACTAGATGGATGTGATGGAATGTACTGTCGTCCCTACATTTCAAGAAGAAGTAAGAATTGCAGTTGCAACAAAGCCTTGCTTGCCTACAAAGAGAGCAGCAATTTGGATTTGTTACTATGTTACCTAGAAGAATAACAAACTGTGCAAGGATGGAGGTTGTAGGAGCAAGGAGAAGTTGTCTGTAAAGTTGGTGGATGCCTATTTTCCATTTTGCAGTCCCTTGTCTCCCTCTTGTGGCCTCCTGGAGGCAACTAGCTGTGCAAAAAAAAGACAGCCTGGCGGCCGGCTGTTGCAGTGTTGCCCTCTCAGGCAACACTGAGTGACTGACTGAGCCTCACCGTCTTATATAAAGTTCAGACGGAACTTTGCACGTGTCATAGTGGAGCCCTCAGGATTCCAGAGCCAGCTTTCTGACATCATAATGGGGCCTCAGAGATAAAAGCCTGGGCCCAGGCAGTGTTGGTCAGTGCTGCTCAGCAGGCAGCACTGGACTGGACTGGATTACAGCTGATACAAGGTGTGAAGGAACAAGGGGTGGCTGTGGGCATGCACTTGCTGCCGCTGCCAGTGTTTATCTGCATGGCAGCAGGGCATTTGGGCGTTGCCAGGAAGGCGTTTTTATGTAGATTCCTCCTCTTTCAGCACTGCATTGTGGTGCAAGCAAAAGAAGCAAATCCTGTCTGGCTTCCTCTCCGGCCTTTATTCACCTCCCGTGTAGCTGTGAGTGTGTGAGCCTGCAGGGCCCCATGGAATTGCCTAGAAGTAGGCTGAATCGCTGCAAGGGCTGAACAGCAGTATCGGGCAGGCTCGGGCAACGCGCGGCCCGTTCGGGTTATCGCTTCTCGGCCTTTTGGCTAAGATCAAGTGTAGTATCTGTTCTTATCAGTTTAATATCTGATACGTCCCCTATCTGGGGACCATATATTAAATGGATTTTTAGAACAGGGAGATGGAAATAGAGCTTGCTCTGTCCACTCCACGCATTGACCTGGTATTGCAGTATTTCCAGGACCGGTGCACCCTTTCCTTATGTGTTGACTAAAAGCAGATTCCAAAAGTGTTTTTTGTCTTTGCTATTGTTTCTGTCTTTCTGAAGGGATCTCCCCTTTTAATCCCATTATTTCAACACCTGTTGGACAATGCATGAGTGATAATGAGCTCATTGATTAAATGCAATTAATGAATAGATTGCCACCTCTTGTTGTGTGTCGTCTGTGTTTCTGTGTTTCCGGCATTTCACATTGGAACACCTCATTCACCTTCCTTGTCTTCTCTCCGCCCTCCCTTTTAGGTAAGTTAAAGAGCTGCACCTGAGCCAGCCACTGATTGATTGATTGATTGATTGATTGATTGATTGATTGATTGATTGATTGATGCAGCACAACAGTCAAATAGTGGAGTGGAGTAGGGGAACAGCAAACAGCCAATAAAGCAGCCCGCCCGCTCGCCTGCCCGCCACAATGGACCTACCTGTGTACACTAGATGGATGTGATGGAATGTACTGTCGTCCCTACATTTCAAGAAGAAGTAAGAATTGCAGTTGCAACAAAGCCTTGCTTGCCTACAAAGAGAGCAGCAATTTGGATTTGTTACTATGTTACCTAGAAGAATAACAAACTGTGCAAGGATGGAGGTTGTAGGAGCAAGGAGAAGTTGTCTGTAAAGTTGGTGGATGCCTATTTTCCATTTTGCAGTCCCTTGTCTCCCTCTTGTGGCCTCCTGGAGGCAACTAGCTGTGCAAAAAAAAGACAGCCTGGCGGCCGGCTGTTGCAGTGTTGCCCTCTCAGGCAACACTGAGTGACTGACTGAGCCTCACCGTCTTATATAAAGTTCAGACGGAACTTTGCACGTGTCATAGTGGAGCCCTCAGGATTCCAGAGCCAGCTTTCTGACATCATAATGGGGCCTCAGAGATAAAAGCCTGGGCCCAGGCAGTGTTGGTCAGTGCTGCTCAGCAGGCAGCACTGGACTGGACTGGATTACAGCTGATACAAGGTGTGAAGGAACAAGGGGTGGCTGTGGGCATGCACTTGCTGCCGCTGCCAGTGTTTATCTGCATGGCAGCAGGGCATTTGGGCGTTGCCAGGAAGGCGTTTTTATGTAGATTCCTCCTCTTTCAGCACTGCATTGTGGTGCAAGCAAAAGAAGCAAATCCTGTCTGGCTTCCTCTCCGGCCTTTATTCACCTCCCGTGTAGCTGTGAGTGTGTGAGCCTGCAGGGCCCCATGGAATTGCCTAGAAGTAGGCTGAATCGCTGCAAGGGCTGAACAGCAGTATCGGGCAGGCTCGGGCAACGCGCGGCCCGTTCGGGTTATCGCTTCTCGGCCTTTTGGCTAAGATCAAGTGTAGTATCTGTTCTTATCAGTTTAATATCTGATACGTCCCCTATCTGGGGACCATATATTAAATGGATTTTTAGAACAGGGAGATGGAAATAGAGCTTGCTCTGTCCACTCCACGCATTGACCTGGTATTGCAGTATTTCCAGGACCGGTGCACCCTTTCCTTATGTGTTGACTAAAAGCAGATTCCAAAAGTGTTTTTTGTCTTTGCTATTGTTTCTGTCTTTCTGAAGGGATCTCCCCTTTTAATCCCATTATTTCAACACCTGTTGGACAATGCATGAGTGATAATGAGCTCATTGATTAAATGCAATTAATGAATAGATTGCCACCTCTTGTTGTGTGTCGTCTGTGTTTCTGTGTTTCCGGCATTTCACATTGGAACACCTCATTCACCTTCCTTGTCTTCTCTCCGCCCTCCCTTTTAGGTAAGTTAAAGAGCTGCACCTGAGCCAGCCACTGATTGATTGATTGATTGATTGATTGATTGATTGATTGATTGATGCAGCACAACAGTCAAATAGTGGAGTGGAGTAGGGGAACAGCAAACAGCCAATAAAGCAGCCCGCCCGCTCGCCTGCCCGCCACAATGGACCTACCTGTGTACACTAGATGGATGTGATGGAATGTACTGTCGTCCCTACATTTCAAGAAGAAGTAAGAATTGCAGTTGCAACAAAGCCTTGCTTGCCTACAAAGAGAGCAGCAATTTGGATTTGTTACTATGTTACCTAGAAGAATAACAAACTGTGCAAGGATGGAGGTTGTAGGAGCAAGGAGAAGTTGTCTGTAAAGTTGGTGGATGCCTATTTTCCATTTTGCAGTCCCTTGTCTCCCTCTTGTGGCCTCCTGGAGGCAACTAGCTGTGCAAAAAAAAGACAGCCTGGCGGCCGGCTGTTGCAGTGTTGCCCTCTCAGGCAACACTGAGTGACTGACTGAGCCTCACCGTCTTATATAAAGTTCAGACGGAACTTTGCACGTGTCATAGTGGAGCCCTCAGGATTCCAGAGCCAGCTTTCTGACATCATAATGGGGCCTCAGAGATAAAAGCCTGGGCCCAGGCAGTGTTGGTCAGTGCTGCTCAGCAGGCAGCACTGGACTGGACTGGATTACAGCTGATACAAGGTGTGAAGGAACAAGGGGTGGCTGTGGGCATGCACTTGCTGCCGCTGCCAGTGTTTATCTGCATGGCAGCAGGGCATTTGGGCGTTGCCAGGAAGGCGTTTTTATGTAGATTCCTCCTCTTTCAGCACTGCATTGTGGTGCAAGCAAAAGAAGCAAATCCTGTCTGGCTTCCTCTCCGGCCTTTATTCACCTCCCGTGTAGCTGTGAGTGTGTGAGCCTGCAGGGCCCCATGGAATTGCCTAGAAGTAGGCTGAATCGCTGCAAGGGCTGAACAGCAGTATCGGGCAGGCTCGGGCAACGCGCGGCCCGTTCGGGTTATCGCTTCTCGGCCTTTTGGCTAAGATCAAGTGTAGTATCTGTTCTTATCAGTTTAATATCTGATACGTCCCCTATCTGGGGACCATATATTAAATGGATTTTTAGAACAGGGAGATGGAAATAGAGCTTGCTCTGTCCACTCCACGCATTGACCTGGTATTGCAGTATTTCCAGGACCGGTGCACCCTTTCCTTATGTGTTGACTAAAAGCAGATTCCAAAAGTGTTTTTTGTCTTTGCTATTGTTTCTGTCTTTCTGAAGGGATCTCCCCTTTTAATCCCATTATTTCAACACCTGTTGGACAATGCATGAGTGATAATGAGCTCATTGATTAAATGCAATTAATGAATAGATTGCCACCTCTTGTTGTGTGTCGTCTGTGTTTCTGTGTTTCCGGCATTTCACATTGGAACACCTCATTCACCTTCCTTGTCTTCTCTCCGCCCTCCCTTTTAGGTAAGTTAAAGAGCTGCACCTGAGCCAGCCACTGATTGATTGATTGATTGATTGATTGATTGATTGATTGATTGATTGATGCAGCACAACAGTCAAATAGTGGAGTGGAGTAGGGGAACAGCAAACAGCCAATAAAGCAGCCCGCCCGCTCGCCTGCCCGCCACAATGGACCTACCTGTGTACACTAGATGGATGTGATGGAATGTACTGTCGTCCCTACATTTCAAGAAGAAGTAAGAATTGCAGTTGCAACAAAGCCTTGCTTGCCTACAAAGAGAGCAGCAATTTGGATTTGTTACTATGTTACCTAGAAGAATAACAAACTGTGCAAGGATGGAGGTTGTAGGAGCAAGGAGAAGTTGTCTGTAAAGTTGGTGGATGCCTATTTTCCATTTTGCAGTCCCTTGTCTCCCTCTTGTGGCCTCCTGGAGGCAACTAGCTGTGCAAAAAAAAGACAGCCTGGCGGCCGGCTGTTGCAGTGTTGCCCTCTCAGGCAACACTGAGTGACTGACTGAGCCTCACCGTCTTATATAAAGTTCAGACGGAACTTTGCACGTGTCATAGTGGAGCCCTCAGGATTCCAGAGCCAGCTTTCTGACATCATAATGGGGCCTCAGAGATAAAAGCCTGGGCCCAGGCAGTGTTGGTCAGTGCTGCTCAGCAGGCAGCACTGGACTGGACTGGATTACAGCTGATACAAGGTGTGAAGGAACAAGGGGTGGCTGTGGGCATGCACTTGCTGCCGCTGCCAGTGTTTATCTGCATGGCAGCAGGGCATTTGGGCGTTGCCAGGAAGGCGTTTTTATGTAGATTCCTCCTCTTTCAGCACTGCATTGTGGTGCAAGCAAAAGAAGCAAATCCTGTCTGGCTTCCTCTCCGGCCTTTATTCACCTCCCGTGTAGCTGTGAGTGTGTGAGCCTGCAGGGCCCCATGGAATTGCCTAGAAGTAGGCTGAATCGCTGCAAGGGCTGAACAGCAGTATCGGGCAGGCTCGGGCAACGCGCGGCCCGTTCGGGTTATCGCTTCTCGGCCTTTTGGCTAAGATCAAGTGTAGTATCTGTTCTTATCAGTTTAATATCTGATACGTCCCCTATCTGGGGACCATATATTAAATGGATTTTTAGAACAGGGAGATGGAAATAGAGCTTGCTCTGTCCACTCCACGCATTGACCTGGTATTGCAGTATTTCCAGGACCGGTGCACCCTTTCCTTATGTGTTGACTAAAAGCAGATTCCAAAAGTGTTTTTTGTCTTTGCTATTGTTTCTGTCTTTCTGAAGGGATCTCCCCTTTTAATCCCATTATTTCAACACCTGTTGGACAATGCATGAGTGATAATGAGCTCATTGATTAAATGCAATTAATGAATAGATTGCCACCTCTTGTTGTGTGTCGTCTGTGTTTCTGTGTTTCCGGCATTTCACATTGGAACACCTCATTCACCTTCCTTGTCTTCTCTCCGCCCTCCCTTTTAGGTAAGTTAAAGAGCTGCACCTGAGCCAGCCACTGATTGATTGATTGATTGATTGATTGATTGATTGATTGATTGATTGATTGATGCAGCACAACAGTCAAATAGTGGAGTGGAGTAGGGGAACAGCAAACAGCCAATAAAGCAGCCCGCCCGCTCGCCTGCCCGCCACAATGGACCTACCTGTGTACACTAGATGGATGTGATGGAATGTACTGTCGTCCCTACATTTCAAGAAGAAGTAAGAATTGCAGTTGCAACAAAGCCTTGCTTGCCTACAAAGAGAGCAGCAATTTGGATTTGTTACTATGTTACCTAGAAGAATAACAAACTGTGCAAGGATGGAGGTTGTAGGAGCAAGGAGAAGTTGTCTGTAAAGTTGGTGGATGCCTATTTTCCATTTTGCAGTCCCTTGTCTCCCTCTTGTGGCCTCCTGGAGGCAACTAGCTGTGCAAAAAAAAGACAGCCTGGCGGCCGGCTGTTGCAGTGTTGCCCTCTCAGGCAACACTGAGTGACTGACTGAGCCTCACCGTCTTATATAAAGTTCAGACGGAACTTTGCACGTGTCATAGTGGAGCCCTCAGGATTCCAGAGCCAGCTTTCTGACATCATAATGGGGCCTCAGAGATAAAAGCCTGGGCCCAGGCAGTGTTGGTCAGTGCTGCTCAGCAGGCAGCACTGGACTGGACTGGATTACAGCTGATACAAGGTGTGAAGGAACAAGGGGTGGCTGTGGGCATGCACTTGCTGCCGCTGCCAGTGTTTATCTGCATGGCAGCAGGGCATTTGGGCGTTGCCAGGAAGGCGTTTTTATGTAGATTCCTCCTCTTTCAGCACTGCATTGTGGTGCAAGCAAAAGAAGCAAATCCTGTCTGGCTTCCTCTCCGGCCTTTATTCACCTCCCGTGTAGCTGTGAGTGTGTGAGCCTGCAGGGCCCCATGGAATTGCCTAGAAGTAGGCTGAATCGCTGCAAGGGCTGAACAGCAGTATCGGGCAGGCTCGGGCAACGCGCGGCCCGTTCGGGTTATCGCTTCTCGGCCTTTTGGCTAAGATCAAGTGTAGTATCTGTTCTTATCAGTTTAATATCTGATACGTCCCCTATCTGGGGACCATATATTAAATGGATTTTTAGAACAGGGAGATGGAAATAGAGCTTGCTCTGTCCACTCCACGCATTGACCTGGTATTGCAGTATTTCCAGGACCGGTGCACCCTTTCCTTATGTGTTGACTAAAAGCAGATTCCAAAAGTGTTTTTTGTCTTTGCTATTGTTTCTGTCTTTCTGAAGGGATCTCCCCTTTTAATCCCATTATTTCAACACCTGTTGGACAATGCATGAGTGATAATGAGCTCATTGATTAAATGCAATTAATGAATAGATTGCCACCTCTTGTTGTGTGTCGTCTGTGTTTCTGTGTTTCCGGCATTTCACATTGGAACACCTCATTCACCTTCCTTGTCTTCTCTCCGCCCTCCCTTTTAGGTAAGTTAAAGAGCTGCACCTGAGCCAGCCACTGATTGATTGATTGATTGATTGATTGATTGATTGATTGATGCAGCACAACAGTCAAATAGTGGAGTGGAGTAGGGGAACAGCAAACAGCCAATAAAGCAGCCCGCCCGCTCGCCTGCCCGCCACAATGGACCTACCTGTGTACACTAGATGGATGTGATGGAATGTACTGTCGTCCCTACATTTCAAGAAGAAGTAAGAATTGCAGTTGCAACAAAGCCTTGCTTGCCTACAAAGAGAGCAGCAATTTGGATTTGTTACTATGTTACCTAGAAGAATAACAAACTGTGCAAGGATGGAGGTTGTAGGAGCAAGGAGAAGTTGTCTGTAAAGTTGGTGGATGCCTATTTTCCATTTTGCAGTCCCTTGTCTCCCTCTTGTGGCCTCCTGGAGGCAACTAGCTGTGCAAAAAAAAGACAGCCTGGCGGCCGGCTGTTGCAGTGTTGCCCTCTCAGGCAACACTGAGTGACTGACTGAGCCTCACCGTCTTATATAAAGTTCAGACGGAACTTTGCACGTGTCATAGTGGAGCCCTCAGGATTCCAGAGCCAGCTTTCTGACATCATAATGGGGCCTCAGAGATAAAAGCCTGGGCCCAGGCAGTGTTGGTCAGTGCTGCTCAGCAGGCAGCACTGGACTGGACTGGATTACAGCTGATACAAGGTGTGAAGGAACAAGGGGTGGCTGTGGGCATGCACTTGCTGCCGCTGCCAGTGTTTATCTGCATGGCAGCAGGGCATTTGGGCGTTGCCAGGAAGGCGTTTTTATGTAGATTCCTCCTCTTTCAGCACTGCATTGTGGTGCAAGCAAAAGAAGCAAATCCTGTCTGGCTTCCTCTCCGGCCTTTATTCACCTCCCGTGTAGCTGTGAGTGTGTGAGCCTGCAGGGCCCCATGGAATTGCCTAGAAGTAGGCTGAATCGCTGCAAGGGCTGAACAGCAGTATCGGGCAGGCTCGGGCAACGCGCGGCCCGTTCGGGTTATCGCTTCTCGGCCTTTTGGCTAAGATCAAGTGTAGTATCTGTTCTTATCAGTTTAATATCTGATACGTCCCCTATCTGGGGACCATATATTAAATGGATTTTTAGAACAGGGAGATGGAAATAGAGCTTGCTCTGTCCACTCCACGCATTGACCTGGTATTGCAGTATTTCCAGGACCGGTGCACCCTTTCCTTATGTGTTGACTAAAAGCAGATTCCAAAAGTGTTTTTTGTCTTTGCTATTGTTTCTGTCTTTCTGAAGGGATCTCCCCTTTTAATCCCATTATTTCAACACCTGTTGGACAATGCATGAGTGATAATGAGCTCATTGATTAAATGCAATTAATGAATAGATTGCCACCTCTTGTTGTGTGTCGTCTGTGTTTCTGTGTTTCCGGCATTTCACATTGGAACACCTCATTCACCTTCCTTGTCTTCTCTCCGCCCTCCCTTTTAGGTAAGTTAAAGAGCTGCACCTGAGCCAGCCACTGATTGATTGATTGATTGATTGATTGATTGATTGATTGATTGATGCAGCACAACAGTCAAATAGTGGAGTGGAGTAGGGGAACAGCAAACAGCCAATAAAGCAGCCCGCCCGCTCGCCTGCCCGCCACAATGGACCTACCTGTGTACACTAGATGGATGTGATGGAATGTACTGTCGTCCCTACATTTCAAGAAGAAGTAAGAATTGCAGTTGCAACAAAGCCTTGCTTGCCTACAAAGAGAGCAGCAATTTGGATTTGTTACTATGTTACCTAGAAGAATAACAAACTGTGCAAGGATGGAGGTTGTAGGAGCAAGGAGAAGTTGTCTGTAAAGTTGGTGGATGCCTATTTTCCATTTTGCAGTCCCTTGTCTCCCTCTTGTGGCCTCCTGGAGGCAACTAGCTGTGCAAAAAAAAGACAGCCTGGCGGCCGGCTGTTGCAGTGTTGCCCTCTCAGGCAACACTGAGTGACTGACTGAGCCTCACCGTCTTATATAAAGTTCAGACGGAACTTTGCACGTGTCATAGTGGAGCCCTCAGGATTCCAGAGCCAGCTTTCTGACATCATAATGGGGCCTCAGAGATAAAAGCCTGGGCCCAGGCAGTGTTGGTCAGTGCTGCTCAGCAGGCAGCACTGGACTGGACTGGATTACAGCTGATACAAGGTGTGAAGGAACAAGGGGTGGCTGTGGGCATGCACTTGCTGCCGCTGCCAGTGTTTATCTGCATGGCAGCAGGGCATTTGGGCGTTGCCAGGAAGGCGTTTTTATGTAGATTCCTCCTCTTTCAGCACTGCATTGTGGTGCAAGCAAAAGAAGCAAATCCTGTCTGGCTTCCTCTCCGGCCTTTATTCACCTCCCGTGTATCTGTGAGTGTGTGAGCCTGCAGGGCCCCATGGAATTGCCTAGAAGTAGGCTGAATCGCTGCAAGGGCTGAACAGCAGTATCGGGCAGGCTCGGGCAACGCGCGGCCCGTTCGGGTTATCGCTTCTCGGCCTTTTGGCTAAGATCAAGTGTAGTATCTGTTCTTATCAGTTTAATATCTGATACGTCCCCTATCTCGGGACCATATATTAAATGGATTTTTAGAACAGGGAGATGGAAATAGAGCTTGCTCTGTCCACTCCACGCATTGACCTGGTATTGCAGTATTTCCAGGACCGGTGCACCCTTTCCTTATGTGTTGACTAAAAGCAGATTCCAAAAGTGTTTTTTGTCTTTGCTATTGTTTCTGTCTTTCTGAAGGGATCTCCCCTTTTAATCCCATTATTTCAACACCTGTTGGACAATGCATGAGTGATAATGAGCTCATTGATTAAATGCAATTAATGAATAGATTGCCACCTCTTGTTGTGTGTCGTCTGTGTTTCTGTGTTTCCGGCATTTCACATTGGAACACCTCATTCACCTTCCTTGTCTTCTCTCCGCCCTCCCTTTTAGGTAAGTTAAAGAGCTGCACCTGAGCCAGCCACTGATTGATTGATTGATTGATTGATGGATTGATTGATTGATTGATTGATTGATTGATTGATTGATTGATTGATGCAGCACAACAGTCAAATAGTGGAGTGGAGTAGGGGAACAGCAAACAGCCAATAAAGCAGCCCGCCCGCTCGCCTGCCCGCCACAATGGACCTACCTGTGTACACTAGATGGATGTGATGGAATGTACTGTCGTCCCTACATTTCAAGAAGAAGTAAGAATTGCAGTTGCAACAAAGCCTTGCTTGCCTACAAAGAGAGCAGCAATTTGGATTTGTTACTATGTTACCTAGAAGAATAACAAACTGTGCAAGGATGGAGGTTGTAGGAGCAAGGAGAAGTTGTCTGTAAAGTTGGTGGATGCCTATTTTCCATTTTGCAGTCCCTTGTCTCCCTCTTGTGGCCTCCTGGAGGCAACTAGCTGTGCAAAAAAAAGACAGCCTGGCGGCCGGCTGTTGCAGTGTTGCCCTCTCAGGCAACACTGAGTGACTGACTGAGCCTCACCGTCTTATATAAAGTTCAGACGGAACTTTGCACGTGTCATAGTGGAGCCCTCAGGATTCCAGAGCCAGCTTTCTGAAATCATAATGGGGCCTCAGAGATAAAAGCCTGGGCCCAGGCAGTGTTGGTCAGTGCTGCTCAGCAGGCAGCACTGGACTGGACTGGATTACAGCTGATACAAGGTGTGAAGGAACAAGGGGTGGCTGTGGGCATGCACTTGCTGCCGCTGCCAGTGTTTATCTGCATGGCAGCAGGGCATTTGGGCGTTGCCAGGAAGGCGTTTTTATGTAGATTCCTCCTCTTTCAGCACTGCATTGTGGTGCAAGCAAAAGAAGCAAATCCTGTCTGGCTTCCTCTCCGGCCTTTATTCACCTCCCGTGTAGCTGTGAGTGTGTGAGCCTGCAGGGCCCCATGGAATTGCCTAGAAGTAGGCTGAATCGCTGCAAGGGCTGAACAGCAGTATCGGGCAGGCTCGGGCAACGCGCGGCCCGTTCGGGTTATCGCTTCTCGGCCTTTTGGCTAAGATCAAGTGTAGTATCTGTTCTTATCAGTTTAATATCTGATACGTCCCCTATCTGGGGACCATATATTAAATGGATTTTTAGAACAGGGAGATGGAAATAGAGCTTGCTCTGTCCACTCCACGCATTGACCTGGTATTGCAGTATTTCCAGGACCGGTGCACCCTTTCCTTATGTGTTGACTAAAAGCAGATTCCAAAAGTGTTTTTTGTCTTTGCTATTGTTTCTGTCTTTCTGAAGGGATCTCCCCTTTTAATCCCATTATTTCAACACCTGTTGGACAATGCATGAGTGATAATGAGCTCATTGATTAAATGCAATTAATGAATAGATTGCCACCTCTTGTTGTGTGTCGTCTGTGTTTCTGTGTTTCCGGCATTTCACATTGGAACACCTCATTCACCTTCCTTGTCTTCTCTCCGCCCTCCCTTTTAGGTAAGTTAAAGAGCTGCACCTGAGCCAGCCACTGATTGATTGATTGATTGATTGATTGATTGATTGATTGATTGATTGATTGATTGATGCAGCACAACAGTCAAATAGTGGAGTGGAGTAGGGGAACAGCAAACAGCCAATAAAGCAGCCCGCCCGCTCGCCTGCCCGCCACAATGGACCTACCTGTGTACACTAGATGGATGTGATGGAATGTACTGTCGTCCCTACATTTCAAGAAGAAGTAAGAATTGCAGTTGCAACAAAGCCTTGCTTGCCTACAAAGAGAGCAGCAATTTGGATTTGTTACTATGTTACCTAGAAGAATAACAAACTGTGCAAGGATGGAGGTTGTAGGAGCAAGGAGAAGTTGTCTGTAAAGTTGGTGGATGCCTATTTTCCATTTTGCAGTCCCTTGTCTCCCTCTTGTGGCCTCCTGGAGGCAACTAGCTGTGCAAAAAAAAGACAGCCTGGCGGCCGGCTGTTGCAGTGTTGCCCTCTCAGGCAACACTGAGTGACTGACTGAGCCTCACCGTCTTATATAAAGTTCAGACGGAACTTTGCACGTGTCATAGTGGAGCCCTCAGGATTCCAGAGCCAGCTTTCTGACATCATAATGGGGCCTCAGAGATAAAAGCCTGGGCCCAGGCAGTGTTGGTCAGTGCTGCTCAGCAGGCAGCACTGGACTGGACTGGATTACAGCTGATACAAGGTGTGAAGGAACAAGGGGTGGCTGTGGGCATGCACTTGCTGCCGCTGCCAGTGTTTATCTGCATGGCAGCAGGGCATTTGGGCGTTGCCAGGAAGGCGTTTTTATGTAGATTCCTCCTCTTTCAGCACTGCATTGTGGTGCAAGCAAAAGAAGCAAATCCTGTCTGGCTTCCTCTCCGGCCTTTATTCACCTCCCGTGTAGCTGTGAGTGTGTGAGCCTGCAGGGCCCCATGGAATTGCCTAGAAGTAGGCTGAATCGCTGCAAGGGCTGAACAGCAGTATCGGGCAGGCTCGGGCAACGCGCGGCCCGTTCGGGTTATCGCTTCTCGGCCTTTTGGCTAAGATCAAGTGTAGTATCTGTTCTTATCAGTTTAATATCTGATACGTCCCCTATCTGGGGACCATATATTAAATGGATTTTTAGAACAGGGAGATGGAAATAGAGCTTGCTCTGTCCACTCCACGCATTGACCTGGTATTGCAGTATTTCCAGGACCGGTGCACCCTTTCCTTATGTGTTGACTAAAAGCAGATTCCAAAAGTGTTTTTTGTCTTTGCTATTGTTTCTGTCTTTCTGAAGGGATCTCCCCTTTTAATCCCATTATTTCAACACCTGTTGGACAATGCATGAGTGATAATGAGCTCATTGATTAAATGCAATTAATGAATAGATTGCCACCTCTTGTTGTGTGTCGTCTGTGTTTCTGTGTTTCCGGCATTTCACATTGGAACACCTCATTCACCTTCCTTGTCTTCTCTCCGCCCTCCCTTTTAGGTAAGTTAAAGAGCTGCACCTGAGCCAGCCACTGATTGATTGATTGATTGATTGATTGATTGATTGATTGATTGATTGATTGATGCAGCACAACAGTCAAATAGTGGAGTGGAGTAGGGGAACAGCAAACAGCCAATAAAGCAGCCCGCCCGCTCGCCTGCCCGCCACAATGGACCTACCTGTGTACACTAGATGGATGTGATGGAATGTACTGTCGTCCCTACATTTCAAGAAGAAGTAAGAATTGCAGTTGCAACAAAGCCTTGCTTGCCTACAAAGAGAGCAGCAATTTGGATTTGTTACTATGTTACCTAGAAGAATAACAAACTGTGCAAGGATGGAGGTTGTAGGAGCAAGGAGAAGTTGTCTGTAAAGTTGGTGGATGCCTATTTTCCATTTTGCAGTCCCTTGTCTCCCTCTTGTGGCCTCCTGGAGGCAACTAGCTGTGCAAAAAAAAGACAGCCTGGCGGCCGGCTGTTGCAGTGTTGCCCTCTCAGGCAACACTGAGTGACTGACTGAGCCTCACCGTCTTATATAAAGTTCAGACGGAACTTTGCACGTGTCATAGTGGAGCCCTCAGGATTCCAGAGCCAGCTTTCTGACATCATAATGGGGCCTCAGAGATAAAAGCCTGGGCCCAGGCAGTGTTGGTCAGTGCTGCTCAGCAGGCAGCACTGGACTGGACTGGATTACAGCTGATACAAGGTGTGAAGGAACAAGGGGTGGCTGTGGGCATGCACTTGCTGCCGCTGCCAGTGTTTATCTGCATGGCAGCAGGGCATTTGGGCGTTGCCAGGAAGGCGTTTTTATGTAGATTCCTCCTCTTTCAGCACTGCATTGTGGTGCAAGCAAAAGAAGCAAATCCTGTCTGGCTTCCTCTCCGGCCTTTATTCACCTCCCGTGTAGCTGTGAGTGTGTGAGCCTGCAGGGCCCCATGGAATTGCCTAGAAGTAGGCTGAATCGCTGCAAGGGCTGAACAGCAGTATCGGGCAGGCTCGGGCAACGCGCGGCCCGTTCGGGTTATCGCTTCTCGGCCTTTTGGCTAAGATCAAGTGTAGTATCTGTTCTTATCAGTTTAATATCTGATACGTCCCCTATCTGGGGACCATATATTAAATGGATTTTTAGAACAGGGAGATGGAAATAGAGCTTGCTCTGTCCACTCCACGCATTGACCTGGTATTGCAGTATTTCCAGGACCGGTGCACCCTTTCCTTATGTGTTGACTAAAAGCAGATTCCAAAAGTGTTTTTTGTCTTTGCTATTGTTTCTGTCTTTCTGAAGGGATCTCCCCTTTTAATCCCATTATTTCAACACCTGTTGGACAATGCATGAGTGATAATGAGCTCATTGATTAAATGCAATTAATGAATAGATTGCCACCTCTTGTTGTGTGTCGTCTGTGTTTCTGTGTTTCCGGCATTTCACATTGGAACACCTCATTCACCTTCCTTGTCTTCTCTCCGCCCTCCCTTTTAGGTAAGTTAAAGAGCTGCACCTGAGCCAGCCACTGATTGATTGATTGATTGATTGATTGATTGATTGATTGATTGATTGATTGATTGATTGATTGATGCAGCACAACAGTCAAATAGTGGAGTGGAGTAGGGGAACAGCAAACAGCCAATAAAGCAGCCCGCCCGCTCGCCTGCCCGCCACAATGGACCTACCTGTGTACACTAGATGGATGTGATGGAATGTACTGTCGTCCCTACATTTCAAGAAGAAGTAAGAATTGCAGTTGCAACAAAGCCTTGCTTGCCTACAAAGAGAGCAGCAATTTGGATTTGTTACTATGTTACCTAGAAGAATAACAAACTGTGCAAGGATGGAGGTTGTAGGAGCAAGGAGAAGTTGTCTGTAAAGTTGGTGGATGCCTATTTTCCATTTTGCAGTCCCTTGTCTCCCTCTTGTGGCCTCCTGGAGGCAACTAGCTGTGCAAAAAAAAGACAGCCTGGCGGCCGGCTGTTGCAGTGTTGCCCTCTCAGGCAACACTGAGTGACTGACTGAGCCTCACCGTCTTATATAAAGTTCAGACGGAACTTTGCACGTGTCATAGTGGAGCCCTCAGGATTCCAGAGCCAGCTTTCTGACATCATAATGGGGCCTCAGAGATAAAAGCCTGGGCCCAGGCAGTGTTGGTCAGTGCTGCTCAGCAGGCAGCACTGGACTGGACTGGATTACAGCTGATACAAGGTGTGAAGGAACAAGGGGTGGCTGTGGGCATGCACTTGCTGCCGCTGCCAGTGTTTATCTGCATGGCAGCAGGGCATTTGGGCGTTGCCAGGAAGGCGTTTTTATGTAGATTCCTCCTCTTTCAGCACTGCATTGTGGTGCAAGCAAAAGAAGCAAATCCTGTCTGGCTTCCTCTCCGGCCTTTATTCACCTCCCGTGTAGCTGTGAGTGTGTGAGCCTGCAGGGCCCCATGGAATTGCCTAGAAGTAGGCTGAATCGCTGCAAGGGCTGAACAGCAGTATCGGGCAGGCTCGGGCAACGCGCGGCCCGTTCGGGTTATCGCTTCTCGGCCTTTTGGCTAAGATCAAGTGTAGTATCTGTTCTTATCAGTTTAATATCTGATACGTCCCCTATCTGGGGACCATATATTAAATGGATTTTTAGAACAGGGAGATGGAAATAGAGCTTGCTCTGTCCACTCCACGCATTGACCTGGTATTGCAGTATTTCCAGGACCGGTGCACCCTTTCCTTATGTGTTGACTAAAAGCAGATTCCAAAAGTGTTTTTTGTCTTTGCTATTGTTTCTGTCTTTCTGAAGGGATCTCCCCTTTTAATCCCATTATTTCAACACCTGTTGGACAATGCATGAGTGATAATGAGCTCATTGATTAAATGCAATTAATGAATAGATTGCCACCTCTTGTTGTGTGTCGTCTGTGTTTCTGTGTTTCCGGCATTTCACATTGGAACACCTCATTCACCTTCCTTGTCTTCTCTCCGCCCTCCCTTTTAGGTAAGTTAAAGAGCTGCACCTGAGCCAGCCACTGATTGATTGATTGATTGATTGATTGATTGATTGATTGATTGATTGATTGATGCAGCACAACAGTCAAATAGTGGAGTGGAGTAGGGGAACAGCAAACAGCCAATAAAGCAGCCCGCCCGCTCGCCTGCCCGCCACAATGGACCTACCTGTGTACACTAGATGGATGTGATGGAATGTACTGTCGTCCCTACATTTCAAGAAGAAGTAAGAATTGCAGTTGCAACAAAGCCTTGCTTGCCTACAAAGAGAGCAGCAATTTGGATTTGTTACTATGTTACCTAGAAGAATAACAAACTGTGCAAGGATGGAGGTTGTAGGAGCAAGGAGAAGTTGTCTGTAAAGTTGGTGGATGCCTATTTTCCATTTTGCAGTCCCTTGTCTCCCTCTTGTGGCCTCCTGGAGGCAACTAGCTGTGCAAAAAAAAGACAGCCTGGCGGCCGGCTGTTGCAGTGTTGCCCTCTCAGGCAACACTGAGTGACTGACTGAGCCTCACCGTCTTATATAAAGTTCAGACGGAACTTTGCACGTGTCATAGTGGAGCCCTCAGGATTCCAGAGCCAGCTTTCTGACATCATAATGGGGCCTCAGAGATAAAAGCCTGGGCCCAGGCAGTGTTGGTCAGTGCTGCTCAGCAGGCAGCACTGGACTGGACTGGATTACAGCTGATACAAGGTGTGAAGGAACAAGGGGTGGCTGTGGGCATGCACTTGCTGCCGCTGCCAGTGTTTATCTGCATGGCAGCAGGGCATTTGGGCGTTGCCAGGAAGGCGTTTTTATGTAGATTCCTCCTCTTTCAGCACTGCATTGTGGTGCAAGCAAAAGAAGCAAATCCTGTCTGGCTTCCTCTCCGGCCTTTATTCACCTCCCGTGTAGCTGTGAGTGTGTGAGCCTGCAGGGCCCCATGGAATTGCCTAGAAGTAGGCTGAATCGCTGCAAGGGCTGAACAGCAGTATCGGGCAGGCTCGGGCAACGCGCGGCCCGTTCGGGTTATCGCTTCTCGGCCTTTTGGCTAAGATCAAGTGTAGTATCTGTTCTTATCAGTTTAATATCTGATACGTCCCCTATCTGGGGACCATATATTAAATGGATTTTTAGAACAGGGAGATGGAAATAGAGCTTGCTCTGTCCACTCCACGCATTGACCTGGTATTGCAGTATTTCCAGGACCGGTGCACCCTTTCCTTATGTGTTGACTAAAAGCAGATTCCAAAAGTGTTTTTTGTCTTTGCTATTGTTTCTGTCTTTCTGAAGGGATCTCCCCTTTTAATCCCATTATTTCAACACCTGTTGGACAATGCATGAGTGATAATGAGCTCATTGATTAAATGCAATTAATGAATAGATTGCCACCTCTTGTTGTGTGTCGTCTGTGTTTCTGTGTTTCCGGCATTTCACATTGGAACACCTCATTCACCTTCCTTGTCTTCTCTCCGCCCTCCCTTTTAGGTAAGTTAAAGAGCTGCACCTGAGCCAGCCACTGATTGATTGATTGATTGATTGATTGATTGATTGATTGATTGATTGATTGATGCAGCACAACAGTCAAATAGTGGAGTGGAGTAGGGGAACAGCAAACAGCCAATAAAGCAGCCCGCTCGCCTGCCCGCCACAATGGACCTACCTGTGTACACTAGATGGATGTGATGGAATGTACTGTCATCCCTACATTTCAAGAAGAAGTAAGAATTGCAGTTGCAACAAAGCCTTGCTTGCCTACAAAGAGAGCAGCAATTTGGATTTGTTACTATGTTACCTAGAAGAATAACAAACTGTGCAAGGATGGAGGTTGTAGGAGCAAGGAGAAGTTGTCTGTAAAGTTGGTGGATGCCTATTTTCCATTTTGCAGTCCCTTGTCTCCCTCTTGTGGCCTCCTGGAGGCAACTAGCTGTGCAAAAAAAAGACAGCCTGGCGGCCGGCTGTTGCAGTGTTGCCCTCTCAGGCAACACTGAGTGACTGACTGAGCCTCACCGTCTTATATAAAGTTCAGACGGAACTTTGCACGTGTCATAGTGGAGCCCTCAGGATTCCAGAGCCAGCTTTCTGACATCATAATGGGGCCTCAGAGATAAAAGCCTGGGCCCAGGCAGTGTTGGTCAGTGCTGCTCAGCAGGCAGCACTGGACTGGACTGGATTACAGCTGATACAAGGTGTGAAGGAACAAGGGGTGGCTGTGGGCATGCACTTGCTGCCGCTGCCAGTGTTTATCTGCATGGCAGCAGGGCATTTGGGCGTTGCCAGGAAGGCGTTTTTATGTAGATTCCTCCTCTTTCAGCACTGCATTGTGGTGCAAGCAAAAGAAGCAAATCCTGTCTGGCTTCCTCTCCGGCCTTTATTCACCTCCCGTGTAGCTGTGAGTGTGTGAGCCTGCAGGGCCCCATGGAATTGCCTAGAAGTAGGCTGAATCGCTGCAAGGGCTGAACAGCAGTATCGGGCAGGCTCGGGCAACGCGCGGCCCGTTCGGGTTATCGCTTCTCGGCCTTTTGGCTAAGATCAAGTGTAGTATCTGTTCTTATCAGTTTAATATCTGATACGTCCCCTATCTGGGGACCATATATTAAATGGATTTTTAGAACAGGGAGATGGAAATAGAGCTTGCTCTGTCCACTCCACGCATTGACCTGGTATTGCAGTATTTCCAGGACCGGTGCACCCTTTCCTTATGTGTTGACTAAAAGCAGATTCCAAAAGTGTTTTTTGTCTTTGCTATTGTTTCTGTCTTTCTGAAGGGATCTCCCCTTTTAATCCCATTATTTCAACACCTGTTGGACAATGCATGAGTGATAATGAGCTCATTGATTAAATGCAATTAATGAATAGATTGCCACCTCTTGTTGTGTGTCGTCTGTGTTTCTGTGTTTCCGGCATTTCACATTGGAACACCTCATTCACCTTCCTTGTCTTCTCTCCGCCCTCCCTTTTAGGTAAGTTAAAGAGCTGCACCTGAGCCAGCCACTGATTGATTGATTGATTGATTGATTGATTGATTGATTGATTGATTGCAGCACAACAGTCAAATAGTGGAGTGGAGTAGGGGAACAGCAAACAGCCAATAAAGCAGCCCGCCCGCTCGCCTGCCCGCCACAATGGACCTACCTGTGTACACTAGATGGATGTGATGGAATGTACTGTCGTCCCTACATTTCAAGAAGAAGTAAGAATTGCAGTTGCAACAAAGCCTTGCTTGCCTACAAAGAGAGCAGCAATTTGGATTTGTTACTATGTTACCTAGAAGAATAACAAACTGTGCAAGGATGGAGGTTGTAGGAGCAAGGAGAAGTTGTCTGTAAAGTTGGTGGATGCCTATTTTCCATTTTGCAGTCCCTTGTCTCCCTCTTGTGGCCTCCTGGAGGCAACTAGCTGTGCAAAAAAAAGACAGCCTGGCGGCCGGCTGTTGCAGTGTTGCCCTCTCAGGCAACACTGAGTGACTGACTGAGCCTCACCGTCTTATATAAAGTTCAGACGGAACTTTGCACGTGTCATAGTGGAGCCCTCAGGATTCCAGAGCCAGCTTTCTGACATCATAATGGGGCCTCAGAGATAAAAGCCTGGGCCCAGGCAGTGTTGGTCAGTGCTGCTCAGCAGGCAGCACTGGACTGGACTGGATTACAGCTGATACAAGGTGTGAAGGAACAAGGGGTGGCTGTGGGCATGCACTTGCTGCCGCTGCCAGTGTTTATCTGCATGGCAGCAGGGCATTTGGGCGTTGCCAGGAAGGCGTTTTTATGTAGATTCCTCCTCTTTCAGCACTGCATTGTGGTGCAAGCAAAAGAAGCAAATCCTGTCTGGCTTCCTCTCCGGCCTTTATTCACCTCCCGTGTAGCTGTGAGTGTGTGAGCCTGCAGGGCCCCATGGAATTGCCTAGAAGTAGGCTGAATCGCTGCAAGGGCTGAACAGCAGTATCGGGCAGGCTCGGGCAACGCGCGGCCCGTTCGGGTTATCGCTTCTCGGCCTTTTGGCTAAGATCAAGTGTAGTATCTGTTCTTATCAGTTTAATATCTGATACGTCCCCTATCTGGGGACCATATATTAAATGGATTTTTAGAACAGGGAGATGGAAATAGAGCTTGCTCTGTCCACTCCACGCATTGACCTGGTATTGCAGTATTTCCAGGACCGGTGCACCCTTTCCTTATGTGTTGACTAAAAGCAGATTCCAAAAGTGTTTTTTGTCTTTGCTATTGTTTCTGTCTTTCTGAAGGGATCTCCCCTTTTAATCCCATTATTTCAACACCTGTTGGACAATGCATGAGTGATAATGAGCTCATTGATTAAATGCAATTAATGAATAGATTGCCACCTCTTGTTGTGTGTCGTCTGTGTTTCTGTGTTTCCGGCATTTCACATTGGAACACCTCATTCACCTTCCTTGTCTTCTCTCCGCCCTCCCTTTTAGGTAAGTTAAAGAGCTGCACCTGAGCCAGCCACTGATTGATTGATTGATTGATTGATTGATTGATTGATTGATTGATTGATTGATTGATGCAGCACAACAGTCAAATAGTGGAGTGGAGTAGGGGAACAGCAAACAGCCAATAAAGCAGCCCGCCCGCTCGCCTGCCCGCCACAATGGACCTACCTGTGTACACTAGATGGATGTGATGGAATGTACTGTCGTCCCTACATTTCAAGAAGAAGTAAGAATTGCAGTTGCAACAAAGCCTTGCTTGCCTACAAAGAGAGCAGCAATTTGGATTTGTTACTATGTTACCTAGAAGAATAACAAACTGTGCAAGGATGGAGGTTGTAGGAGCAAGGAGAAGTTGTCTGTAAAGTTGGTGGATGCCTATTTTCCATTTTGCAGTCCCTTGTCTCCCTCTTGTGGCCTCCTGGAGGCAACTAGCTGTGCAAAAAAAAGACAGCCTGGCGGCCGGCTGTTGCAGTGTTGCCCTCTCAGGCAACACTGAGTGACTGACTGAGCCTCACCGTCTTATATAAAGTTCAGACGGAACTTTGCACGTGTCATAGTGGAGCCCTCAGGATTCCAGAGCCAGCTTTCTGACATCATAATGGGGCCTCAGAGATAAAAGCCTGGGCCCAGGCAGTGTTGGTCAGTGCTGCTCAGCAGGCAGCACTGGACTGGACTGGATTACAGCTGATACAAGGTGTGAAGGAACAAGGGGTGGCTGTGGGCATGCACTTGCTGCCGCTGCCAGTGTTTATCTGCATGGCAGCAGGGCATTTGGGCGTTGCCAGGAAGGCGTTTTTATGTAGATTCCTCCTCTTTCAGCACTGCATTGTGGTGCAAGCAAAAGAAGCAAATCCTGTCTGGCTTCCTCTCCGGCCTTTATTCACCTCCCGTGTAGCTGTGAGTGTGTGAGCCTGCAGGGCCCCATGGAATTGCCTAGAAGTAGGCTGAATCGCTGCAAGGGCTGAACAGCAGTATCGGGCAGGCTCGGGCAACGCGCGGCCCGTTCGGGTTATCGCTTCTCGGCCTTTTGGCTAAGATCAAGTGTAGTATCTGTTCTTATCAGTTTAATATCTGATACGTCCCCTATCTGGGGACCATATATTAAATGGATTTTTAGAACAGGGAGATGGAAATAGAGCTTGCTCTGTCCACTCCACGCATTGACCTGGTATTGCAGTATTTCCAGGACCGGTGCACCCTTTCCTTATGTGTTGACTAAAAGCAGATTCCAAAAGTGTTTTTTGTCTTTGCTATTGTTTCTGTCTTTCTGAAGGGATCTCCCCTTTTAATCCCATTATTTCAACACCTGTTGGACAATGCATGAGTGATAATGAGCTCATTGATTAAATGCAATTAATGAATAGATTGCCACCTCTTGTTGTGTGTCGTCTGTGTTTCTGTGTTTCCGGCATTTCACATTGGAACACCTCATTCACCTTCCTTGTCTTCTCTCCGCCCTCCCTTTTAGGTAAGTTAAAGAGCTGCACCTGAGCCAGCCACTGATTGATTGATTGATTGATTGATTGATTGATTGATTGATTGATTGATTGATGCAGCACAACAGTCAAATAGTGGAGTGGAGTAGGGGAACAGCAAACAGCCAATAAAGCAGCCCGCCCGCTCGCCTGCCCGCCACAATGGACCTACCTGTGTACACTAGATGGATGTGATGGAATGTACTGTCGTCCCTACATTTCAAGAAGAAGTAAGAATTGCAGTTGCAACAAAGCCTTGCTTGCCTACAAAGAGAGCAGCAATTTGGATTTGTTACTATGTTACCTAGAAGAATAACAAACTGTGCAAGGATGGAGGTTGTAGGAGCAAGGAGAAGTTGTCTGTAAAGTTGGTGGATGCCTATTTTCCATTTTGCAGTCCCTTGTCTCCCTCTTGTGGCCTCCTGGAGGCAACTAGCTGTGCAAAAAAAAAGACAGCCTGGCGGCCGGCTGTTGCAGTGTTGCCCTCTCAGGCAACACTGAGTGACTGACTGAGCCTCACCGTCTTATATAAAGTTCAGACGGAACTTTGCACGTGTCATAGTGGAGCCCTCAGGATTCCAGAGCCAGCTTTCTGACATCATAATGGGGCCTCAGAGATAAAAGCCTGGGCCCAGGCAGTGTTGGTCAGTGCTGCTCAGCAGGCAGCACTGGACTGGACTGGATTACAGCTGATACAAGGTGTGAAGGAACAAGGGGTGGCTGTGGGCATGCACTTGCTGCCGCTGCCAGTGTTTATCTGCATGGCAGCAGGGCATTTGGGCGTTGCCAGGAAGGCGTTTTTATGTAGATTCCTCCTCTTTCAGCACTGCATTGTGGTGCAAGCAAAAGAAGCAAATCCTGTCTGGCTTCCTCTCCGGCCTGTATTCACCTCCCGTGTAGCTGTGAGTGTGTGAGCCTGCAGGGCCCCATGGAATTGCCTAGAAGTAGGCTGAATCGCTGCAAGGGCTGAACAGCAGTATCGGGCAGGCTCGGGCAACGCGCGGCCCGTTTGGGTTATCGCTTCTCGGCCTTTTGGCTAAGATCAAGTGTAGTATCTGTTCTTATCAGTTTAATATCTGATACGTCCCCTATCTGGGGACCATATATTAAATGGATTTTTAGAACAGGGAGATGGAAATAGAGCTTGCTCTGTCCACTCCACGCATTGACCTGGTATTGCAGTATTTCCAGGACCGGTGCACCCTTTCCTTATGTGTTGACTAAAAGCAGATTCCAAAAGTGTTTTTTGTCTTTGCTATTGTTTCTGTCTTTCTGAAGGGATCTCCCCTTTTAATCCCATTATTTCAACACCTGTTGGACAATGCATGAGTGATAATGAGCTCATTGATTAAATGCAATTAATGAATAGATTGCCACCTCTTGTTGTGTGTCGTCTGTGTTTCTGTGTTTCCGGCATTTCACATTGGAACACCTCATTCACCTTCCTTGTCTTCTCTCCGCCCTCCCTTTTAGGTAAGTTAAAGAGCTGCACCTGAGCCAGCCACTGATTGATTGATTGATTGATTGATTGATTGATTGATGCAGCACAACAGTCAAATAGTGGAGTGGAGTAGGGGAACAGCAAACAGCCAATAAAGCAGCCCGCCCGCTCGCCTGCCCGCCACAATGGACCTACCTGTGTACACTAGATGGATGTGATGGAATGTACTGTCGTCCCTACATTTCAAGAAGAAGTAAGAATTGCAGTTGCAACAAAGCCTTGCTTGCCTACAAAGAGAGCAGCAATTTGGATTTGTTACTATGTTACCTAGAAGAATAACAAACTGTGCAAGGATGGAGGTTGTAGGAGCAAGGAGAAGTTGTCTGTAAAGTTGGTGGATGCCTATTTTCCATTTTGCAGTCCCTTGTCTCCCTCTTGTGGCCTCCTGGAGGCAACTAGCTGTGCAAAAAAAAGACAGCCTGGCGGCCGGCTGTTGCAGTGTTGCCCTCTCAGGCAACACTGAGTGACTGACTGAGCCTCACCGTCTTATATAAAGTTCAGACGGAACTTTGCACGTGTCATAGTGGAGCCCTCAGGATTCCAGAGCCAGCTTTCTGACATCATAATGGGGCCTCAGAGATAAAAGCCTGGGCCCAGGCAGTGTTGGTCAGTGCTGCTCAGCAGGCAGCACTGGACTGGACTGGATTACAGCTGATACAAGGTGTGAAGGAACAAGGGGTGGCTGTGGGCATGCACTTGCTGCCGCTGCCAGTGTTTATCTGCATGGCAGCAGGGCATTTGGGCGTTGCCAGGAAGGCGTTTTTATGTAGATTCCTCCTCTTTCAGCACTGCATTGTGGTGCAAGCAAAAGAAGCAAATCCTGTCTGGCTTCCTCTCCGGCCTTTATTCACCTCCCGTGTAGCTGTGAGTGTGTGAGCCTGCAGGGCCCCATGGAATTGCCTAGAAGTAGGCTGAATCGCTGCAAGGGCTGAACAGCAGTATCGGGCAGGCTCGGGCAACGCGCGGCCCGTTCGGGTTATCGCTTCTCGGCCTTTTGGCTAAGATCAAGTGTAGTATCTGTTCTTATCAGTTTAATATCTGATACGTCCCCTATCTGGGGACCATATATTAAATGGATTTTTAGAACAGGGAGATGGAAATAGAGCTTGCTCTGTCCACTCCACGCATTGACCTGGTATTGCAGTATTTCCAGGACCGGTGCACCCTTTCCTTATGTGTTGACTAAAAGCAGATTCCAAAAGTGTTTTTTGTCTTTGCTATTGTTTCTGTCTTTCTGAAGGGATCTCCCCTTTTAATCCCATTATTTCAACACCTGTTGGACAATGCATGAGTGATAATGAGCTCATTGATTAAATGCAATTAATGAATAGATTGCCACCTCTTGTTGTGTGTCGTCTGTGTTTCTGTGTTTCCGGCATTTCACATTGGAACACCTCATTCACCTTCCTTGTCTTCTCTCCGCCCTCCCTTTTAGGTAAGTTAAAGAGCTGCACCTGAGCCAGCCACTGATTGATTGATTGATTGATTGATTGATTGATTGATGCAGCACAACAGTCAAATAGTGGAGTGGAGTAGGGGAACAGCAAACAGCCAATAAAGCAGCCCGCCCGCTCGCCTGCCCGCCACAATGGACCTACCTGTGTACACTAGATGGATGTGATGGAATGTACTGTCGTCCCTACATTTCAAGAAGAAGTAAGAATTGCAGTTGCAACAAAGCCTTGCTTGCCTACAAAGAGAGCAGCAATTTGGATTTGTTACTATGTTACCTAGAAGAATAACAAACTGTGCAAGGATGGAGGTTGTAGGAGCAAGGAGAAGTTGTCTGTAAAGTTGGTGGATGCCTATTTTCCATTTTGCAGTCCCTTGTCTCCCTCTTGTGGCCTCCTGGAGGCAACTAGCTGTGCAAAAAAAAGACAGCCTGGCGGCCGGCTGTTGCAGTGTTGCCCTCTCAGGCAACACTGAGTGACTGACTGAGCCTCACCGTCTTATATAAAGTTCAGACGGAACTTTGCACGTGTCATAGTGGAGCCCTCAGGATTCCAGAGCCAGCTTTCTGACATCATAATGGGGCCTCAGAGATAAAAGCCTGGGCCCAGGCAGTGTTGGTCAGTGCTGCTCAGCAGGCAGCACTGGACTGGACTGGATTACAGCTGATACAAGGTGTGAAGGAACAAGGGGTGGCTGTGGGCATGCACTTGCTGCCGCTGCCAGTGTTTATCTGCATGGCAGCAGGGCATTTGGGCGTTGCCAGGAAGGCGTTTTTATGTAGATTCCTCCTCTTTCAGCACTGCATTGTGGTGCAAGCAAAAGAAGCAAATCCTGTCTGGCTTCCTCTCCGGCCTGTATTCACCTCCCGTGTAGCTGTGAGTGTGTGAGCCTGCAGGGCCCCATGGAATTGCCTAGAAGTAGGCTGAATCGCTGCAAGGGCTGAACAGCAGTATCGGGCAGGCTCGGGCAACGCGCGGCCCGTTTGGGTTATCGCTTCTCGGCCTTTTGGCTAAGATCAAGTGTAGTATCTGTTCTTATCAGTTTAATATCTGATACGTCCCCTATCTGGGGACCATATATTAAATGGATTTTTAGAACAGGGAGATGGAAATAGAGCTTGCTCTGTCCACTCCACGCATTGACCTGGTATTGCAGTATTTCCAGGACCGGTGCACCCTTTCCTTATGTGTTGACTAAAAGCAGATTCCAAAAGTGTTTTTTGTCTTTGCTATTGTTTCTGTCTTTCTGAAGGGATCTCCCCTTTTAATCCCATTATTTCAACACCTGTTGGACAATGCATGAGTGATAATGAGCTCATTGATTAAATGCAATTAATGAATAGATTGCCACCTCTTGTTGTGTGTCGTCTGTGTTTCTGTGTTTCCGGCATTTCACATTGGAACACCTCATTCACCTTCCTTGTCTTCTCTCCGCCCTCCCTTTTAGGTAAGTTAAAGAGCTGCACCTGAGCCAGCCACTGATTGATTGATTGATTGATTGATTGATTGATTGATTGATTGATTGATTGATTGATGCAGCACAACAGTCAAATAGTGGAGTGGAGTAGGGGAACAGCAAACAGCCAATAAAGCAGCCCGCCCGCTCGCCTGCCCGCCACAATGGACCTACCTGTGTACACTAGATGGATGTGATGGAATGTACTGTCGTCCCTACATTTCAAGAAGAAGTAAGAATTGCAGTTGCAACAAAGCCTTGCTTGCCTACAAAGAGAGCAGCAATTTGGATTTGTTACTATGTTACCTAGAAGAATAACAAACTGTGCAAGGATGGAGGTTGTAGGAGCAAGGAGAAGTTGTCTGTAAAGTTGGTGGATGCCTATTTTCCATTTTGCAGTCCCTTGTCTCCCTCTTGTGGCCTCCTGGAGGCAACTAGCTGTGCAAAAAAAAGACAGCCTGGCGGCCGGCTGTTGCAGTGTTGCCCTCTCAGGCAACACTGAGTGACTGACTGAGCCTCACCGTCTTATATAAAGTTCAGACGGAACTTTGCACTTGTCATAGTGGAGCCCTCAGGATTCCAGAGCCAGCTTTCTGACATCATAATGGGGCCTCAGAGATAAAAGCCTGGGCCCAGGCAGTGTTGGTCAGTGCTGCTCAGCAGGCAGCACTGGACTGGACTGGATTACAGCTGATACAAGGTGTGAAGGAACAAAGGGTGGCTGTGGGCATGCACTTGCTGCCGCTGCCAGTGTTTATCTGCATGGCAGCAGGGCATTTGGGCGTTGCCAGGAAGGCGTTTTTATGTAGATTCCTCCTCTTTCAGCACTGCATTGTGGTGCAAGCAAAAGAAGCAAATCCTGTCTGGCTTCCTCTCCGGCCTTTATTCACCTCCCGTGTAGCTGTGAGTGTGTGAGCCTGCAGGGCCCCATGGAATTGCCTAGAAGTAGGCTGAATCGCTGCAAGGGCTGAACAGCAGTATCGGACAGGCTCGGGCAACGCGCGGCCCGTTCGGGTTATCGCTTCTCGGCCTTTTGGCTAAGATCAAGTGTAGTATCTGTTCTTATCAGTTTAATATCTGATACGTCCCCTATCTGGGGACCATATATTAAATGGATTTTTAGAACAGGGAGATGGAAATAGAGCTTGCTCTGTCCACTCCACGCATTGACCTGGTATTGCAGTATTTCCAGGACCGGTGCACCCTTTCCTTATGTGTTGACTAAAAGCAGATTCCAAAAGTGTTTTTTGTCTTTGCTATTGTTTCTGTCTTTCTGAAGGGATCTCCCCTTTTAATCCCATTATTTCAACACCTGTTGGACAATGCATGAGTGATAATGAGCTCATTGATTAAATGCAATTAATGAATAGATTGCCACCTCTTGTTGTGTGTCGTCTGTGTTTCTGTGTTTCCGGCATTTCACATTGGAACACCTCATTCACCTTCCTTGTCTTCTCTCCGCCCTCCCTTTTAGGTAAGTTAAAGAGCTGCACCTGAGCCAGCCACTGATTGATTGATTGATTGATTGATTGATTGATTGATTGATTGATTGATTGATTGATTGATTGATGCAGCACAACAGTCAAATAGTGGAGTGGAGTAGGGGAACAGCAAACAGCCAATAAAGCAGCCCGCCCGCTCGCCTGCCCGCCACAATGGACCTACCTGTGTACACTAGATGGATGTGATGGAATGTACTGTCGTCCCTACATTTCAAGAAGAAGTAAGAATTGCAGTTGCAACAAAGCCTTGCTTGCCTACAAAGAGAGCAGCAATTTGGATTTGTTACTATGTTACCTAGAAGAATAACAAACTGTGCAAGGATGGAGGTTGTAGGAGCAAGGAGAAGTTGTCTGTAAAGTTGGTGGATGCCTATTTTCCATTTTGCAGTCCCTTGTCTCCCTCTTGTGGCCTCCTGGAGGCAACTAGCTGTGCAAAAAAAAGACAGCCTGGCGGCCGGCTGTTGCAGTGTTGCCCTCTCAGGCAACACTGAGTGACTGACTGAGCCTCACCGTCTTATATAAAGTTCAGACGGAACTTTGCACGTGTCATAGTGGAGCCCTCAGGATTCCAGAGCCAGCTTTCTGACATCATAATGGGGCCTCAGAGATAAAAGCCTGGGCCCAGGCAGTGTTGGTCAGTGCTGCTCAGCAGGCAGCACTGGACTGGACTGGATTACAGCTGATACAAGGTGTGAAGGAACAAGGGGTGGCTGTGGGCATGCACTTGCTGCCGCTGCCAGTGTTTATCTGCATGGCAGCAGGGCATTTGGGCGTTGCCAGGAAGGCGTTTTTATGTAGATTCCTCCTCTTTCAGCACTGCATTGTGGTGCAAGCAAAAGAAGCAAATCCTGTCTGGCTTCCTCTCCGGCCTTTATTCACCTCCCGTGTAGCTGTGAGTGTGTGAGCCTGCAGGGCCCCATGGAATTGCCTAGAAGTAGGCTGAATCGCTGCAAGGGCTGAACAGCAGTATCGGGCAGGCTCGGGCAACGCGCGGCCCGTTCGGGTTATCGCTTCTCGGCCTTTTGGCTAAGATCAAGTGTAGTATCTGTTCTTATCAGTTTAATATCTGATACGTCCCCTATCTGGGGACCATATATTAAATGGATTTTTAGAACAGGGAGATGGAAATAGAGCTTGCTCTGTCCACTCCACGCATTGACCTGGTATTGCAGTATTTCCAGGACCGGTGCACCCTTTCCTTATGTGTTGACTAAAAGCAGATTCCAAAAGTGTTTTTTGTCTTTGCTATTGTTTCTGTCTTTCTGAAGGGATCTCCCCTTTTAATCCCATTATTTCAACACCTGTTGGACAATGCATGAGTGATAATGAGCTCATTGATTAAATGCAATTAATGAATAGATTGCCACCTCTTGTTGTGTGTCGTCTGTGTTTCTGTGTTTCCGGCATTTCACATTGGAACACCTCATTCACCTTCCTTGTCTTCTCTCCGCCCTCCCTTTTAGGTAAGTTAAAGAGCTGCACCTGAGCCAGCCACTGATTGATTGATTGATTGATTGATTGATTGATTGATTGATTGATTGATTGATGCAGCACAACAGTCAAATAGTGGAGTGGAGTAGGGGAACAGCAAACAGCCAATAAAGCAGCCCGCCCGCTCGCCTGCCCGCCACAATGGACCTACCTGTGTACACTAGATGGATGTGATGGAATGTACTGTCGTCCCTACATTTCAAGAAGAAGTAAGAATTGCAGTTGCAACAAAGCCTTGCTTGCCTACAAAGAGAGCAGCAATTTGGATTTGTTACTATGTTACCTAGAAGAATAACAAACTGTGCAAGGATGGAGGTTGTAGGAGCAAGGAGAAGTTGTCTGTAAAGTTGGTGGATGCCTATTTTCCATTTTGCAGTCCCTTGTCTCCCTCTTGTGGCCTCCTGGAGGCAACTAGCTGTGCAAAAAAAAGACAGCCTGGCGGCCGGCTGTTGCAGTGTTGCCCTCTCAGGCAACACTGAGTGACTGACTGAGCCTCACCGTCTTATATAAAGTTCAGACGGAACTTTGCACGTGTCATAGTGGAGCCCTCAGGATTCCAGAGCCAGCTTTCTGACATCATAATGGGGCCTCAGAGATAAAAGCCTGGGCCCAGGCAGTGTTGGTCAGTGCTGCTCAGCAGGCAGCACTGGACTGGACTGGATTACAGCTGATACAAGGTGTGAAGGAACAAGGGCTGGCTGTGGGCATGCACTTGCTGCCGCTGCCAGTGTTTATCTGCATGGCAGCAGGGCATTTGGGCGTTGCCAGGAAGGCGTTTTTATGTAGATTCCTCCTCTTTCAGCACTGCATTGTGGTGCAAGCAAAAAGAAGCAAATCCTGTCTGGCTTCCTCTCCGGCCTTTATTCACCTCCCGTGTAGCTGTGAGTGTGTGAGCCTGCAGGGCCCCATGGAATTGCCTAGAAGTAGGCTGAATCGCTGCAAGGGCTGAACAGCAGTATCGGGCAGGCTCGGGCAACGCGCGGCCCGTTCGGGTTATCGCTTCTCGGCCTTTTGGCTAAGATCAAGTGTAGTATCTGTTCTTATCAGTTTAATATCTGATACGTCCCCTATCTGGGGACCATATATTAAATGGATTTTTAGAACAGGGAGATGGAAATAGAGCTTGCTCTGTCCACTCCACGCATTGACCTGGTATTGCAGTATTTCCAGGACCGGTGCACCCTTTCCTTATGTGTTGACTAAAAGCAGATTCCAAAAGTGTTTTTTGTCTTTGCTATTGTTTCTGTCTTTCTGAAGGGATCTCCCCTTTTAATCCCATTATTTCAACACCTGTTGGACAATGCATGAGTGATAATGAGCTCATTGATTAAATGCAATTAATGACTAGATTGCCACCTCTTGTTGTGTGTCGTCTGTGTTTCTGTGTTTCCGGCATTTCACATTGGAACACCTCATTCACCTTCCTTGTCTTCTCTCCGCCCTCCCTTTTAGGTAAGTTAAAGAGCTGCACCTGAGCCAGCCACTGATTGATTGATTGATTGATTGATTGATTGATTGATTGATTGATTGATTGATTGATTGATTGATGCAGCACAACAGTCAAATAGTGGAGTGGAGTAGGGGAACAGCAAACAGCCAATAAAGCAGCCCGCCCGCTCGCCTGCCCGCCACAATGGACCTACCTGTGTACACTAGATGGATGTGATGGAATGTACTGTCGTCCCTACATTTCAAGAAGAAGTAAGAATTGCAGTTGCAACAAAGCCTTGCTTGCCTACAAAGAGAGCAGCAATTTGGATTTGTTACTATGTTACCTAGAAGAATAACAAACTGTGCAAGGATGGAGGTTGTAGGAGCAAGGGGAAGTTGTCTGTAAAGTTGGTGGATGCCTATTTTCCATTTTGCAGTCCCTTGTCTCCCTCTTGTGGCCTCCTGGAGGCAACTAGCTGTGCAAAAAAAAGACAGCCTGGCGGCCGGCTGTTGCAGTGTTGCCCTCTCAGGCAACACTGAGTGACTGACTGAGCCTCACCGTCTTATATAAAGTTCAGACGGAACTTTGCACGTGTCATAGTGGAGCCCTCAGGATTCCAGAGCCAGCTTTCTGACATCATAATGGGGCCTCAGAGATAAAAGCCTGGGCCCAGGCAGTGTTGGTCAGTGCTGCTCAGCAGGCAGCACTGGACTGGACTGGATTACAGCTGATACAAGGTGTGAAGGAACAAGGGGTGGCTGTGGGCATGCACTTGCTGCCGCTGCCAGTGTTTATCTGCATGGCAGCAGGGCATTTGGGCGTTGCCAGGAAGGCGTTTTTATGTAGATTCCTCCTCTTTCAGCACTGCATTGTGGTGCAAGCAAAAGAAGCAAATCCTGTCTGGCTTCCTCTCCGGCCTTTATTCACCTCCCGTGTAGCTGTGAGTGTGTGAGCCTGCAGGGCCCCATGGAATTGCCTAGAAGTAGGCTGAATCGCTGCAAGGGCTGAACAGCAGTATCGGGCAGGCTCGGGCAACGCGCGGCCCGTTCGGGTTATCGCTTCTCGGCCTTTTGGCTAAGATCAAGTGTAGTATCTGTTCTTATCAGTTTAATATCTGATACGTCCCCTATCTGGGGACCATATATTAAATGGATTTTTAGAACAGGGAGATGGAAATAGAGCTTGCTCTGTCCACTCCACGCATTGACCTGGTATTGCAGTATTTCCAGGACCGGTGCACCCTTTCCTTATGTGTTGACTAAAAGCAGATTCCAAAAGTGTTTTTTGTCTTTGCTATTGTTTCTGTCTTTCTGAAGGGATCTCCCCTTTTAATCCCATTATTTCAACACCTGTTGGACAATGCATGAGTGATAATGAGCTCATTGATTAAATGCAATTAATGAATAGATTGCCACCTCTTGTTGTGTGTCGTCTGTGTTTCTGTGTTTCCGGCATTTCACATTGGAACACCTCATTCACCTTCCTTGTCTTCTCTCCGCCCTCCCTTTTAGGTAAGTTAAAGAGCTGCACCTGAGCCAGCCACTGATTGATTGATTGATTGATTGATTGATTGATTGATTGATTGATTGATTGATTGATGCAGCACAACAGTCAAATAGTGGAGTGGAGTAGGGGAACAGCAAACAGCCAATAAAGCAGCCCGCCCGCTCGCCTGCCCGCCACAATGGACCTACCTGTGTACACTAGATGGATGTGATGGAATGTACTGTCGTCCCTACATTTCAAGAAGAAGTAAGAATTGCAGTTGCAACAAAGCCTTGCTTGCCTACAAAGAGAGCAGCAATTTGGATTTGTTACTATGTTACCTAGAAGAATAACAAACTGTGCAAGGATGGAGGTTGTAGGAGCAAGGAGAAGTTGTCTGTAAAGTTGGTGGATGCCTATTTTCCATTTTGCAGTCCCTTGTCTCCCTCTTGTGGCCTCCTGGAGGCAACTAGCTGTGCAAAAAAAAGACAGCCTGGCGGCCGGCTGTTGCAGTGTTGCCCTCTCAGGCAACACTGAGTGACTGACTGAGCCTCACCGTCTTATATAAAGTTCAGACGGAACTTTGCACGTGTCATAGTGGAGCCCTCAGGATTCCAGAGCCAGCTTTCTGACTTCATAATGGGGCCTCAGAGATAAAAGCCTGGGCCCAGGCAGTGTTGGTCAGTGCTGCTCAGCAGGCAGCACTGGACTGGACTGGATTACAGCTGATACAAGGTGTGAAGGAACAAGGGCTGGCTGTGGGCATGCACTTGCTGCCGCTGCCAGTGTTTATCTGCATGGCAGCAGGGCATTTGGGCGTTGCCAGGAAGGCGTTTTTATGTAGATTCCTCCTCTTTCAGCACTGCATTGTGGTGCAAGCAAAAGAAGCAAATCCTGTCTGGCTTCCTCTCCGGCCTTTATTCACCTCCCGTGTAGCTGTGAGTGTGTGAGCCTGCAGGGCCCCATGGAATTGCCTAGAAGTAGGCTGAATCGCTGCAAGGGCTGAACAGCAGTATCGGGCAGGCTCGGGCAACGCGCGGCCCGTTCGGGTTATCGCTTCTCGGCCTTTTGGCTAAGATCAAGTGTAGTATCTGTTCTTATCAGTTTAATATCTGATACGTCCCCTATCTGGGGACCATATATTAAATGGATTTTTAGAACAGGGAGATGGAAATAGAGCTTGCTCTGTCCACTCCACGCATTGACCTGGTATTGCAGTATTTCCAGGACCGGTGCACCCTTTCCTTATGTGTTGACTAAAAGCAGATTCCAAAAGTGTTTTTTGTCTTTGCTATTGTTTCTGTCTTTCTGAAGGGATCTCCCCTTTTAATCCCATTATTTCAACACCTGTTGGACAATGCATGAGTGATAATGAGCTCATTGATTAAATGCAATTAATGAATAGATTGCCACCTCTTGTTGTGTGTCGTCTGTGTTTCTGTGTTTCCGGCATTTCACATTGGAACACCTCATTCACCTTCCTTGTCTTCTCTCCGCCCTCCCTTTTAGGTAAGTTAAAGAGCTGCACCTGAGCCAGCCACTGATTGATTGATTGATTGATTGATTGATTGATTGATTGATTGATTGATTGATTGATTGATTGATGCAGCACAACAGTCAAATAGTGGAGTGGAGTAGGGGAACAGCAAACAGCCAATAAAGCAGCCCGCCCGCTCGCCTGCCCGCCACAATGGACCTACCTGTGTACACTAGATGGATGTGATGGAATGTACTGTCGTCCCTACATTTCAAGAAGAAGTAAGAATTGCAGTTGCAACAAAGCCTTGCTTGCCTACAAAGAGAGCAGCAATTTGGATTTGTTACTATGTTACCTAGAAGAATAACAAACTGTGCAAGGATGGAGGTTGTAGGAGCAAGGAGAAGTTGTCTGTAAAGTTGGTGGATGCCTATTTTCCATTTTGCAGTCCCTTGTCTCCCTCTTGTGGCCTCCTGGAGGCAACTAGCTGTGCAAAAAAAAGACAGCCTGGCGGCCGGCTGTTGCAGTGTTGCCCTCTCAGGCAACACTGAGTGACTGACTGAGCCTCACCGTCTTATATAAAGTTCAGACGGAACTTTGCACGTGTCATAGTGGAGCCCTCAGGATTCCAGAGCCAGCTTTCTGACATCATAATGGGGCCTCAGAGATAAAAGCCTGGGCCCAGGCAGTGTTGGTCAGTGCTGCTCAGCAGGCAGCACTGGACTGGACTGGATTACAGCTGATACAAGGTGTGAAGGAACAAGGGGTGGCTGTGGGCATGCACTTGCTGCCGCTGCCAGTGTTTATCTGCATGGCAGCAGGGCATTTGGGCGTTGCCAGGAAGGCGTTTTTATGTAGATTCCTCCTCTTTCAGCACTGCATTGTGGTGCAAGCAAAAGAAGCAAATCCTGTCTGGCTTCCTCTCCGGCCTTTATTCACCTCCCGTGTAGCTGTGAGTGTGTGAGCCTGCAGGGCCCCATGGAATTGCCTAGAAGTAGGCTGAATCGCTGCAAGGGCTGAACAGCAGTATCGGACAGGCTCGGGCAACGCGCGGCCCGTTCGGGTTATCGCTTCTCGGCCTTTTGGCTAAGATCAAGTGTAGTATCTGTTCTTATCAGTTTAATATCTGATACGTCCCCTATCTGGGGACCATATATTAAATGGATTTTTAGAACAGGGAGATGGAAATAGAGCTTGCTCTGTCCACTCCACGCATTGACCTGGTATTGCAGTATTTCCAGGACCGGTGCACCCTTTCCTTATGTGTTGACTAAAAGCAGATTCCAAAAGTGTTTTTTGTCTTTGCTATTGTTTCTGTCTTTCTGAAGGGATCTCCCCTTTTAATCCCATTATTTCAACACCTGTTGGACAATGCATGAGTGATAATGAGCTCATTGATTAAATGCAATTAATGAATAGATTGCCACCTCTTGTTGTGTGTCGTCTGTGTTTCTGTGTTTCCGGCATTTCACATTGGAACACCTCATTCACCTTCCTTGTCTTCTCTCCGCCCTCCCTTTTAGGTAAGTTAAAGAGCTGCACCTGAGCCAGCCACTGATTGATTGATTGATTGATTGATTGATTGATTGATTGATTGATTGATTGATTGATTGATGCAGCACAACAGTCAAATAGTGGAGTGGAGTAGGGGAACAGCAAACAGCCAATAAAGCAGCCCGCCCGCTCGCCTGCCCGCCACAATGGACCTACCTGTGTACACTAGATGGATGTGATGGAATGTACTGTCGTCCCTACATTTCAAGAAGAAGTAAGAATTGCAGTTGCAACAAAGCCTTGCTTGCCTACAAAGAGAGCAGCAATTTGGATTTGTTACTATGTTACCTAGAAGAATAACAAACTGTGCAAGGATGGAGGTTGTAGGAGCAAGGAGAAGTTGTCTGTAAAGTTGGTGGATGCCTATTTTCCATTTTGCAGTCCCTTGTCTCCCTCTTGTGGCGTCCTGGAGGCAACTAGCTGTGCAAAAAAAAGACAGCCTGGCGGCCGGCTGTTGCAGTGTTGCCCTCTCAGGCAACACTGAGTGACTGACTGAGCCTCACCGTCTTATATAAAGTTCAGACGGAACTTTGCACGTGTCATAGTGGAGCCCTCAGGATTCCAGAGCCAGCTTTCTGACATCATAATGGGGCCTCAGAGATAAAAGCCTGGGCCAAGGCAGTGTTGGTCAGTGCTGCTCAGCATGCAGCACTGGACTGGACTGGATTACAGCTGATACAAGGTGTGAAGGAACAAGGGGTGGCTGTGGGCATGCACTTGCTGCCGCTGCCAGTGTTTATCTGCATGGCAGCAGGGCATTTGGGCGTTGCCAGGAAGGCGTTTTTATGTAGATTCCTCCTCTTTCAGCACTGCATTGTGGTGCAAGCAAAAGAAGCAAATCCTGTCTGGCTTCCTCTCCGGCCTTTATTCACCTCCCGTGTAGCTGTGAGTGTGTGAGCCTGCAGGGCCCCATGGAATTGCCTAGAAGTAGGCTGAATCGCTGCAAGGGCTGAACAGCAGTATCGGGCAGGCTCGGGCAACGCGCGGCCCGTTCGGGTTATCGCTTCTCGGCCTTTTGGCTAAGATCAAGTGTAGTATCTGTTCTTATCAGTTTAATATCTGATACGTCCCCTATCTGGGGACCATATATTAAATGGATTTTTAGAACAGGGAGATGGAAATAGAGCTTGCTCTGTCCACTCCACGCATTGACCTGGTATTGCAGTATTTCCAGGACCGGTGCACCCTTTCCTTATGTGTTGACTAAAAGCAGATTCCAAAAGTGTTTTTTGTCTTTGCTATTGTTTCTGTCTTTCTGAAGGGATCTCCCCTTTTAATCCCATTATTTCAACACCTGTTGGACAATGCATGAGTGATAATGAGCTCATTGATTAAATGCAATTAATGAATAGATTGCCACCTCTTGTTGTGTGTCGTCTGTGTTTCTGTGTTTCCGGCATTTCACATTGGAACACCTCATTCACCTTCCTTGTCTTCTCTCCGCCCTCCCTTTTAGGTAAGTTAAAGAGCTGCACCTGAGCCAGCCACTGATTGATTGATTGATTGATTGATTGATTGATTGATTGATTGATTGATTGATTGATGCAGCACAACAGTCAAATAGTGGAGTGGAGTAGGGGAACAGCAAACAGCCAATAAAGCAGCCCGCCCGCTCGCCTGCCCGCCACAATGGACCTACCTGTGTACACTAGATGGATGTGATGGAATGTACTGTCGTCCCTACATTTCAAGAAGAAGTAAGAATTGCAGTTGCAACAAAGCCTTGCTTGCCTACAAAGAGAGCAGCAATTTGGAATTGTTACTATGTTACCTAGAAGAATAACAAACTGTGCAAGGATGGAGGTTGTAGGAGCAAGGAGAAGTTGTCTGTAAAGTTGGTGGATGCCTATTTTCCATTTTGCAGTCCCTTGTCTCCCTCTTGTGGCCTCCTGGAGGCAACTAGCTGTGCAAAAAAAAGACAGCCTGGCGGCCGGCTGTTGCAGTGTTGCCCTCTCAGGCAACACTGAGTGACTGACTGAGCCTCACCGTCTTATATAAAGTTCAGACGGAACTTTGCACGTGTCATAGTGGAGCCCTCAGGATTCCAGAGCCAGCTTTCTGACATCATAATGGGGCCTCAGAGATAAAAGCCTGGGCCCAGGCAGTGTTGGTCAGTGCTGCTCAGCAGGCAGCACTGGACTGGACTGGATTACAGCTGATACAAGGTGTGAAGGAACAAGGGGTGGCTGTGGGCATGCACTTGCTGCCGCTGCCAGTGTTTATCTGCATGGCAGCAGGGCATTTGGGCGTTGCCAGGAAGGCGTTTTTATGTAGATTCCTCCTCTTTCAGCACTGCATTGTGGTGCAAGCAAAAGAAGCAAATCCTGTCTGGCTTCCTCTCCGGCCTTTATTCACCTCCCGTGTAGCTGTGAGTGTGTGAGCCTGCAGGGCCCCATGGAATTGCCTAGAAGTAGGCTGAATCGCTGCAAGGGCTGAACAGCAGTATCGGGCAGGCTCGGGCAACGCGCGGCCCGTTCGGGTTATCGCTTCTCGGCCTTTTGGCTAAGATCAAGTGTAGTATCTGTTCTTATCAGTTTAATATCTGATACGTCCCCTATCTGGGGACCATATATTAAATGGATTTTTAGAACAGGGAGATGGAAATAGAGCTTGCTCTGTCCACTCCACGCATTGACCTGGTATTGCAGTATTTCCAGGACCGGTGCACCCTTTCCTTATGTGTTGACTAAAAGCAGATTCCAAAAGTGTTTTTTGTCTTTGCTATTGTTTCTGTCTTTCTGAAGGGATCTCCCCTTTTAATCCCATTATTTCAACACCTGTTGGACAATGCATGAGTGATAATGAGCTCATTGATTAAATGCAATTAATGAATAGATTGCCACCTCTTGTTGTGTGTCGTCTGTGTTTCTGTGTTTCCGGCATTTCACATTGGAACACCTCATTCACCTTCCTTGTCTTCTCTCCGCCCTCCCTTTTAGGTAAGTTAAAGAGCTGCACCTGAGCCAGCCACTGATTGATTGATTGATTGATTGATTGATTGATTGATTGATTGATTGATTGATTGATTGATGCAGCACAACAGTCAAATAGTGGAGTGGAGTAGGGGAACAGCAAACAGCCAATAAAGCAGCCCGCCCGCTCGCCTGCCCGCCACAATGGACCTACCTGTGTACACTAGATGTATGTGATGGAATGTACTGTCGTCAGTGGCGGACACAGACTGCAAAAGGCCCCTGTGCAGATAATGTGCCAGGGCCCCCCCCCCCCCACCCCGCAAACTTCTCATGGCCGACGGTCCGCTTTCAGCTGCATCGCTGGGTCTCCTAAGTGACCCAACAATGCAGCACTAGCAGCCGGGGCGTCACTAAGGCTGGGTTCACACACACACTATTTACGGACGTAATTTGGGCGTTTTAGCATTGAATTACATCCGAAAATGCGGCTCAAAAGCGTCGGAAAACATCTGCCCATTCATTTGAATGGGTCTTACGATGTTCTGTGCCGATGGTCATTTTTTTTTACGCGCCGCTGTCGAAAGGCGGCGCGTAAAAAACTGCCTGTCACTTCTTCAGATGTAAATGGAGCCGTTTTCCATGGACTCCATGGAAAACCAGCTTCAATTACTTCCGTAGTGGACGCAGCAAAAGACGCCTGCACATGCCATTACGGCTGAAATTACGGTGCTGTTTTCTCCTGAAAACAGCACAGTAATTTCAGCCGTAACAGACGCTGCCGTGTGAACATACCCTCAGGGCTTAAAATGTCCGGGAAATAGCCCCAATACATATGTGTCCGCCCCAAAAAAAAGTGTGTGTATAGGAGACAGCATAGCATATCTATAGCACTACGACCCTATAAACTATGGATAGGATTAGATACAGTGGCTGAGCAGACAGTATCACACATGATAGGATTAGATACAGTGGCTCAGAAGGCAGTATCACACATGATAGGATTAGATACACAGCTCAGCAGACAGTATCACACATGATAGGATTAGATACAGTGGCCCAGCAGACAGTATCACACATGATAGGATTAGATACAGTGGCTCAGCAGACAGTACCACACATGATAGGATTAGATACAGTGGCTCAGCAGACAGTACCACACATGATAGGATTAGATACAGTGGCTCAGCAGACAGTATCACACATGATAGGATTAGATACAGTGGCTCAGCAGACAGTACCACACATTATAGGATTAGATACAGTGGCTCAGCAGACAGTATCACACATGATAGGATTAGATACAGTGGCTCAGCAGACAGTATCACACATGATCGGATTAGATATAGGGCCCAGCACAGTATCATACATGATTGGATTAGATACACAGCTCAGCAGACTGTATCACACATGATAGGATTAGATACAGGGCCCAGCTCGCTGACATTGCGGCTCCAGCGCTGGACCCAGGAAAGGTAAGAATAATAATTTTGCTTCTTTATGTGTTACTGATTATTTTTGTGTGTTTGTGTTTTTTTTACAGGTTCGGTTGTTGGACTTCGGATACGAGGACTTCAATGACGGCGTTTTTTTTATTCTCAATAAAATGGTTAATGAGGGTTGTGTTTTTATTTCAATAAAAAAAATTTCTATGTGCTTGTATCTTTTTAAACTTTATTATCACCGCCTTAGTAATGGCCGCTGGCTGATTGACAACCTCCATTACTAAGGCGAGGCTTAATGTTAGCCGGTGCAGAGTCTACACTAACCCCCATTATTACCCCGGTACCCACCGCCACCAGGGGTACTGGGAAGAGCCGGGTACAAACCAGTACCCGACCAGCTGTAGTGACGGGCAGGCACCGGGGTGGCCGCAGGCTGGTAGTATTAGGCTGGGGAAGGCCAAAAACAGTGGCCCTTCCCACCCTTGTAATGCTGCCTGCTGCTGCTGTGTTGTATCTGGCTGGTTATGAAAATTGGGGGGGACCCGACATCGTTCTTTCCAATTATTTTTTAAATGACGTGGCGTCCCCCCCATTTTCATAACCAGCCAGATACAATAAAGCAGCAGCAGCCTAGCATCACCAGGGTAGGAAGGGCCACTGTATCTGGCCTTTCCCCTCCTGATAATACCAGCCTGCGGCCACCCCAGTGGCCGACCATCACTACAGATGGTCAGGTACTGGATCGTACCCGGCTCTTCCCAGCACCCCTGGTGGCGGTGGGTACCGGGGTAATAAAGGGGGTTAGTGTTAGCCTCTGCACCGGCTAACACTAAGCCCCGCCTTAGCAATGGATGCTGTCAATCAGCCGGCGGCCATTACTAAGGCGGTAGTAATATAGTTTAAAAAAAACCACAAAGACATAGAAAAAATATTTTATTGAAATAAAAAAAAAAAACACAACCCTCATTAACCATTTTATTAATAAAAAAAAAAGCTGTCATCGAAGTAGTCCTGGAATCCGCCGTAGTCCAACGACCGAACCTGTAAGAAAACACACAAAAAATGATTAGTAACACATGTGTTAGGGTATGTGCACACACACTAATTACGTCCGGAATTGACGGACGTATTTCGGCCGCAAGTACCGGACCGAACACACTGCAGGGAGCCGGGCTCCTAGCATCATAGTTATGTACGACGCTAGGAGTCCCTGCCTCGCTGCCGGACAACTGTCCGGTACTGAAAACATGATTACAGTACAGGACAGTTGTCCCACAGCGAGGCAGGGACTCCTAGCGTCGTACATAAGTACGACGCTAGGAGCCCGGCTCCCTGCAGTGTGTTCGGTCCGGTACTTGCGGCCGAAATACATCCGTCACTTACGGACGTAATTAGTGTCTGTGCACATACCCTAAGGCTTAGATACAGGGCCCATGTGTGATACTGTCTGTGGGACCCTGTATCTAAGCCTACCACAAGGTAGGCTTAGATACAGGGTCCAGCAGACAGTAATCTTATACAGTATAAGATTACTGTGTGCTGGGGCCCTGTATCTAAACCTACAGTGTGGTAGGCTTAGATACAGGGCCCAGCAGACAGGATCACGCATGGGCCATGTATCTAAGCCTACCATGTGATTGGCTTAGATACAGGGCCCAGCAGACAGCATCACACAATCTGTGATCCTGTCTCATGGGCCCCCTAAGCCTGCTACATCGTAGGCTTAGGGGTTGTGCAGTCCCTAAACATTGATGGCCTATCCTCAGGATAGGCCATCAATAGCTGATGTGTCGCCCGGGACCCGCAAATCAGCTGTTTTGAAGGGGCCGCAGCACTCGTACGAGAGCTGCTTCCCCTTCATTTCACTACTCGCCCACACTGTGAATCGCCGAAACCGATTCACAGTGTGACCGGAATGAAGTGACAGGAATGAAGGGGAGCAGCTCTCGTACGAGTGCTGCGGCCCCTTCAAAACAGCTGATTGGCGGGTCCCAGGAGTCGGACCCCGCCAGTCAGGGCTATCTTACCTTCCTCTTCGGCCGCGGCGGGAGTTCTGTCGTCTCGATGCTGTGCGCGGCGCATAGCGCTGTGACGTCATGTGCTGCGCACAGCGCCTGACGTCAGGACCTCCGCTGCGATCCGGAACCAGGAAGGTAAGTAAAGTATGTTACTATAGTAACAGGGGCCCGCGGCCCGAGTTACTATAGTAACTTTTTATTGATGTGGTGCGGGGGGCCGTGGGCCCCCCTGGCTTCGGGGCCCGGTCGCAATTGCGACCGCTGCGACCCCTATAGCTACGCCAGTGGTCCACGGGCCTCTGTCTCAGTCCTCAGCATCGCGCAGCTGAGAACTGAGTCGGCCAGCAGAGGAACGGGCCCCCTTCCCACGCGGGGCCCTTGTGCAGCTGCACCGGCTGCACATGCGGTATGTCCGCCCCTGACTGTCGTCCCTACATTTCAAGAAGAAGTAAGAATTGCAGTTGCAACAAAGCCTTGCTTGCCTACAAAGAGAGCAGCAATTTGGATTTGTTACTATGTTACCTAGAAGAATAACAAACTGTGCAAGGATGGAGGTTGTAGGAGCAAGGAGAAGTTGTCTGTAAAGTTGGTGGATGCCTATTTTCCATTTTGCAGTCCCTTGTCTCCCTCTTGTGGCCTCCTGGAGGCAACTAGCTGTGCAAAAAAAAGACAGCCTGGCGGCCGGCTGTTGCAGTGTTGCCCTCTCAGGCAACACTGAGTGACTGACTGAGCCTCACCGTCTTATATAAAGTTCAGACGGAACTTTGCACGTGTCATAGTGGAGCCCTCAGGATTCCAGAGCCAGCTTTCTGACATCATAATGGGGCCTCAGAGATAAAAGCCTGGGCCCAGGCAGTGTTGGTCAGTGCTGCTCAGCAGGCAGCACTGGACTGGACTGGATTACAGCTGATACAAGGTGTGAAGGAACAAGGGGTGGCTGTGGGCATGCACTTGCTGCCGCTGCCAGTGTTTATCTGCATGGCAGCAGGGCATTTGGGCGTTGCCAGGAAGGCGTTTTTATGTAGATTCCTCCTCTTTCAGCACTGCATTGTGGTGCAAGCAAAAGAAGCAAATCCTGTCTGGCTTCCTCTCCGGCCTTTATTCACCTCCCGTGTAGCTGTGAGTGTGTGAGCCTGCAGGGCCCCATGGAATTGCCTAGAAGTAGGCTGAATCGCTGCAAGGGCTGAACAGCAGTATCGGGCAGGCTCGGGCAACGCGCGGCCCGTTCGGGTTATCGCTTCTCGGCCTTTTGGCTAAGATCAAGTGTAGTATCTGTTCTTATCAGTTTAATATCTGATACGTCCCCTATCTGGGGACCATATATTAAATGGATTTTTAGAACAGGGAGATGGAAATAGAGCTTGCTCTGTCCACTCCACGCATTGACCTGGTATTGCAGTATTTCCAGGACCGGTGCACCCTTTACTTATGTGTTGACTAAAAGCAGATTCCAAAAGTGTTTTTTGTCTTTGCTATTGTTTCTGTCTTTCTGAAGGGATCTCCCCTTTTAATCCCATTATTTCAACACCTGTTGGACAATGCATGAGTGATAATGAGCTCATTGATTAAATGCAATTAATGAATAGATTGCCACCTCTTGTTGTGTGTCGTCTGTGTTTCTGTGTTTCCGGCATTTCACATTGGAACACCTCATTCACCTTCCTTGTCTTCTCTCCGCCCTCCCTTTTAGGTAAGTTAAAGAGCTGCACCTGAGCCAGCCACTGATTGATTGATTGATTGATTGATTGATTGATTGATTGATTGATTGATTGATGCAGCACAACAGTCAAATAGTGGAGTGGAGTAGGGGAACAGCAAACAGCCAATAAAGCAGCCCGCCCGCTCGCCTGCCCGCCACAATGGACCTACCTGTGTACACTAGATGGATGTGATGGAATGTACTGTCGTCCCTACATTTCAAGAAGAAGTAAGAATTGCAGTTGCAACAAAGCCTTGCTTGCCTACAAAGAGAGCAGCAATTTGGATTTGTTACTATGTTACCTAGAAGAATAACAAACTGTGCAAGGATGGAGGTTGTAGGAGCAAGGAGAAGTTGTCTGTAAAGTTGGTGGATGCCTATTTTCCATTTTGCAGTCCCTTGTCTCCCTCTTGTGGCCTCCTGGAGGCAACTAGCTGTGCAAAAAAAAGACAGCCTGGCGGCCGGCTGTTGCAGTGTTGCCCTCTCAGGCAACACTGAGTGACTGACTGAGCCTCACCGTCTTATATAAAGTTCAGACGGAACTTTGCACGTGTCATAGTGGAGCCCTCAGGATTCCAGAGCCAGCTTTCTGACATCATAATGGGGCCTCAGAGATAAAAGCCTGGGCCCAGGCAGTGTTGGTCAGTGCTGCTCAGCAGGCAGCACTGGACTGGACTGGATTACAGCTGATACAAGGTGTGAAGGAACAAGGGGTGGCTGTGGGCATGCACTTGCTGCCGCTGCCAGTGTTTATCTGCATGGCAGCAGGGCATTTGGGCGTTGCCAGGAAGGCGTTTTTATGTAGATTCCTCCTCTTTCAGCACTGCATTGTGGTGCAAGCAAAAGAAGCAAATCCTGTCTGGCTTCCTCTCCGGCCTTTATTCACCTCCCGTGTAGCTGTGAGTGTGTGAGCCTGCAGGGCCCCATGGAATTGCCTAGAAGTAGGCTGAATCGCTGCAAGGGCTGAACAGCAGTATCGGGCAGGCTCGGGCAACGCGCGGCCCGTTCGGGTTATCGCTTCTCGGCCTTTTGGCTAAGATCAAGTGTAGTATCTGTTCTTATCAGTTTAATATCTGATACGTCCCCTATCTGGGGACCATATATTAAATGGATTTTTAGAACAGGGAGATGGAAATAGAGCTTGCTCTGTCCACTCCACGCATTGACCTGGTATTGATTTCCAGGACCGGTGCACCCTTTCCTTATGTGTTGACTAAAAGCAGATTCCAAAAGTGTTTTTTGTCTTTGCTATTGTTTCTGTCTTTCTGAAGGGATCTCCCCTTTTAATCCCATTATTTCAACACCTGTTGGACAATGCATGAGTGATAATGAGCTCATTGATTAAATGCAATTAATGAATAGATTGCCACCTCTTGTTGTGTGTCGTCTGTGTTTCTGTGTTTCCGGCATTTCACATTGGAACACCTCATTCACCTTCCTTGTCTTCTCTCCGCCCTCCCTTTTAGGTAAGTTAAAGAGCTGCACCTGAGCCAGCCACTGATTGATTGATTGATTGATTGATTGATTGATTGATTGATTGATTGATTGATGCAGCACAACAGTCAAATAGTGGAGTGGAGTAGGGGAACAGCAAACAGCCAATAAAGCAGCCCGCCCGCTCGCCTGCCCGCCACAATGGACCTACCTGTGTACACTAGATGGATGTGATGGAATGTACTGTCGTCCCTACATTTCAAGAAGAAGTAAGAATTGCAGTTGCAACAAAGCCTTGCTTGCCTACAAAGAGAGCAGCAATTTGGATTTGTTACTATGTTACCTAGAAGAATAACAAACTGTGCAAGGATGGAGGTTGTAGGAGCAAGGAGAAGTTGTCTGTAAAGTTGGTGGATGCCTATTTTCCATTTTGCAGTCCCTTGTCTCCCTCTTGTGGCCTCCTGGAGGCAACTAGCTGTGCAAAAAAAAGACAGCCTGGCGGCCGGCTGTTGCAGTGTTGCCCTCTCAGGCAACACTGAGTGACTGACTGAGCCTCACCGTCTTATATAAAGTTCAGACGGAACTTTGCACGTGTCATAGTGGAGCCCTCAGGATTCCAGAGCCAGCTTTCTGACATCATAATGGGGCCTCAGAGATAAAAGCCTGGGCCCAGGCAGTGTTGGTCAGTGCTGCTCAGCAGGCAGCACTGGACTGGACTGGATTACAGCTGATACAAGGTGTGAAGGAACAAGGGGTGGCTGTGGGCATGCACTTGCTGCCGCTGCCAGTGTTTATCTGCATGGCAGCAGGGCATTTGGGCGTTGCCAGGAAGGCGTTTTTATGTAGATTCCTCCTCTTTCAGCACTGCATTGTGGTGCAAGCAAAAGAAGCAAATCCTGTCTGGCTTCCTCTCCGGCCTTTATTCACCTCCCGTGTAGCTGTGAGTGTGTGAGCCTGCAGGGCCCCATGGAATTGCCTAGAAGTAGGCTGAATCGCTGCAAGGGCTGAACAGCAGTATCGGGCAGGCTCGGGCAACGCGCGGCCCGTTCGGGTTATCGCTTCTCGGCCTTTTGGCTAAGATCAAGTGTAGTATCTGTTCTTATCAGTTTAATATCTGATACGTCCCCTATCTGGGGACCATATATTAAATGGATTTTTAGAACAGGGAGATGGAAATAGAGCTTGCTCTGTCCACTCCACGCATTGACCTGGTATTGCAGTATTTCCAGGACCGGTGCACCCTTTCCTTATGTGTTGACTAAAAGCAGATTCCAAAAGTGTTTTTTGTCTTTGCTATTGTTTCTGTCTTTCTGAAGGGATCTCCCCTTTTAATCCCATTATTTCAACACCTGTTGGACAATGCATGAGTGATAATGAGCTCATTGATTAAATGCAATTAATGAATAGATTGCCACCTCTTGTTGTGTGTCGTCTGTGTTTCTGTGTTTCCGGCATTTCACATTGGAACACCTCATTCACCTTCCTTGTCTTCTCTCCGCCCTCCCTTTTAGGTAAGTTAAAGAGCTGCACCTGAGCCAGCCACTGATTGATTGATTGATTGATTGATTGATTGATTGATTGATTGATTGATGCAGCACAACAGTCAAATAGTGGAGTGGAGTAGGGGAACAGCAAACAGCCAATAAAGCAGCCCGCCCGCTCGCCTGCCCGCCACAATGGACCTACCTGTGTACACTAGATGGATGTGATGGAATGTACTGTCGTCCCTACATTTCAAGAAGAAGTAAGAATTGCAGTTGCAACAAAGCCTTGCTTGCCTACAAAGAGAGCAGCAATTTGGATTTGTTACTATGTTACCTAGAAGAATAACAAACTGTGCAAGGATGGAGGTTGTAGGAGCAAGGAGAAGTTGTCTGTAAAGTTGGTGGATGCCTATTTTCCATTTTGCAGTCCCTTGTCTCCCTCTTGTGGCCTCCTGGAGGCAACTAGCTGTGCAAAAAAAAGACAGCCTGGCGGCCGGCTGTTGCAGTGTTGCCCTCTCAGGCAACACTGAGTGACTGACTGAGCCTCACCGTCTTATATAAAGTTCAGACGGAACTTTGCACGTGTCATAGTGGAGCCCTCAGGATTCCAGAGCCAGCTTTCTGACATCATAATGGGGCCTCAGAGATAAAAGCCTGGGCCCAGGCAGTGTTGGTCAGTGCTGCTCAGCAGGCAGCACTGGACTGGACTGGATTACAGCTGATACAAGGTGTGAAGGAACAAGGGGTGGCTGTGGGCATGCACTTGCTGCCGCTGCCAGTGTTTATCTGCATGGCAGCAGGGCATTTGGGCGTTGCCAGGAAGGCGTTTTTATGTAGATTCCTCCTCTTTCAGCACTGCATTGTGGTGCAAGCAAAAGAAGCAAATCCTGTCTGGCTTCCTCTCCGGCCTTTATTCACCTCCCGTGTAGCTGTGAGTGTGTGAGCCTGCAGGGCCCCATGGAATTGCCTAGAAGTAGGCTGAATCGCTGCAAGGGCTGAACAGCAGTATCGGGCAGGCTCGGGCAACGCGCGGCCCGTTCGGGTTATCGCTTCTCGGCCTTTTGGCTAAGATCAAGTGTAGTATCTGTTCTTATCAGTTTAATATCTGATACGTCCCCTATCTGGGGACCATATATTAAATGGATTTTTAGAACAGGGAGATGGAAATAGAGCTTGCTCTGTCCACTCCACGCATTGACCTGGTATTGCAGTATTTCCAGGACCGGTGCACCCTTTCCTTATGTGTTGACTAAAAGCAGATTCCAAAAGTGTTTTTTGTCTTTGCTATTGTTTCTGTCTTTCTGAAGGGATCTCCCCTTTTAATCCCATTATTTCAACACCTGTTGGACAATGCATGAGTGATAATGAGCTCATTGATTAAATGCAATTAATGAATAGATTGCCACCTCTTGTTGTGTGTCGTCTGTGTTTCTGTGTTTCCGGCATTTCACATTGGAACACCTCATTCACCTTCCTTGTCTTCTCTCCGCCCTCCCTTTTAGGTAAGTTAAAGAGCTGCACCTGAGCCAGCCACTGATTGATTGATTGATTGATTGATTGATTGATTGATTGATTGATTGATTGATTGATGCAGCACAACAGTCAAATAGTGGAGTGGAGTAGGGGAACAGCAAACAGCCAATAAAGCAGCCTGCCCGCTCGCCTGCCCGCCACAATGGACCTACCTGTGTACACTAGATGGATGTGATGGAATGTACTGTCGTCCCTACATTTCAAGAAGAAGTAAGAATTGCAGTTGCAACAAAGCCTTGCTTGCCTACAAAGAGAGCAGCAATTTGGATTTGTTACTATGTTACCTAGAAGAATAACAAACTGTGCAAGGATGGAGGTTGTAGGAGCAAGGAGAAGTTGTCTGTAAAGTTGGTGGATGCCTATTTTCCATTTTGCAGTCCCTTGTCTCCCTCTTGTGGCCTCCTGGAGGCAACTAGCTGTGCAAAAAAAAGACAGCCTGGCGGCCGGCTGTTGCAGTGTTGCCCTCTCAGGCAACACTGAGTGACTGACTGAGCCTCACCGTCTTATATAAAGTTCAGACGGAACTTTGCACGTGTCATAGTGGAGCCCTCAGGATTCCAGAGCCAGCTTTCTGACATCATAATGGGGCCTCAGAGATAAAAGCCTGGGCCCAGGCAGTGTTGGTCAGTGCTGCTCAGCAGGCAGCACTGGACTGGACTGGATTACAGCTGATACAAGGTGTGAAGGAACAAGGGGTGGCTGTGGGCATGCACTTGCTGCCGCTGCCAGTGTTTATCTGCATGGCAGCAGGGCATTTGGGCGTTGCCAGGAAGGCGTTTTTATGTAGATTCCTCCTCTTTCAGCACTGCATTGTGGTGCAAGCAAAAGAAGCAAATCCTGTCTGGCTTCCTCTCCGGCCTTTATTCACCTCCCGTGTAGCTGTGAGTGTGTGAGCCTGCAGGGCCCCATGGAATTGCCTAGAAGTAGGCTGAATCGCTGCAAGGGCTGAACAGCAGTATCGGGCAGGCTCGGGCAACGCGCGGCCCGTTCGGGTTATCGCTTCTCGGCCTTTTGGCTAAGATCAAGTGTAGTATCTGTTCTTATCAGTTTAATATCTGATACGTCCCCTATCTGGGGACCATATATTAAATGGATTTTTAGAACAGGGAGATGGAAATAGAGCTTGCTCTGTCCACTCCACGCATTGACCTGGTATTGCAGTATTTCCAGGACCGGTGCACCCTTTCCTTATGTGTTGACTAAAAGCAGATTCCAAAAGTGTTTTTTGTCTTTGCTATTGTTTCTGTCTTTCTGAAGGGATCTCCCCTTTTAATCCCATTATTTCAACACCTGTTGGACAATGCATGAGTGATAATGAGCTCATTGATTAAATGCAATTAATGAATAGATTGCCACCTCTTGTTGTGTGTCGTCTGTGTTTCTGTGTTTCCGGCATTTCACATTGGAACACCTCATTCACCTTCCTTGTCTTCTCTCCGCCCTCCCTTTTAGGTAAGTTAAAGAGCTGCACCTGAGCCAGCCACTGATTGATTGATTGATTGATTGATTGATTGATTGATTGATTGATTGATTGATGCAGCACAACAGTCAAATAGTGGAGTGGAGTAGGGGAACAGCAAACAGCCAATAAAGCAGCCCGCCCGCTCGCCTGCCCGCCACAATGGACCTACCTGTGTACACTAGATGGATGTGATGGAATGTACTGTCGTCCCTACATTTCAAGAAGAAGTAAGAATTGCAGTTGCAACAAAGCCTTGCTTGCCTACAAAGAGAGCAGCAATTTGGATTTGTTACTATGTTACCTAGAAGAATAACAAACTGTGCAAGGATGGAGGTTGTAGGAGCAAGGAGAAGTTGTCTGTAAAGTTGGTGGATGCCTATTTTCCATTTTGCAGTCCCTTGTCTCCCTCTTGTGGCCTCCTGGAGGCAACTAGCTGTGCAAAAAAAAGACAGCCTGGCGGCCGGCTGTTGCAGTGTTGCCCTCTCAGGCAACACTGAGTGACTGACTGAGCCTCACCGTCTTATATAAAGTTCAGACGGAACTTTGCACGTGTCATAGTGGAGCCCTCAGGATTCCAGAGCCAGCTTTCTGACATCATAATGGGGCCTCAGAGATAAAAGCCTGGGCCCAGGCAGTGTTGGTCAGTGCTGCTCAGCAGGCAGCACTGGACTGGACTGGATTACAGCTGATACAAGGTGTGAAGGAACAAGGGGTGGCTGTGGGCATGCACTTGCTGCCGCTGCCAGTGTTTATCTGCATGGCAGCAGGGCATTTGGGCGTTGCCAGGAAGGCGTTTTTATGTAGATTCCTCCTCTTTCAGCACTGCATTGTGGTGCAAGCAAAAGAAGCAAATCCTGTCTGGCTTCCTCTCCGGCCTTTATTCACCTCCCGTGTAGCTGTGAGTGTGTGAGCCTGCAGGGCCCCATGGAATTGCCTAGAAGTAGGCTGAATCGCTGCAAGGGCTGAACAGCAGTATCGGGCAGGCTCGGGCAACGCGCGGCCCGTTCGGGTTATCGCTTCTCGGCCTTTTGGCTAAGATCAAGTGTAGTATCTGTTCTTATCAGTTTAATATCTGATACGTCCCCTATCTGGGGACCATATATTAAATGGATTTTTAGAACAGGGAGATGGAAATAGAGCTTGCTCTGTCCACTCCACGCATTGACCTGGTATTGCAGTATTTCCAGGACCGGTGCACCCTTTCCTTATGTGTTGACTAAAAGCAGATTCCAAAAGTGTTTTTTGTCTTTGCTATTGTTTCTGTCTTTCTGAAGGGATCTCCCCTTTTAATCCCATTATTTCAACACCTGTTGGACAATGCATGAGTGATAATGAGCTCATTGATTAAATGCAATTAATGAATAGATTGCCACCTCTTGTTGTGTGTCGTCTGTGTTTCTGTGTTTCCGGCATTTCACATTGGAACACCTCATTCACCTTCCTTGTCTTCTCTCCGCCCTCCCTTTTAGGTAAGTTAAAGAGCTGCACCTGAGCCAGCCACTGATTGATTGATTGATTGATTGATTGATTGATTGATTGATTGATTGATTGATTGATTGATTGATGCAGCACAACAGTCAAATAGTGGAGTGGAGTAGGGGAACAGCAAACAGCCAATAAAGCAGCCTGCCCGCTCGCCTGCCCGCCACAATGGACCTACCTGTGTACACTAGATGGATGTGATGGAATGTACTGTCGTCCCTACATTTCAAGAAGAAGTAAGAATTGCAGTTGCAACAAAGCCTTGCTTGCCTACAAAGAGAGCAGCAATTTGGATTTGTTACTATGTTACCTAGAAGAATAACAAACTGTGCAAGGATGGAGGTTGTAGGAGCAAGGAGAAGTTGTCTGTAAAGTTGGTGGATGCCTATTTTCCATTTTGCAGTCCCTTGTCTCCCTCTTGTGGCCTCCTGGAGGCAACTAGCTGTGCAAAAAAAAGACAGCCTGGCGGCCGGCTGTTGCAGTGTTGCCCTCTCAGGCAACACTGAGTGACTGACTGAGCCTCACCGTCTTATATAAAGTTCAGACGGAACTTTGCACGTGTCATAGTGGAGCCCTCAGGATTCCAGAGCCAGCTTTCTGACATCATAATGGGGCCTCAGAGATAAAAGCCTGGGCCCAGGCAGTGTTGGTCAGTGCTGCTCAGCAGGCAGCACTGGACTGGACTGGATTACAGCTGATACAAGGTGTGAAGGAACAAGGGGTGGCTGTGGGCATGCACTTGCTGCCGCTGCCAGTGTTTATCTGCATGGCAGCAGGGCATTTGGGCGTTGCCAGGAAGGCGTTTTTATGTAGATTCCTCCTCTTTCAGCACTGCATTGTGGTGCAAGCAAAAGAAGCAAATCCTGTCTGGCTTCCTCTCCGGCCTTTATTCACCTCCCGTGTAGCTGTGAGTGTGTGAGCCTGCAGGGCCCCATGGAATTGCCTAGAAGTAGGCTGAATCGCTGCAAGGGCTGAACAGCAGTATCGGGCAGGCTCGGGCAACGCGCGGCCCGTTCGGGTTATCGCTTCTCGGCCTTTTGGCTAAGATCAAGTGTAGTATCTGTTCTTATCAGTTTAATATCTGATACGTCCCCTATCTGGGGACCATATATTAAATGGATTTTTAGAACAGGGAGATGGAAATAGAGCTTGCTCTGTCCACTCCACGCATTGACCTGGTATTGCAGTATTTCCAGGACCGGTGCACCCTTTCCTTATGTGTTGACTAAAAGCAGATTCCAAAAGTGTTTTTTGTCTTTGCTATTGTTTCTGTCTTTCTGAAGGGATCTCCCCTTTTAATCCCATTATTTCAACACCTGTTGGACAATGCATGAGTGATAATGAGCTCATTGATTAAATGCAATTAATGAATAGATTGCCACCTCTTGTTGTGTGTCGTCTGTGTTTCTGTGTTTCCGGCATTTCACATTGGAACACCTCATTCACCTTCCTTGTCTTCTCTCCGCCCTCCCTTTTAGGTAAGTTAAAGAGCTGCACCTGAGCCAGCCACTGATTGATTGATTGATTGATTGATTGATTGATTGATTGATTGATTGATTGATTGATTGATGCAGCACAACAGTCAAATAGTGGAGTGGAGTAGGGGAACAGCAAACAGCCAATAAAGCAGCCCGCCCGCTCGCCTGCCCGCCACAATGGACCTACCTGTGTACACTAGATGGATGTGATGGAATGTACTGTCGTCCCTACATTTCAAGAAGAAGTAAGAATTGCAGTTGCAACAAAGCCTTGCTTGCCTACAAAGAGAGCAGCAATTTGGATTTGTTACTATGTTACCTAGAAGAATAACAAACTGTGCAAGGATGGAGGTTGTAGGAGCAAGGAGAAGTTGTCTGTAAAGTTGGTGGATGCCTATTTTCCATTTTGCAGTCCCTTGTCTCCCTCTTGTGGCCTCCTGGAGGCAACTAGCTGTGCAAAAAAAAGACAGCCTGGCGGCCGGCTGTTGCAGTATTGCCCTCTCAGGCAACACTGAGTGACTGACTGAGCCTCACCGTCTTATATAAAGTTCAGACGGAACTTTGCACGTGTCATAGTGGAGCCCTCAGGATTCCAGAGCCAGCTTTCTGACATCATAATGGGGCCTCAGAGATAAAAGCCTGGGCCCAGGCAGTGTTGGTCAGTGCTGCTCAGCAGGCAGCACTGGACTGGACTGGATTACAGCTGATACAAGGTGTGAAGGAACAAGGGGTGGCTGTGGGCATGCACTTGCTGCCGCTGCCAGTGTTTATCTGCATGGCAGCAGGGCATTTGGGCGTTGCCAGGAAGGCGTTTTTATGTAGATTCCTCCTCTTTCAGCACTGCATTGTGGTGCAAGCAAAAGAAGCAAATCCTGTCTGGCTTCCTCTCCGGCCTTTATTCACCTACCGTGTAGCTGTGAGTGTGTGAGCCTGCAGGGCCCCATGGAATTGCCTAGAAGTAGGCTGAATCGCTGCAAGGGCTGAACAGCAGTATCGGGCAGGCTCGGGCAACGCGCGGCCCGTTCGGGTTATCGCTTCTCGGCCTTTTGGCTAAGATCAAGTGTAGTATCTGTTCTTATCAGTTTAATATCTGATACGTCCCCTATCTGGGGACCATATATTAAATGGATTTTTAGAACAGGGAGATGGAAATAGAGCTTGCTCTGTCCACTCCACGCATTGACCTGGTATTGCAGTATTTCCAGGACCGGTGCACCCTTTCCTTATGTGTTGACTAAAAGCAGATTCCAAAAGTGTTTTTTGTCTTTGCTATTGTTTCTGTCTTTCTGAAGGGATCTCCCCTTTTAATCCCATTATTTCAACACCTGTTGGACAATGCATGAGTGATAATGAGCTCATTGATTAAATGCAATTAATGAATAGATTGCCACCTCTTGTTGTGTGTCGTCTGTGTTTCTGTGTTTCCGGCATTTCACATTGGAACACCTCATTCACCTTCCTTGTCTTCTCTCCGCCCTCCCTTTTAGGTAAGTTAAAGAGCTGCACCTGAGCCAGCCACTGATTGATTGATTGATTGATTGATTGATTGATTGATTGATTGATTGATGCAGCACAACAGTCAAATAGTGGAGTGGAGTAGGGGAACAGCAAACAGCCAATAAAGCAGCCCGCCCGCTCGCCTGCCCGCCACAATGGACCTACCTGTGTACACTAGATGGATGTGATGGAATGTACTGTCGTCCCTACATTTCAAGAAGAAGTAAGAATTGCAGTTGCAACAAAGCCTTGCTTGCCTACAAAGAGAGCAGCAATTTGGATTTGTTACTATGTTACCTAGAAGAATAACAAACTGTGCAAGGATGGAGGTTGTAGGAGCAAGGAGAAGTTGTCTGTAAAGTTGGTGGATGCCTATTTTCCATTTTGCAGTCCCTTGTCTCCCTCTTGTGGCCTCCTGGAGGCAACTAGCTGTGCAAAAAAAAGACAGCCTGGCGGCCGGCTGTTGCAGTGTTGCCCTCTCAGGCAACACTGAGTGACTGACTGAGCCTCACCGTCTTATATAAAGTTCAGACGGAACTTTGCACGTGTCATAGTGGAGCCCTCAGGATTCCAGAGCCAGCTTTCTGACATCATAATGGGGCCTCAGAGATAAAAGCCTGGGCCCAGGCAGTGTTGGTCAGTGCTGCTCAGCAGGCAGCACTGGACTGGACTGGATTACAGCTGATACAAGGTGTGAAGGAACAAGGGGTGGCTGTGGGCATGCACTTGCTGCCGCTGCCAGTGTTTATCTGCATGGCAGCAGGGCATTTGGGCGTTGCCAGGAAGGCGTTTTTATGTAGATTCCTCCTCTTTCAGCACTGCATTGTGGTGCAAGCAAAAGAAGCAAATCCTGTCTGGCTTCCTCTCCGGCCTTTATTCACCTCCCGTGTAGCTGTGAGTGTGTGAGCCTGCAGGGCCCCATGGAATTGCCTAGAAGTAGGCTGAATCGCTGCAAGGGCTGAACAGCAGTATCGGGCAGGCTCGGGCAACGCGCGGCCCGTTCGGGTTATCGCTTCTCGGCCTTTTGGCTAAGATCAAGTGTAGTATCTGTTCTTATCAGTTTAATATCTGATACGTCCCCTATCTGGGGACCATATATTAAATGGATTTTTAGAACAGGGAGATGGAAATAGAGCTTGCTCTGTCCACTCCACGCATTGACCTGGTATTGCAGTATTTCCAGGACCGGTGCACCCTTTCCTTATGTGTTGACTAAAAGCAGATTCCAAAAGTGTTTTTTGTCTTTGCTATTGTTTCTGTCTTTCTGAAGGGATCTCCCCTTTTAATCCCATTATTTCAACACCTGTTGGACAATGCATGAGTGATAATGAGCTCATTGATTAAATGCAATTAATGAATAGATTGCCACCTCTTGTTGTGTGTCGTCTGTGTTTCTGTGTTTCCGGCATTTCACATTGGAACACCTCATTCACCTTCCTTGTCTTCTCTCCGCCCTCCCTTTTAGGTAAGTTAAAGAGCTGCACCTGAGCCAGCCACTGATTGATTGATTGATTGATTGATTGATTGATTGATTGATTGATTGATTGATTGATTGATGCAGCACAACAGTCAAATAGTGGAGTGGAGTAGGGGAACAGCAAACAGCCAATAAAGCAGCCCGCCCGCTCGCCTGCCCGCCACAATGGACCTACCTGTGTACACTAGATGGATGTGATGGAATGTACTGTCGTCCCTACATTTCAAGAAGAAGTAAGAATTGCAGTTGCAACAAAGCCTTGCTTGCCTACAAAGAGAGCAGCAATTTGGATTTGTTACTATGTTACCTAGAAGAATAACAAACTGTGCAAGGATGGAGGTTGTAGGAGCAAGGAGAAGTTGTCTGTAAAGTTGGTGGATGCCTATTTTCCATTTTGCAGTCCCTTGTCTCCCTCTTGTGGCCTCCTGGAGGCAACTAGCTGTGCAAAAAAAAGACAGCCTGGCGGCCGGCTGTTGCAGTGTTGCCCTCTCAGGCAACACTGAGTGACTGACTGAGCCTCACCGTCTTATATAAAGTTCAGACGGAACTTTGCACGTGTCATAGTGGAGCCCTCAGGATTCCAGAGCCAGCTTTCTGACATCATAATGGGGCCTCAGAGATAAAAGCCTGGGCCCAGGCAGTGTTGGTCAGTGCTGCTCAGCAGGCAGCACTGGACTGGACTGGATTACAGCTGATACAAGGTGTGAAGGAACAAGGGGTGGCTGTGGGCATGCACTTGCTGCCGCTGCCAGTGTTTATCTGCATGGCAGCAGGGCATTTGGGCGTTGCCAGGAAGGCGTTTTTATGTAGATTCCTCCTCTTTCAGCACTGCATTGTGGTGCAAGCAAAAGAAGCAAATCCTGTCTGGCTTCCTCTCCGGCCTTTATTCACCTCCCGTGTAGCTGTGAGTGTGTGAGCCTGCAGGGCCCCATGGAATTGCCTAGAAGTAGGCTGAATCGCTGCAAGGGCTGAACAGCAGTATCGGGCAGGCTCGGGCAACGCGCGGCCCGTTCGGGTTATCGCTTCTCGGCCTTTTGGCTAAGATCAAGTGTAGTATCTGTTCTTATCAGTTTAATATCTGATACGTCCCCTATCTGGGGACCATATATTAAATGGATTTTTAGAACAGGGAGATGGAAATAGAGCTTGCTCTGTCCACTCCACGCATTGACCTGGTATTGCAGTATTTCCAGGACCGGTGCACCCTTTCCTTATGTGTTGACTAAAAGCAGATTCCAAAAGTGTTTTTTGTCTTTGCTATTGTTTCTGTCTTTCTGAAGGGATCTCCCCTTTTAATCCCATTATTTCAACACCTGTTGGACAATGCATGAGTGATAATGAGCTCATTGATTAAATGCAATTAATGAATAGATTGCCACCTCTTGTTGTGTGTCGTCTGTGTTTCTGTGTTTCCGGCATTTCACATTGGAACACCTCATTCACCTTCCTTGTCTTCTCTCCGCCCTCCCTTTTAGGTAAGTTAAAGAGCTGCACCTGAGCCAGCCACTGATTGATTGATTGATTGATTGATTGATTGATTGATTGATTGATGCAGCACAACAGTCAAATAGTGGAGTGGAGTAGGGGAACAGCAAACAGCCAATAAAGCAGCCTGCCCGCTCGCCTGCCCGCCACAATGGACCTACCTGTGTACACTAGATGGATGTGATGGAATGTACTGTCGTCCCTACATTTCAAGAAGAAGTAAGAATTGCAGTTGCAACAAAGCCTTGCTTGCCTACAAAGAGAGCAGCAATTTGGATTTGTTACTATGTTACCTAGAAGAATAACAAACTGTGCAAGGATGGAGGTTGTAGGAGCAAGGAGAAGTTGTCTGTAAAGTTGGTGGATGCCTATTTTCCATTTTGCAGTCCCTTGTCTCCCTCTTGTGGCCTCCTGGAGGCAACTAGCTGTGCAAAAAAAAGACAGCCTGGCGGCCGGCTGTTGCAGTGTTGCCCTCTCAGGCAACACTGAGTGACTGACTGAGCCTCACCGTCTTATATAAAGTTCAGACGGAACTTTGCACGTGTCATAGTGGAGCCCTCAGGATTCCAGAGCCAGCTTTCTGACATCATAATGGGGCCTCAGAGATAAAAGCCTGGGCCCAGGCAGTGTTGGTCAGTGCTGCTCAGCAGGCAGCACTGGACTGGACTGGATTACAGCTGATACAAGGTGTGAAGGAACAAGGGGTGGCTGTGGGCATGCACTTGCTGCCGCTGCCAGTGTTTATCTGCATGGCAGCAGGGCATTTGGGCGTTGCCAGGAAGGCGTTTTTATGTAGATTCCTCCTCTTTCAGCACTGCATTGTGGTGCAAGCAAAAGAAGCAAATCCTGTCTGGCTTCCTCTCCGGCCTTTATTCACCTCCCGTGTAGCTGTGAGTGTGTGAGCCTGCAGGGCCCCATGGAATTGCCTAGAAGTAGGCTGAATCGCTGTAAGGGCTGAACAGCAGTATCGGGCAGGCTCGGGCAACGCGCGGCCCGTTCGGGTTATCGCTTCTCGGCCTTTTGGCTAAGATCAAGTGTAGTATCTGTTCTTATCAGTTTAATATCTGATACGTCCCCTATCTGGGGACCATATATTAAATGGATTTTTAGAACAGGGAGATGGAAATAGAGCTTGCTCTGTCCACTCCACGCATTGACCTGGTATTGCAGTATTTCCAGGACCGGTGCACCCTTTCCTTATGTGTTGACTAAAAGCAGATTCCAAAAGTGTTTTTTGTCTTTGCTATTGTTTCTGTCTTTCTGAAGGGATCTCCCCTTTTAATCCCATTATTTCAACACCTGTTGGACAATGCATGAGTGATAATGAGCTCATTGATTAAATGCAATTAATGAATAGATTGCCACCTCTTGTTGTGTGTCGTCTGTGTTTCTGTGTTTCCGGCATTTCACATTGGAACACCTCATTCACCTTCCTTGTCTTCTCTCCGCCCTCCCTTTTAGGTAAGTTAAAGAGCTGCACCTGAGCCAGCCACTGATTGATTGATTGATTGATTGATTGATTGATTGATTGATTGATTGATTGATTGATGCAGCACAACAGTCAAATAGTGGAGTGGAGTAGGGGAACAGCAAACAGCCAATAAAGCAGCCCGCCCGCTCGCCTGCCCGCCACAATGGACCTACCTGTGTACACTAGATGGATGTGATGGAATGTACTGTCGTCCCTACATTTCAAGAAGAAGTAAGAATTGCAGTTGCAACAAAGCCTTGCTTGCCTACAAAGAGAGCAGCAATTTGGATTTGTTACTATGTTACCTAGAAGAATAACAAACTGTGCAAGGATGGAGGTTGTAGGAGCAAGGAGAAGTTGTCTGTAAAGTTGGTGGATGCCTATTTTCCATTTTGCAGTCCCTTGTCTCCCTCTTGTGGCCTCCTGGAGGCAACTAGCTGTGCAAAAAAAAGACAGCCTGGCGGCCGGCTGTTGCAGTGTTGCCCTCTCAGGCAACACTGAGTGACTGACTGAGCCTCACCGTCTTATATAAAGTTCAGACGGAACTTTGCACGTGTCATAGTGGAGCCCTCAGGATTCCAGAGCCAGCTTTCTGACATCATAATGGGGCCTCAGAGATAAAAGCCTGGGCCCAGGCAGTGTTGGTCAGTGCTGCTCAGCAGGCAGCACTGGACTGGACTGGATTACAGCTGATACAAGGTGTGAAGGAACAAGGGGTGGCTGTGGGCATGCACTTGCTGCCGCTGCCAGTGTTTATCTGCATGGCAGCAGGGCATTTGGGCGTTGCCAGGAAGGCGTTTTTATGTAGATTCCTCCTCTTTCAGCACTGCATTGTGGTGCAAGCAAAAGAAGCAAATCCTGTCTGGCTTCCTCTCCGGCCTTTATTCACCTCCCGTGTAGCTGTGAGTGTGTGAGCCTGCAGGGCCCCATGGAATTGCCTAGAAGTAGGCTGAATCGCTGCAAGGGCTGAACAGCAGTATCGGGCAGGCTCGGGCAACGCGCGGCCCGTTCGGGTTATCGCTTCTCGGCCTTTTGGCTAAGATCAAGTGTAGTATCTGTTCTTATCAGTTTAATATCTGATACGTCCCCTATCTGGGGACCATATATTAAATGGATTTTTAGAACAGGGAGATGGAAATAGAGCTTGCTCTGTCCACTCCACGCATTGACCTGGTATTGCAGTATTTCCAGGACCGGTGCACCCTTTCATTATGTGTTGACTAAAAGCAGATTCCAAAAGTGTTTTTTGTCTTTGCTATTGTTTCTGTCTTTCTGAAGGGATCTCCCCTTTTAATCCCATTATTTCAACACCTGTTGGACAATGCATGAGTGATAATGAGCTCATTGATTAAATGCAATTAATGAATAGATTGCCACCTCTTGTTGTGTGTCGTCTGTGTTTCTGTGTTTCCGGCATTTCACATTGGAACACCTCATTCACCTTCCTTGTCTTCTCTCCGCCCTCCCTTTTAGGTAAGTTAAAGAGCTGCACCTGAGCCAGCCACTGATTGATTGATTGATTGATTGATTGATTGATTGATTGATTGATGCAGCACAACAGTCAAATAGTGGAGTGGAGTAGGGGAACAGCAAACAGCCAATAAAGCAGCCCGCCCGCTCGCCTGCCCGCCACAATGGACCTACCTGTGTACACTAGATGGATGTGATGGAATGTACTGTCGTCCCTACATTTCAAGAAGAAGTAAGAATTGCAGTTGCAACAAAGCCTTGCTTGCCTACAAAGAGAGCAGCAATTTGGATTTGTTACTATGTTACCTAGAAGAATAACAAACTGTGCAAGGATGGAGGTTGTAGGAGCAAGGAGAAGTTGTCTGTAAAGTTGGTGGATACCTATTTTCCATTTTGCAATCCCTTGTCTCCCTCTTGTGGCCTCCTGGAGGCAACTAGCTGTGCAAAAAAAAGACAGCCTGGCGGCCGGCTGTTGCAGTGTTGCCCTCTCAGGCAACACTGAGTGACTGACTGAGCCTCACCGTCTTATATAAAGTTCAGACGGAACTTTGCACGTGTCATAGTGGAGCCCTCAGGATTCCAGAGCCAGCTTTCTGACATCATAATGGGGCCTCAGAGATAAAAGCCTGGGCCCAGGCAGTGTTGGTCAGTGCTGCTCAGCAGGCAGCACTGGACTGGACTGGATTACAGCTGATACAAGGTGTGAAGGAACAAGGGGTGGCTGTGGGCATGCACTTGCTGCCGCTGCCAGTGTTTATCTGCATGGCAGCAGGGCATTTGGGCGTTGCCAGGAAGGCGTTTTTATGTAGATTCCTCCTCTTTCAGCACTGCATTGTGGTGCAAGCAAAAGAAGCAAATCCTGTCTGGCTTCCTCTCCGGCCTTTATTCACCTCCCGTGTAGCTGTGAGTGTGTGAGCCTGCAGGGCCCCATGGGATTGCCTAGAAGTAGGCTGAATCGCTGCAAGGGCTGAACAGCAGTATCGGGCAGGCTCGGGCAACGCGCGGCCCGTTCGGGTTATCGCTTCTCGGCCTTTTGGCTAAGATCAAGTGTAGTATCTGTTCTTATCAGTTTAATATCTGATACGTCCCCTATCTGGGGACCATATATTAAATGGATTTTTAGAACAGGGAGATGGAAATAGAGCTTGCTCTGTCCACTCCACGCATTGACCTGGTATTGCAGTATTTCCAGGACCGGTGCACCCTTTCCTTATGTGTTGACTAAAAGCAGATTCCAAAAGTGTTTTTTTGTCTTTGCTATTGTTTCTGTCTTTCTGAAGGGATCTCCCCTTTTAATCCCATTATTTCAACACCTGTTGGACAATGCATGAGTGATAATGAGCTCATTGATTAAATGCAATTAATGAATAGATTGCCACCTCTTGTTGTGTGTCGTCTGTGTTTCTGTGTTTCCGGCATTTCACATTGGAACACCTCATTCACCTTCCTTGTCTTCTCTCCGCCCTCCCTTTTAGGTAAGTTAAAGAGCTGCACCTGAGCCAGCCACTGATTGATTGATTGATTGATTGATTGATTGATTGATTGATTGATTGATTGATGCAGCACAACAGTCAAATAGTGGAGTGGAGTAGGGGAACAGCAAACAGCCAATAAAGCAGCCCGCCCGCTCGCCTGCCCGCCACAATGGACCTACCTGTGTACACTAGATGGATGTGATGGAATGTACTGTCGTCCCTACATTTCAAGAAGAAGTAAGAATTGCAGTTGCAACAAAGCCTTGCTTGCCTACAAAGAGAGCAGCAATTTGGATTTGTTACTATGTTACCTAGAAGAATAACAAACTGTGCAAGGATGGAGGTTGTAGGAGCAAGGAGAAGTTGTCTGTAAAGTTGGTGGATGCCTATTTTCCATTTTGCAGTCCCTTGTCTCCCTCTTGTGGCCTCCTGGAGGCAACTAGCTGTGCAAAAAAAAGACAGCCTGGCGGCCGGCTGTTGCAGTGTTGCCCTCTCAGGCAACACTGAGTGACTGACTGAGCCTCACCGTCTTATATAAAGTTCAGACGGAACTTTGCACGTGTCATAGTGGAGCCCTCAGGATTCCAGAGCCAGCTTTCTGACATCATAATGGGGCCTCAGAGATAAAAGCCTGGGCCCAGGCAGTGTTGGTCAGTGCTGCTCAGCAGGCAGCACTGGACTGGACTGGATTACAGCTGATACAAGGTGTGAAGGAACAAGGGGTGGCTGTGGGCATGCACTTGCTGCCGCTGCCAGTGTTTATCTGCATGGCAGCAGGGCATTTGGGCGTTGCCAGGAAGGCGTTTTTATGTAGATTCCTCCTCTTTCAGCACTGCATTGTGGTGCAAGCAAAAGAAGCAAATCCTGTCTAGCTTCCTCTCCGGCCTTTATTCACCTCCCGTGTAGCTGTGAGTGTGTGAGCCTGCAGGGCCCCATGGAATTGCCTAGAAGTAGGCTGAATCGCTGCAAGGGCTGAACAGCAGTATCGGGCAGGCTCGGGCAACGCGCGGCCCGTTCGGGTTATCGCTTCTCGGCCTTTTGGCTAAGATCAAGTGTAGTATCTGTTCTTATCAGTTTAATATCTGATACGTCCCCTATCTGGGGACCATATATTAAATGGATTTTTAGAACAGGGAGATGGAAATAGAGCTTGCTCTGTCCACTCCACGCATTGACCTGGTATTGCAGTATTTCCAGGACCGGTGCACCCTTTCCTTATGTGTTGACTAAAAGCAGATTCCAAAAGTGTTTTTTGTCTTTGCTATTGTTTCTGTCTTTCTGAAGGGATCTCCCCTTTTAATCCCATTATTTCAACACCTGTTGGACAATGCATGAGTGATAATGAGCTCATTGATTAAATGCAATTAATGAATAGATTGCCACCTCTTGTTGTGTGTCGTCTGTGTTTCTGTGTTTCCGGCATTTCACATTGGAACACCTCATTCACCTTCCTTGTCTTCTCTCCGCCCTCCCTTTTAGGTAAGTTAAAGAGCTGCACCTGAGCCAGCCACTGATTGATTGATTGATTGATTGATTGATTGATTGATTGATTGATTGATTGATGCAGCACAACAGTACAGTCAAATAGTGGAGTGGAGTAGGGGAACAGCAAACAGCCAATAAAGCAGCCCGCCCGCTCGCCTGCCCGCCACAATGGACCTACCTGTGTACACTAGATGGATGTGATGGAATGTACTGTCGTCCCTACATTTCAAGAAGAAGTAAGAATTGCAGTTGCAACAAAGCCTTGCTTGCCTACAAAGAGAGCAGCAATTTGGATTTGTTACTATGTTACCTAGAAGAATAACAAACTGTGCAAGGATGGAGGTTGTAGGAGCAAGGAGAAGTTGTCTGTAAAGTTGGTGGATGCCTATTTTCCATTTTGCAGTCCCTTGTCTCCCTCTTGTGGCCTCCTGGAGGCAACTAGCTGTGCAAAAAAAAGACAGCCTGGCGGCCGGCTGTTGCAGTGTTGCCCTCTCAGGCAACACTGAGTGACTGACTGAGCCTCACCGTCTTATATAAAGTTCAGACGGAACTTTGCACGTGTCATAGTGGAGCCCTCAGGATTCCAGAGCCAGCTTTCTGACATCATAATGGGGCCTCAGAGATAAAAGCCTGGGCCCAGGCAGTGTTGGTCAGTGCTGCTCAGCAGGCAGCACTGGACTGGACTGGATTACAGCTGATACAAGGTGTGAAGGAACAAGGGGTGGCTGTGGGCATGCACTTGCTGCCGCTGCCAGTGTTTATCTGCATGGCAGCAGGGCATTTGGGCGTTGCCAGGAAGGCGTTTTTATGTAGATTCCTCCTCTTTCAGCACTGCATTGTGGTGCAGCAAGCAAAAGAAGCAAATCCTGTCTGGCTTCCTCTCCGGCCTTTATTCACCTCCCGTGTAGCTGTGAGTGTGTGAGCCTGCAGGGCCCCATGGAATTGCCTAGAAGTAGGCTGAATCGCTGCAAGGGCTGAACAGCAGTATCGGGCAGGCTCGGGCAACGCGCGGCCCATTCGGGTTATCGCTTCTCGGCCTTTTGGCTAAGATCAAGTGTAGTATCTGTTCTTATCAGTTTAATATCTGATACGTCCCCTATCTGGGGACCATATATTAAATGGATTTTTAGAACAGGGAGATGGAAATAGAGCTTGCTCTGTCCACTCCACGCATTGACCTGGTATTGCAGTATTTCCAGGACCGGTGCACCCTTTCCTTATGTGTTGACTAAAAGCAGATTCCAAAAGTGTTTTTTGTCTTTGCTATTGTTTCTGTCTTTCTGAAGGGATCTCCCCTTTTAATCCCATTATTTCAACACCTGTTGGACAATGCATGAGTGATAATGAGCTCATTGATTAAATGCAATTAATGAATAGATTGCCACCTCTTGTTGTGTGTCGTCTGTGTTTCTGTGTTTCCGGCATTTCACATTGGAACACCTCATTCACCTTCCTTGTCTTCTCTCCGCCCTCCCTTTTAGGTAAGTTAAAGAGCTGCACCTGAGCCAGCCACTGATTGATTGATTGATTGATTGATTGATTGATTGATTGATTGATTGATTGATTGATTGATTGATGCAGCACAACAGTCAAATAGTGGAGTGGAGTAGGGGAACAGCAAACAGCCAATAAAGCAGCCCGCCCGCTCGCCTGCCCGCCACAATGGACCTACCTGTGTACACTAGATGGATGTGATGGAATGTACTGTCGTCCCTACATTTCAAGAAGAAGTAAGAATTGCAGTTGCAACAAAGCCTTGCTTGCCTACAAAGAGAGCAGCAATTTGGATTTGTTACTATGTTACCTAGAAGAATAACAAACTGTGCAAGGATGGAGGTTGTAGGAGCAAGGAGAAGTTGTCTGTAAAGTTGGTGGATGCCTATTTTCCATTTTGCAGTCCCTTGTCTCCCTCTTGTGGCCTCCTGGAGGCAACTAGCTGTGCAAAAAAAAGACAGCCTGGCGGCCGGCTGTTGCAGTGTTGCCCTCTCAGGCAACACTGAGTGACTGACTGAGCCTCACCGTCTTATATAAAGTTCAGACGGAACTTTGCACGTGTCATAGTGGAGCCCTCAGGATTCCAGAGCCAGCTTTCTGACATCATAATGGGGCCTCAGAGATAAAAGCCTGGGCCCAGGCAGTGTTGGTCAGTGCTGCTCAGCAGGCAGCACTGGACTGGACTGGATTACAGCTGATACAAGGTGTGAAGGAACAAGGGGTGGCTGTGGGCATGCACTTGCTGCCGCTGCCAGTGTTTATCTGCATGGCAGCAGGGCATTTGGGCGTTGCCAGGAAGGCGTTTTTATGTAGATTCCTCCTCTTTCAGCACTGCATTGTGGTGCAAGCAAAAGAAGCAAATCCTGTCTGGCTTCCTCTCCGGCCTTTATTCACCTCCCGTGTAGCTGTGAGTGTGTGAGCCTGCAGGGCCCCATGGAATTGCCTAGAAGTAGGCTGAATCGCTGCAAGGGCTGAACAGCAGTATCGGGCAGGCTCGGGCAACGCGCGGCCCGTTCGGGTTATCGCTTCTCGGCCTTTTGGCTAAGATCAAGTGTAGTATCTGTTCTTATCAGTTTAATATCTGATACGTCCCCTATCTGGGGACCATATATTAAATGGATTTTTAGAACAGGGAGATGGAAATAGAGCTTGCTCTGTCCACTCCACGCATTGACCTGGTATTGCAGTATTTCCAGGACCGGTGCACCCTTTCCTTATGTGTTGACTAAAAGCAGATTCCAAAAGTGTTTTTTGTCTTTGCTATTGTTTCTGTCTTTCTGAAGGGATCTCCCCTTTTAATCCCATTATTTCAACACCTGTTGGACAATGCATGAGTGATAATGAGCTCATTGATTAAATGCAATTAATGAATAGATTGCCACCTCTTGTTGTGTGTCGTCTGTGTTTCTGTGTTTCCGGCATTTCACATTGGAACACCTCATTCACCTTCCTTGTCTTCTCTCCGCCCTCCCTTTTAGGTAAGTTAAAGAGCTGCACCTGAGCCAGCCACTGATTGATTGATTGATTGATTGATTGATTGATGCAGCACAACAGTCAAATAGTGGAGTGGAGTAGGGGAACAGCAAACAGCCAATAAAGCAGCCCGCCCGCTCGCCTGCCCGCCACAATGGACCTACCTGTGTACACTAGATGGATGTGATGGAATGTACTGTCGTCCCTACATTTCAAGAAGAAGTAAGAATTGCAGTTGCAACAAAGCCTTGCTTGCCTACAAAGAGAGCAGCAATTTGGATTTGTTACTATGTTACCTAGAAGAATAACAAACTGTGCAAGGATGGAGGTTGTAGGAGCAAGGAGAAGTTGTCTGTAAAGTTGGTGGATGCCTATTTTCCATTTTGCAGTCCCTTGTCTCCCTCTTGTGGCCTCCTGGAGGCAACTAGCTGTGCAAAAAAAAGACAGCCTGGCGGCCGGCTGTTGCAGTGTTGCCCTCTCAGGCAACACTGAGTGACTGACTGAGCCTCACCGTCTTATATAAAGTTCAGACGGAACTTTGCACGTGTCATAGTGGAGCCCTCAGGATTCCAGAGCCAGCTTTCTGACATCATAATGGGGCCTCAGAGATAAAAGCCTGGGCCCAGGCAGTGTTGGTCAGTGCTGCTCAGCAGGCAGCACTGGACTGGACTGGATTACAGCTGATACAAGGTGTGAAGGAACAAGGGGTGGCTGTGGGCATGCACTTGCTGCCGCTGCCAGTGTTTATCTGCATGGCAGCAGGGCATTTGGGCGTTGCCAGGAAGGCGTTTTTATGTAGATTCCTCCTCTTTCAGCACTGCATTGTGGTGCAAGCAAAAGAAGCAAATCCTGTCTGGCTTCCTCTCCGGCCTTTATTCACCTCCCGTGTAGCTGTGAGTGTGTGAGCCTGCAGGGCCCCATGGAATTGCCTAGAAGTAGGCTGAATCGCTGCAAGGGCTGAACAGCAGTATCGGGCAGGCTCGGGCAACGCGCGGCCCATTCGGGTTATCGCTTCTCGGCCTTTTGGCTAAGATCAAGTGTAGTATCTGTTCTTATCAGTTTAATATCTGATACGTCCCCTATCTGGGGACCATATATTAAATGGATTTTTAGAACAGGGAGATGGAAATAGAGCTTGCTCTGTCCACTCCACGCATTGACCTGGTATTGCAGTATTTCCAGGACCGGTGCACCCTTTCCTTATGTGTTGACTAAAAGCAGATTCCAAAAGTGTTTTTTGTCTTTGCTATTGTTTCTGTCTTTCTGAAGGGATCTCCCCTTTTAATCCCATTATTTCAACACCTGTTGGACAATGCATGAGTGATAATGAGCTCATTGATTAAATGCAATTAATGAATAGATTGCCACCTCTTGTTGTGTGTCGTCTGTGTTTCTGTGTTTCCGGCATTTCACATTGGAACACCTCATTCACCTTCCTTGTCTTCTCTCCGCCCTCCCTTTTAGGTAAGTTAAAGAGCTGCACCTGAGCCAGCCACTGATTGATTGATTGATTGATTGATTGATTGATTGATTGATTGATTGATTGATGCAGCACAACAGTCAAATAGTGGAGTGGAGTAGGGGAACAGCAAACAGCCAATAAAGCAGCCCGCCCGCTCGCCTGCCCGCCACAATGGACCTACCTGTGTACACTAGATGGATGTGATGGAATGTACTGTCGTCCCTACATTTCAAGAAGAAGTAAGAATTGCAGTTGCAACAAAGCCTTGCTTGCCTACAAAGAGAGCAGCAATTTGGATTTGTTACTATGTTACCTAGAAGAATAACAAACTGTGCAAGGATGGAGGTTGTAGGAGCAAGGAGAAGTTGTCTGTAAAGTTGGTGGATGCCTATTTTCCATTTTGCAGTCCCTTGTCTCCCTCTTGTGGCCTCCTGGAGGCAACTAGCTGTGCAAAAAAAAGACAGCCTGGCGGCCGGCTGTTGCAGTGTTGCCCTCTCAGGCAACACTGAGTGACTGACTGAGCCTCACCGTCTTATATAAAGTTCAGACGGAACTTTGCACGTGTCATAGTGGAGCCCTCAGGATTCCAGAGCCAGCTTTCTGACATCATAATGGGGCCTCAGAGATAAAAGCCTGGGCCCAGGCAGTGTTGGTCAGTGCTGCTCAGCAGGCAGCACTGGACTGGACTGGATTACAGCTGATACAAGGTGTGAAGGAACAAGGGGTGGCTGTGGGCATGCACTTGCTGCCGCTGCCAGTGTTTATCTGCATGGCAGCAGGGCATTTGGGCGTTGCCAGGAAGGCGTTTTTATGTAGATTCCTCCTCTTTCAGCACTGCATTGTGGTGCAAGCAAAAGAAGCAAATCCTGTCTGGCTTCCTCTCCGGCCTTTATTCACCTCCCGTGTAGCTGTGAGTGTGTGAGCCTGCAGGGCCCCATGGAATTGCCTAGAAGTAGGCTGAATCGCTGCAAGGGCTGAACAGCAGTATCGGGCAGGCTCGGGCAACGCGCGGCCCGTTCGGGTTATCGCTTCTCGGCCTTTTGGCTAAGATCAAGTGTAGTATCTGTTCTTATCAGTTTAATATCTGATACGTCCCCTATCTGGGGACCATATATTAAATGGATTTTTAGAACAGGGAGATGGAAATAGAGCTTGCTCTGTCCACTCCACGCATTGACCTGGTATTGCAGTATTTCCAGGACCGGTGCACCCTTTCCTTATGTGTTGACTAAAAGCAGATTCCAAAAGTGTTTTTTGTCTTTGCTATTGTTTCTGTCTTTCTGAAGGGATCTCCCCTTTTAATCCCATTATTTCAACACCTGTTGGACAATGCATGAGTGATAATGAGCTCATTGATTAAATGCAATTAATGAATAGATTGCCACCTCTTGTTGTGTGTCGTCTGTGTTTCTGTGTTTCCGGCATTTCACATTGGAACACCTCATTCACCTTCCTTGTCTTCTCTCCGCCCTCCCTTTTAGGTAAGTTAAAGAGCTGCACCTGAGCCAGCCACTGATTGATTGATTGATTGATTGATTGATTGATTGATTGATTGATTGATTGATGCAGCACAACAGTCAAATAGTGGAGTGGAGTAGGGGAACAGCAAACAGCCAATAAAGCAGCCCGCCCGCTCGCCTGCCCGCCACAATGGACCTACCTGTGTACACTAGATGGATGTGATGGAATGTATTGTCGTCCCTACATTTCAAGAAGAAGTAAGAATTGCAGTTGCAACAAAGCCTTGCTTGCCTACAAAGAGAGCAGCAATTTGGATTTGTTACTATGTTACCTAGAAGAATAACAAACTGTGCAAGGATGGAGGTTGTAGGAGCAAGGAGAAGTTGTCTGTAAAGTTGGTGGATGCCTATTTTCCATTTTGCAGTCCCTTGTCTCCCTCTTGTGGCCTCCTGGAGGCAACTAGCTGTGCAAAAAAAAGACAGCCTGGCGGCCGGCTGTTGCAGTGTTGCCCTCTCAGGCAACACTGAGTGACTGACTGAGCCTCACCGTCTTATATAAAGTTCAGACGGAACTTTGCACGTGTCATAGTGGAGCCCTCAGGATTCCAGAGCCAGCTTTCTGACATCATAATGGGGCCTCAGAGATAAAAGCCTGGGCCCAGGCAGTGTTGGTCAGTGCTGCTCAGCAGGCAGCACTGGACTGGACTGGATTACAGCTGATACAAGGTGTGAAGGAACAAGGGGTGGCTGTGGGCATGCACTTGCTGCCGCTGCCAGTGTTTATCTGCATGGCAGCAGGGCATTTGGGCGTTGCCAGGAAGGCGTTTTTATGTAGATTCCTCCTCTTTCAGCACTGCATTGTGGTGCAAGCAAAAGAAGCAAATCCTGTCTGGCTTCCTCTCCGGCCTTTATTCACCTCCCGTGTAGCTGTGAGTGTGTGAGCCTGCAGGGCCCCATGGAATTGCCTAGAAGTAGGCTGAATCGCTGCAAGGGCTGAACAGCAGTATCGGGCAGGCTCGGGCAACGCGCGGCCCGTTCGGGTTATCGCTTCTCGGCCTTTTGGCTAAGATCAAGTGTAGTATCTGTTCTTATCAGTTTAATATCTGATACGTCCCCTATCTGGGGACCATATATTAAATGGATTTTTAGAACAGGGAGATGGAAATAGAGCTTGCTCTGTCCACTCCACGCATTGACCTGGTATTGCAGTATTTCCAGGACCGGTGCACCCTTTCCTTATGTGTTGACTAAAAGCAGATTCCAAAAGTGTTTTTTGTCTTTGCTATTGTTTCTGTCTTTCTGAAGGGATCTCCCCTTTTAATCCCATTATTTCAACACCTGTTGGACAATGCATGAGTGATAATGAGCTCATTGATTAAATGCAATTAATGAATAGATTGCCACCTCTTGTTGTGTGTCGTCTGTGTTTCTGTGTTTCCGGCATTTCACATTGGAACACCTCATTCACCTTCCTTGTCTTCTCTCCGCCCTCCCTTTTAGGTAAGTTAAAGAGCTGCACCTGAGCCAGCCACTGATTGATTGATTGATTGATTGATTGATTGATTGATTGATTGATGCAGCACAACAGTCAAATAGTGGAGTGGAGTAGGGGAACAGCAAACAGCCAATAAAGCAGCTCGCCTGCCCGCCACAATGGACCTACCTGTGTACACTAGATGGATGTGATGGAATGTACTGTCGTCCCTACATTTCAAGAAGAAGTAAGAATTGCAGTTGCAACAAAGCCTTGCTTGCCTACAAAGAGAGCAGCAATTTGGATTTGTTACTATGTTACCTAGAAGAATAACAAACTGTGCAAGGATGGAGGTTGTAGGAGCAAGGAGAAGTTGTCTGTAAAGTTGGTGGATGCCTATTTTCCATTTTGCAGTCCCTTGTCTCCCTCTTGTGGCCTCCTGGAGGCAACTAGCTGTGCAAAAAAAAGACAGCCTGGCGGCCGGCTGTTGCAGTGTTGCCCTCTCAGGCAACACTGAGTGACTGACTGAGCCTCACCGTCTTATATAAAGTTCAGACGGAACTTTGCACGTGTCATAGTGGAGCCCTCAGGATTCCAGAGCCAGCTTTCTGACATCATAATGGGGCCTCAGAGATAAAAGCCTGGGCCCAGGCAGTGTTGGTCAGTGCTGCTCAGCAGGCAGCACTGGACTGGACTGGATTACAGCTGATACAAGGTGTGAAGGAACAAGGGGTGGCTGTGGGCATGCACTTGCTGCCGCTGCCAGTGTTTATCTGCATGGCAGCAGGGCATTTGGGCGTTGCCAGGAAGGCGTTTTTATGTAGATTCCTCCTCTTTCAGCACTGCATTGTGGTGCAAGCAAAATAAGCAAATCCTGTCTGGCTTCCTCTCCGGCCTTTATTCACCTCCCGTGTAGCTGTGAGTGTGTGAGCCTGCAGGGCCCCATGGAATTGCCTAGAAGTAGGCTGAATCGCTGCAAGGGCTGAACAGCAGTATCGGGCAGGCTCGGGCAACGCGCGGCCCGTTCGGGTAATCGCTTCTCGGCCTTTTGGCTAAGATCAAGTGTAGTATCTGTTCTTATCAGTTTAATATCTGATACGTCCCCTATCTGGGGACCATATATTAAATGGATTTTTAGAACAGGGAGATGGAAATAGAGCTTGCTCTGTCCACTCCACGCATTGACCTGGTATTGCAGTATTTCCAGGACCGGTGCACCCTTTCCTTATGTGTTGACTAAAAGCAGATTCCAAAAGTGTTTTTTGTCTTTGCTATTGTTTCTGTCTTTCTGAAGGGATCTCCCCTTTTAATCCCATTATTTCAACACCTGTTGGACAATGCATGAGTGATAATGAGCTCATTGATTAAATGCAATTAATGAATAGATTGCCACCTCTTGTTGTGTGTCGTCTGTGTTTCTGTGTTTCCGGCATTTCACATTGGAACACCTCATTCACCTTCCTTGTCTTCTCTCCGCCCTCCCTTTTAGGTAAGTTAAAGAGCTGCACCTGAGCCAGCCACTGATTGATTGATTGATTGATTGATTGATTGATTGATTGATTGATTGATTGATTGATGCAGCACAACAGTCAAATAGTGGAGTGGAGTAAGGGAACAGCAAACAGCCAATAAAGCAGCCCGCCCGCTCGCCTGCCCGCCACAATGGACCTACCTGTGTACACTAGATGGATGTGATGGAATGTACTGTCGTCCCTACATTTCAAGAAGAAGTAAGAATTGCAGTTGCAACAAAGCCTTGCTTGCCTACAAAGAGAGCAGCAATTTGGATTTGTTACTATGTTACCTAGAAGAATAACAAACTGTGCAAGGATGGAGGTTGTAGGAGCAAGGAGAAGTTGTCTGTAAAGTTGGTGGATGCCTATTTTCCATTTTGCAGTCCCTTGTCTCCCTCTTGTGGCCTCCTGGAGGCAACTAGCTGTGCAAAAAAAAGACAGCCTGGCGGCCGGCTGTTGCAGTGTTGCCCTCTCAGGCAACACTGAGTGACTGACTGAGCCTCACCGTCTTATATAAAGTTCAGACGGAACTTTGCACGTGTCATAGTGGAGCCCTCAGGATTCCAGAGCCAGCTTTCTGACATCATAATGGGGCCTCAGAGATAAAAGCCTGGGCCCAGGCAGTGTTGGTCAGTGCTGCTCAGCAGGCAGCACTGGACTGGACTGGATTACAGCTGATACAAGGTGTGAAGGAACAAGGGGTGGCTGTGGGCATGCACTTGCTGCCGCTGCCAGTGTTTATCTGCATGGCAGCAGGGCATTTGGGCGTTGCCAGGAAGGCGTTTTTATGTAGATTCCTCCTCTTTCAGCACTGCATTGTGGTGCAAGCAAAAGAAGCAAATCCTGTCTGGCTTCCTCTCCGGCCTTTATTCACCTCCCGTGTAGCTGTGAGTGTGTGAGCCTGCAGGGCCCCATGGAATTGCCTAGAAGTAGGCTGAATCGCTGCAAGGGCTGAACAGCAGTATCGGGCAGGCTCGGGCAACGCGCGGCCCGTTCGGGTTATCGCTTCTCGGCCTTTTGGCTAAGATCAAGTGTAGTATCTGTTCTTATCAGTTTAATATCTGATACGTCCCCTATCTGGGGACCATATATTAAATGGATTTTTAGAACAGGGAGATGGAAATAGAGCTTGCTCTGTCCACTCCACGCATTGACCTGGTATTGCAGTATTTCCAGGACCGGTGCACCCTTTCCTTATGTGTTGACTAAAAGCAGATTCCAAAAGTGTTTTTTGTCTTTGCTATTGTTTCTGTCTTTCTGAAGGGATCTCCCCTTTTAATCCCATTATTTCAACACCTGTTGGACAATGCATGAGTGATAATGAGCTCATTGATTAAATGCAATTAATGAATAGATTGCCACCTCTTGTTGTGTGTCGTCTGTGTTTCTGTGTTTCCGGCATTTCACATTGGAACACCTCATTCACCTTCCTTGTCTTCTCTCCGCCCTCCCTTTTAGGTAAGTTAAAGAGCTGCACCTGAGCCAGCCACTGATTGATTGATTGATTGATTGATTGATTGATTGATTGATTGATTGATTGATTGATTGATTGATTGATTGATTGATGCAGCACAACAGTCAAATAGTGGAGTGGAGTAGGGGAACAGCAAACAGCCAATAAAGCAGCCCGCCCGCTCGCCTGCCCGCCACAATGGACCTACCTGTGTACACTAGATGGATGTGATGGAATGTACTGTCGTCCCTACATTTCAAGAAGAAGTAAGAATTGCAGTTGCAACAAAGCCTTGCTTGCCTACAAAGAGAGCAGCAATTTGGATTTGTTACTATGTTACCTAGAAGAATAACAAACTGTGCAAGGATGGAGGTTGTAGGAGCAAGGAGAAGTTGTCTGTAAAGTTGGTGGATGCCTATTTTCCATTTTGCAGTCCCTTGTCTCCCTCTTGTGGCCTCCTGGAGGCAACTAGCTGTGCAAAAAAAAGACAGCCTGGCGGCCGGCTGTTGCAGTGTTGCCCTCTCAGGCAACACTGAGTGACTGACTGAGCCTCACCGTCTTATATAAAGTTCAGACGGAACTTTGCACGTGTCATAGTGGAGCCCTCAGGATTCCAGAGCCAGCTTTCTGACATCATAATGGGGCCTCAGAGATAAAAGCCTGGGCCCAGGCAGTGTTGGTCAGTGCTGCTCAGCAGGCAGCACTGGACTGGACTGGATTACAGCTGATACAAGGTGTGAAGGAACAAGGGGTGGCTGTGGGCATGCACTTGCTGCCGCTGCCAGTGTTTATCTGCATGGCAGCAGGGCATTTGGGCGTTGCGAGGAAGGCGTTTTTATGTAGATTCCTCCTCTTTCAGCACTGCATTGTGGTGCAAGCAAAAGAAGCAAATCCTGTCTGGCTTCCTCTCCGGCCTTTATTCACCTCCCGTGTAGCTGTGAGTGTGTGAGCCTGCAGGGCCCCATGGAATTGCCTAGAAGTAGGCTGAATCGCTGCAAGGGCTGAACAGCAGTATCGGGCAGGCTCGGGCAACGCGCGGCCCGTTCGGGTAATCGCTTCTCGGCCTTTTGGCTAAGATCAAGTGTAGTATCTGTTCTTATCAGTTTAATATCTGATACGTCCCCTATCTGGGGACCATATATTAAATGGATTTTTAGAACAGGGAGATGGAAATAGAGCTTGCTCTGTCCACTCCACGCATTGACCTGGTATTGCAGTATTTCCAGGACCGGTGCACCCTTTCCTTATGTGTTGACTAAAAGCAGATTCCAAAAGTGTTTTTTGTCTTTGCTATTGTTTCTGTCTTTCTGAAGGGATCTCCCCTTTTAATCCCATTATTTCAACACCTGTTGGACAATGCATGAGTGATAATGAGCTCATTGATTAAATGCAATTAATGAATAGATTGCCACCTCTTGTTGTGTGTCGTCTGTGTTTCTGTGTTTCCGGCATTTCACATTGGAACACCTCATTCACCTTCCTTGTCTTCTCTCCGCCCTCCCTTTTAGGTAAGTTAAAGAGCTGCACCTGAGCCAGCCACTGATTGATTGATTGATTGATTGATTGATTGATTGATTGATTGATTGATTGATGCAGCACAACAGTCAAATAGTGGAGTGGAGTAAGGGAACAGCAAACAGCCAATAAAGCAGCCCGCCCGCTCGCCTGCCCGCCACAATGGACCTACCTGTGTACACTAGATGGATGTGATGGAATGTACTGTCGTCCCTACATTTCAAGAAGAAGTAAGAATTGCAGTTGCAACAAAGCCTTGCTTGCCTACAAAGAGAGCAGCAATTTGGATTTGTTACTATGTTACCTAGAAGAATAACAAACTGTGCAAGGATGGAGGTTGTAGGAGCAAGGAGAAGTTGTCTGTAAAGTTGGTGGATGCCTATTTTCCATTTTGCAGTCCCTTGTCTCCCTCTTGTGGCCTCCTGGAGGCAACTAGCTGTGCAAAAAAAAGACAGCCTGGCGGCCGGCTGTTGCAGTGTTGCCCTCTCAGGCAACACTGAGTGACTGACTGAGCCTCACCGTCTTATATAAAGTTCAGACGGAACTTTGCACGTGTCATAGTGGAGCCCTCAGGATTCCAGAGCCAGCTTTCTGACATCATAATGGGGCCTCAGAGATAAAAGCCTGGGCCCAGGCAGTGTTGGTCAGTGCTGCTCAGCAGGCAGCACTGGACTGGACTGGATTACAGCTGATACAAGGTGTGAAGGAACAAGGGGTGGCTGTGGGCATGCACTTGCTGCCGCTGCCAGTGTTTATCTGCATGGCAGCAGGGCATTTGGGCGTTGCCAGGAAGGCGTTTTTATGTAGATTCCTCCTCTTTCAGCACTGCATTGTGGTGCAAGCAAAAGAAGCAAATCCTGTCTGGCTTCCTCTCCGGCCTTTATTCACCTCCCGTGTAGCTGTGAGTGTGTGAGCCTGCAGGGCCCCATGGAATTGCCTAGAAGTAGGCTGAATCGCTGCAAGGGCTGAACAGCAGTATCGGGCAGGCTCGGGCAACGCGCGGCCCGTTCGGGTTATCGCTTCTCGGCCTTTTGGCTAAGATCAAGTGTAGTATCTGTTCTTATCAGTTTAATATCTGATACGTCCCCTATCTGGGGACCATATATTAAATGGATTTTTAGAACAGGGAGATGGAAATAGAGCTTGCTCTGTCCACTCCACGCATTGACCTGGTATTGCAGTATTTCCAGGACCGGTGCACCCTTTCCTTATGTGTTGACTAAAAGCAGATTCCAAAAGTGTTTTTTGTCTTTGCTATTGTTTCTGTCTTTCTGAAGGGATCTCCCCTTTTAATCCCATTATTTCAACACCTGTTGGACAATGCATGAGTGATAATGAGCTCATTGATTAAATGCAATTAATGAATAGATTGCCACCTCTTGTTGTGTGTCGTCTGTGTTTCTGTGTTTCCGGCATTTCACATTGGAACACCTCATTCACCTTCCTTGTCTTCTCTCCGCCCTCCCTTTTAGGTAAGTTAAAGAGCTGCACCTGAGCCAGCCACTGATTGATTGATTGATTGATTGATTGATTGATTGATTGATTGATTGATTGATTGATTGATGCAGCACAACAGTCAAATAGTGGAGTGGAGTAGGGGAACAGCAAACAGCCAATAAAGCAGCCCGCCCGCTCGCCTGCCCGCCACAATGGACCTACCTGTGTACACTAGATGGATGTGATGGAATGTACTGTCGTCCCTACATTTCAAGAAGAAGTAAGAATTGCAGTTGCAACAAAGCCTTGCTTGCCTACAAAGAGAGCAGCAATTTGGATTTGTTACTATGTTACCTAGAAGAATAACAAACTGTGCAAGGATGGAGGTTGTAGGAGCAAGGAGAAGTTGTCTGTAAAGTTGGTGGATGCCTATTTTCCATTTTGCAGTCCCTTGTCTCCCTCTTGTGGCCTCCTGGAGGCAACTAGCTGTGCAAAAAAAAGACAGCCTGGCGGCCGGCTGTTGCAGTGTTGCCCTCTCAGGCAACACTGAGTGACTGACTGAGCCTCACCGTCTTATATAAAGTTCAGACGGAACTTTGCACGTGTCATAGTGGAGCCCTCAGGATTCCAGAGCCAGCTTTCTGACATCATAATGGGGCCTCAGAGATAAAAGCCTGGGCCCAGGCAGTGTTGGTCAGTGCTGCTCAGCAGGCAGCACTGGACTGGACTGGATTACAGCTGATACAAGGTGTGAAGGAACAAGGGGTGGCTGTGGGCATGCACTTGCTGCCGCTGCCAGTGTTTATCTGCATGGCAGCAGGGCATTTGGGCGTTGCCAGGAAGGCGTTTTTATGTAGATTCCTCCTCTTTCAGCACTGCATTGTGGTGCAAGCAAAAGAAGCAAATCCTGTCTGGCTTCCTCTCCGGCCTTTATTCACCTCCCGTGTAGCTGTGAGTGTGTGAGCCTGCAGGGCCCCATGGAATTGCCTAGAAGTAGGCTGAATCGCTGCAAGGGCTGAACAGCAGTATCGGGCAGGCTCGGGCAACGCGCGGCCCGTTCGGGTTATCGCTTCTCGGCCTTTTGGCTAAGATCAAGTGTAGTATCTGTTCTTATCAGTTTAATATCTGATACGTCCCCTATCTGGGGACCATATATTAAATGGATTTTTAGAACAGGGAGATGGAAATAGAGCTTGCTCTGTCCACTCCACGCATTGACCTGGTATTGCAGTATTTCCAGGACCGGTGCACCCTTTCCTTATGTGTTGACTAAAAGCAGATTCCAAAAGTGTTTTTTGTCTTTGCTATTGTTTATGTCTTTCTGAAGGGATCTCCCCTTTTAATCCCAATATTTCAACACCTGTTGGACAATGCATGAGTGATAATGAGCTCATTGATTAAATGCAATTAATGAATAGATTGCCACCTCTTGTTGTGTGTCGTCTGTGTTTCTGTGTTTCCGGCATTTCACATTGGAACACCTCATTCACCTTCCTTGTCTTCTCTCCGCCCTCCCTTTTAGGTAAGTTAAAGAGCTGCACCTGAGCCAGCCACTGATTGATTGATTGATTGATTGATTGATTGATTGATTGATGCAGCACAACAGTCAAATAGTGGAGTGGAGTAGGGGAACAGCAAACAGCCAATAAAGCAGCCCGCCCGCTCGCCTGCCCGCCACAATGGACCTACCTGTGTACACTAGATGGATGTGATGGAATGTACTGTCGTCCCTACATTTCAAGAAGAAGTAAGAATTGCAGTTGCAACAAAGCCTTGCTTGCCTACAAAGAGAGCAGCAATTTGGATTTGTTACTATGTTACCTAGAAGAATAACAAACTGTGCAAGGATGGAGGTTGTAGGAGCAAGGAGAAGTTGTCTGTAAAGTTGGTGGATGCCTATTTTCCATTTTGCAGTCCCTTGTCTCCCTCTTGTGGCCTCCTGGAGGCAACTAGCTGTGCAAAAAAAAGACAGCCTGGCGGCCGGCTGTTGCAGTGTTGCCCTCTCAGGCAACACTGAGTGACTGACTGAGCCTCACCGTCTTATATAAAGTTCAGACGGAACTTTGCACGTGTCATAGTGGAGCCCTCAGGATTCCAGAGCCAGCTTTCTGACATCATAATGGGGCCTCAGAGATAAAAGCCTGGGCCCAGGCAGTGTTGGGTCAGTGCTGCTCAGCAGGCAGCACTGGACTGGACTGGATTACAGCTGATACAAGGTGTGAAGGAACAAGGGGTGGCTGTGGGCATGCACTTGCTGCCGCTGCCAGTGTTTATCTGCATGGCAGCAGGGCATTTGGGCGTTGCCAGGAAGGCGTTTTTATGTAGATTCCTCCTCTTTCAGCACTGCATTGTGGTGCAAGCAAAAGAAGCAAATCCTGTCTGGCTTCCTCTCCGGCCTTTATTCACCTCCCGTGTAGCTGTGAGTGTGTGAGCCTGCAGGGCCCCATGGAATTGCCTAGAAGTAGGCTGAATCGCTGCAAGGGCTGAACAGCAGTATCGGGCAGGCTCGGGCAACGCGCGGCCCGTTCGGGTTATCGCTTCTCGGCCTTTTGGCTAAGATCAAGTGTAGTATCTGTTCTTATCAGTTTAATATCTGATACGTCCCCTATCTGGGGACCATATATTAAATGGATTTTTAGAACAGGGAGATGGAAATAGAGCTTGCTCTGTCCACTCCACGCATTGACCTGGTATTGCAGTATTTCCAGGACCGGTGCACCCTTTCCTTATGTGTTGACTAAAAGCAGATTCCAAAAGTGTTTTTTGTCTTTGCTATTGTTTCTGTCTTTCTGAAGGGATCTCCCCTTTTAATCCCATTATTTCAACACCTGTTGGACAATGCATGAGTGATAATGAGCTCATTGATTAAATGCAATTAATGAATAGATTGCCACCTCTTGTTGTGTGTCGTCTGTGTTTCTGTGTTTCCGGCATTTCACATTGGAACACCTCATTCACCTTCCTTGTCTTCTCTCCGCCCTCCCTTTTAGGTAAGTTAAAGAGCTGCACCTGAGCCAGCCACTGATTGATTGATTGATTGATTGATTGATTGATTGATTGATTGATTGATTGATTGATTGATTGATTGATGCAGCACAACAGTCAAATAGTGGAGTGGAGTAGGGGAACAGCAAACAGCCAATAAAGCAGCCCGCCCGCTCGCCTGCCCGCCACAATGGACCTACCTGTGTACACTAGATGGATGTGATGGAATGTACTGTCGTCCCTACATTTCAAGAAGAAGTAAGAATTGCAGTTGCAACAAAGCCTTGCTTGCCTACAAAGAGAGCAGCAATTTGGATTTGTTACTATGTTACCTAGAAGAATAACAAACTGTGCAAGGATGGAGGTTGTAGGAGCAAGGAGAAGTTGTCTGTAAAGTTGGTGGATGCCTATTTTCCATTTTGCAGTCCCTTGTCTCCCTCTTGTGGCCTCCTGGAGGCAACTAGTGCAGCATCCCAGAAGATACCCTTCTGGTTCCCTGTTATTTGTATGTCATGCATTGTATGTGTTTTACATGTCTTTATTATTTTTCACACAGTGTGCTGTTCACCAGCTGAAGAGAAGGATGAAGGTATCAGTGGGGAGCCACTAGAGGGTGCATTGTACATCTAGCATTGTTTGAAAAGGGGGTGGAGCCTGGCTACTGCCCTAGAGCCTCACTCTGACTCTGTCTCACAGTCTACACGGAGGAGTCGGGTCGTGTCTGTGAGGAGACAGACATGTCTGCTAGCTGCTCTGACACAGCAGATTAATACAATCCTTTCAACTGGCAACAGGTCTCAGCACCTGCAGCCCAATGCAAGAGGAGGAACAGTAAGGAGATTGTAACCAGCATATCATCTCTATCATCACCACAGCAAGTATTATTTAGCTGAGAAGCTGTCTGTCTGTTTCTGAGGAGAAGTCTATATAATATTGGGCCTCAGAACTCCTGCTGGCGCTGTTACCGGTTCTGCCGCACGCCACAATTAATATAAGAAGTGTCTATCAAGTCACTCAACTACAACCCTCATCACTGAGAAAAGTGAGTTCATTTATTACACACGCTGCTGGAAAAGTGAATGATTTCTAGATATAGCTGGACAATTGAAACCCTCATTGGTCACCCACTGGTCCCTTCTTCCCCTCAACTGTTGAAGTGGACAGAAGATAACGTGCCTCCATTTTGGAAGACTGTATAAAGTTCTTCAGTAAACGTGAGTTATTCAAATCCCCTGTGTCGTCTGGTCCCTGCACTGCATAACATCAAGGGCACCCCACATACCACCTTGCCAGGCGCACACATACTACTACCACCATCACGGGAGTTGCTACGGGGGAAAAGACTATCACCACCATCATCCATAGTGCAGCCCCCCTGTCACTGTGCCAGCCCGAGAAGGAGCGAGGGAGGAGAGGTAGAGATTCCTACAGATACCTCAGGCCATACACCGTGCACTTCACTACTGCTCCCATCCTCCTGGGAAGCTCTTCCTCGTGGTTGCTGCATATAAACTTTGGCGTCACGAACAGGATACGTTTAAATCTCATGTGGGCCCCAAACCAGAGAGACTTTGTCCCAAAGCCCTGGTCCCCACCGTACAAAGCTGCAACCGCAGCTGCAAGAGACTATTTCAGCCCCAAAAGGGGTTAAAATCACTGTTTCCCGGCAGTTCCAGCCCAAAAGGGGTTAATCCGCCATTTTACCTCACAAACTGCTGCGTCACAGTTCCATTTACCCGCTCCAGACAGGTTAACCTGCGGCGCCAGTCTAGCGCCACCATCTGGATGATTATAGGAACTCACAATATCCAGCACAGGCAAGAGGGAACGGCCGAAAACTGCTAGGCGCCGCCATCTTGGATGAGTGAAGCCTCTGCACGGCACCTCCACCGCGGATCCCCTGCAACCAGCAACTCTCCCAAAAACATCACAGGAGAGCAACGGAACAGCCCGGTAACAAAGTACAGCCCAGAGGGAAGCAACAGCATACCATCGGTGAGTCCCGATTCAATTGGCCATCAAGTTAACCCCTGCTGTACCACCACCGGTGCCCAATAAAAAGCCCGGGAGCATCCTGGACATCACTCCGGACCCAATAAAAAGTCCGGGAGCACCTTTAACAAGACCCCCGACTCAGTTAAAAGTCCGGGAGCGCCAATAATAGACATTGGAAAAATTTAAAGGGACAGTAACAATGTCGGACTCAAGTGACACGGAAGAGCCCGTTCTCAGCACGGTCACTACACCGGCCATGACAGAAAGAACAACACCTGCTGCAGCACCCTGCATCATGCCGCTGTCCATGCCCTACTATGCAGGGGCCCCATGGCTGCCCCACTACAAAGGTGAACCACACACCTTAAAAGACTTTAGAAAAAAAATGCTTGCCATGTTCCGCCTCTACCCCATTCCAGAAGAACAGAAGGTAGAGATCTTAATGGGACAACTACAAGATGTGGCCCTAAAAGAAGTGGAGTCCTGGCCACGTATCCAAAAGAAGGCTGTGGATCAGATCCTGGTCCAGCTACGTACCACCTTTGAGCCCAAATCCATCTCTGAGCTCAGGATGAGGTTCATGGACAGAGTTCAGCAACCAGGTGAGACACTCCGAAATTTTGCTCTTTCCTTACAGGAGACCATGAGGGCCATGATACAAGCCGACCCCCATGAGGCTGAAAAAGCAGACAGAATCCTGAGGGAGCAGTTCATTGAAGGAGTCGCCTCAGATTCCATGAGTCATCAACTACAAATGATGTCCGTCCAGAACCCTGACAGCACCTTCCATGAGTTTAAAGAACTGGCCATAGAGGTACTAGAAAGAAGGCCCAGAAGAAGAACAGTCAGGGCTACCACCCCTCTTAAAGAGGCAGAAGAGGAACCTGCCCCAGTAGCACCACATCCAACACCTTGCAAGCCCATCACCTACCAGGCTACACAGGCTCAAATCACAGCTGGAGGAGATCAGTACCAAGATCAACTGAAACTCATTGCCAAAAGCCTGGAGCAAGTCTGCCAACGACTGGAGAATCTAGAAGCCAGCTCTCCAGTAAAATGTGAGCTGCCAACATCTAGAGACAGTTATCCAAATAGTCCTAGCAAGGGCTACCGCAATAGTCCCAACAAAACGTCGACAGATCGCTTTGATGAACATGGGAGACCTGCCTGCAGACACTGCCATAAGATAGGTCACCAAGAACGTCAATGCTGGGCGTTAAACGGACGTCTCCCGAGGCAGAGGACCATTCCTCGGGAGGAGAAATAATAGGTCCCAAAGATCTAAAATGGCTGCCACGGTTTGTCGGACCTCGTCCAGAAGTTACCATCCGCATCAATGGAGTACCATTTGCTGCCCTCCTGGATACGGGATCCCAAGTGACAACCATCCAGCAGGCCGCCTTTGAACAACACTGGAGTAGCGAGATCCTGATGCAACCTCCAGAAGCCTGGTTAGACGTCATCGCTACCAACGGCCAGTCCCTACCTCTGCACGGGTACTGGGAGCCTACTGTCCAAGTGGGAGGAGTGCACTTACCTCAGCAAGGAGTCCTCGTGATCAAAGTTAAAGATCAAGGACAACCCACAGTAATTCTGGGAATGAACATCCTAAAGCACTGCTATGGAGAAATGCTAGAGGCCCTACGACAATCCGTCCCCAAGGCTTCCCAGGCTGCCCAGAAGGTAATACACAAGACCATCCGTGTACTGGCTGCCCAACAGCGATTCACCAACGCCAGAGGAGAGATCTGCAGAGCTCGCATCAAGGACCACCATCCAGTAACCCTAAAACCTGGCACAGAAACACTGCTATGGTGTCGGGCCCGTTCAGGCCTACAAGGACTTGACTACCAAGCCCTAGTGGAACCAATACCACTAGATGAACATCCAATGGTTATGGCTGCCCGAAGTTTAGTGACTGTGGTCGAAGGGAAAGTACCCATCCGTCTTCTCAACTTAGGAGACCATTCAGTAACCCTGAGGAAGTACTACCCTGTAGCACAGCTGTCCCAACTCAGTGTGCAAGACCTGGTGGACATTCCAACTGTCACCGCTAAACAGGCTGCACAGCAACTAAAGACGTCAGAAGAAGCACCAGTAACACCCTGGTGGGGAGAAATCCATGTGGGAACTGCAACAACACCTGCCTACCAGATCCAAGGAGTACTTGAAGTGGCTCAGGATAACCATGAAGCCTTCAGTAAGCATCCTCTGGACCATGGGAGAGCAAAAGACATTGAGCACACTATTCCCACTGGTACTCATCCTCCCATTAAGGAAAGACACAGGCCTATACCACCTGCCCTATACCAAGACGTGAAGCAGATGGTCCACGACATGAAAGAGGCTAAAGTCATCCAAGAAAGTCACAGCCCCTGGGCTGCACCACTAGTTCTTGTCAGGAAGAAAGATGGCAACCTTCGCTTCTGTGTGGATTACAGAAAAATTAATAACATTACCCACAAGGATGCCTATCCTCTTCCAAGGATTGAAGAATCTCTGACAGCCCTGGGATCAGCTGCCTACTTCTCTACACTGGATCTCACAAGTGGTTACTGGCAAGTACCAATGTCTCCAGCTGATAGGGAGAAGACAGCCTTCACCACCTCAATGGGCTTATTCGAGTTCAATTGCATGCCCTTCGGACTGTGCAATGCTCCTGGAACATTCCAAAGGCTGATGGAAAGATGCCTAGGTCACAGGAACTTTGAGACTGTGCTCCTATACCTGGATGACGTCATAGTCTACTCCAAGTCCTATGAAGATCATCTCAAGCATCTAGCTGAAGTGTTCCAGGTCCTAACCAAAAATGGCTTAAAAATCAAACCCTCCAAGTGTCACCTCCTCCAACCTCAAGTCCAGTACTTGGGACATATAGTGAGCGCAGAAGGCATAAAGCCAGATCCTGAGAAGATAGCTGCTGTCCACAGTTGGCCTACACCTACCACTGTGAAGGAAGTAAGAAGCTTTCTCGGATTTGCCGGGTACTACCGGAGATTCATTCCTCATTTTGCCCGCATCGCTGAACCGCTACAAGAACTCTTGAGGGGGCACCCTAAAGAACACTTGAAGAGGAGAATTCCCATTAACTGGAAAGAAGAACAAGAAATTGCCTTCCAGTTACTAAAAAGATTATTGACTGAACCACCCATTCTGGGCTACCCAGATTACAGCCTGCCCTTCCATCTTTACACAGATGCAAGCAACCAAGGACTTGGTGCAGTGCTGGCCCAACAACAAGGAGACAAAGAAAGAGTGATCGCCTATGCAAGTAGAGCACTCAAAGGAGCTGAAAGAAACGATCAGAACTATAGTTCCTTCAAGCTGGAGTTCCTTGCATTGGTCTGGGCTGTCACAGAGAAGTTTAAGGACTACCTTGCCGCTTCTTCCTTCACTGTCTTCACAGATAACAACCCGCTAGCACACCTGAACACCGCAAGGCTGGGAGCCTTAGAACAGAGATGGGCTTCACGATTAGCAAATTACAACTTCGTGGTCAAATACAGAACAGGCAAGTCCAACATCAATGCGGATGCCTTGTCCCGCCTGCCTACAGGAGAAGACCCGGAGAATCCTGATGATGACAACCACAAAGAGGAAGTAGAGATGCCTGCATTCTACAACCGCTTTGCAGATCCTGATGCTATCAACAACAAAACCCAGGTACATTGTTCTTCCCAACAGGCCAAGAAGCAGTCACCAGAACAAGAACAATGGGCCCTGTTGCAAGCTGAGAGCAGAGTGATTGGAGATATCCTAGACTACCTGGATACCAAAAAAATACCCATTAGAATCCGCCGAGGCAACACAGACCCAGAACTACTTCGCCTTTGGAGACAAAGGAAACGTCTCTTTGAAGAGAATGGTCTGCTTCTGAGGAGAGTGCTGGATCCCATCACCAGTAATCGGCTGCACCAAATTGTCATCCCAAGGAGAGATGCCAAAGTTGTCCTTGAGGCATACCACAACAAGTCTGGACACTTTGGAGTTCAAAAGACAGAAGCTACAATTCGCAGAAGATTCTATTGGATCGGAATTAGAGGTGATGTCGAGAAATGGTGTCAAGAATGTACTGCTTGTGCCTTAGCAAGAGGAGAGAAGCCAAACCAAAAGGCCCCTCTGCATCCTATCGTGAGTCATCGACCGCTGGAGATCGTGGCCATCGACCATGTGAAAATGGAGCCAAGTAGAACAGGATACACCTATGCCATGACCATCATCGACCATTACACCAAATTCACAGTCGCAGTACCAGTAAAGGACTTGACAGCAAAGACCACCGCTGCAGTCTTCCTAAAAACTTTCCTTCTACCCTATGGCTGTCCTGAGAAGATCTTGACAGATAGAGGTTCTGCATTTGAATCCCAACTATTTCAGGAACTTTGTCAGCTGTACAACTGTAAGAAACTAAGAACAACCGCTTACCATCCCCAAGGAAATGGGTTGTGTGAGAAGATGAACCAGATTCTGATTGAGATGCTCAGAACTTTACCGCCTCATCAGAGAGCTGTCTGGCCAAATCATTTGCCTGAGTTGGTGTACATCTACAACAACACTATGCAAGCCTCCACAGGTTACACCCCATACTTCCTATTGTTCGGAAGACAAGGAAAGCTGCCTTCAGACATTTCATTGAATGTGTCCGTTCCAGATGACTTGAACCCTCTACCAACCACAGAGTGGGTGAGTGAACACCAAAGACGCATGGCTGATGCAAATGAAATTGTTGAAGCTAGGATGGAAGAAGCGAGAAAGAAGCAACAACATGATTATGACCAACATGCTAATGCTAAACCCTTTCAAGTTGGAGACCTTGTCTGGTTGAAAAACTTTCAAAGAACCAGCAAATTGGACACTAAGTGGGAAAGAATCCCTTATACCATCAAGGCTGTCCCATACCAAGGAACAGATATCTATGAGATCCAAAGAGATGGTAAACAACCGCAAATTGTCCACCGTAACAGGCTTAAACTGTGCCTACAAGATCAACAGTTGCCTACCATTGAACAGGAAATATCAATTGAAGAACCAGTTGCAATTGATCTACCAGAAGTAACTGAAGCTATTGAAGCAACAACTACTGAGTCCTCAACTCAAGAGCAACACTTGGACATAAAGAACCCACTGAGTTGGTGGTTTACCCCAATTTTGTCATTCCTTGCACCTGATCCTACACCTACAGTGTCTACAACTCACACAGAGGACAGATCACATCATGTACCTGCTGTTGTTGTACCTGAACCTGTCAGGAGATCAGAGAGAACCACTAAAGGAGTGAAACCAGTTCGCTATAGGGATTGAATATAATTGCAAGTAGGGAACAAGAAAGACTCTTATGTTCTAGAGCCCCTTCTTCATTTCTTCATTTATTCCTATCCAAGTTAGGCCGAAGCCTACCAACCCTTGTTACGTTCAAGAGGGAATATCCCCATAGACTCTGACGTACCAGAGCCCCTCATATCCTAAGTGCCATAAACTGTTGGACACTGCCGCTCATCTTGACTTGAGACTTCTGCCCCTCATCTTCCAACTGTTACAGAAGAAATCTTCGCCCCTATTCCCCCTTCGTGAGTCAAGAATACAGGAATACAATGTTATTAAGATGTTTGCATTTCATGTTAACCCTTTTTACATCTTTTAGGCTGTTCATATCCAAGAAAACGACGAGGACGTCTTGTCTTAAGTCCGGGAGTATGCAGCATCCCAGAAGATACCCTTCTGGTTCCCTGTTATTTGTATGTCATGCATTGTATGTGTTTTACATGTCTTTATTATTTTTCACACAGTGTGCTGTTCACCAGCTGAAGAGAAGGATGAAGGTATCAGTGGGGAGCCACTAGAGGGTGCATTGTACATCTAGCATTGTTTGAAAAGGGGGTGGAGCCTGGCTACTGCCCTAGAGCCTCACTCTGACTCTGTCTCACAGTCTACACGGAGGAGTCGGGTCGTGTCTGTGAGGAGACAGACATGTCTGCTAGCTGCTCTGACACAGCAGATTAATACAATCCTTTCAACTGGCAACAGGTCTCAGCACCTGCAGCCCAATGCAAGAGGAGGAACAGTAAGGAGATTGTAACCAGCATATCATCTCTATCATCACCACAGCAAGTATTATTTAGCTGAGAAGCTGTCTGTCTGTTTCTGAGGAGAAGTCTATATAATATTGGGCCTCAGAACTCCTGCTGGCGCTGTTACCGGTTCTGCCGCACGCCACAATTAATATAAGAAGTGTCTATCAAGTCACTCAACTACAACCCTCATCACTGAGAAAAGTGAGTTCATTTATTACACACGCTGCTGGAAAAGTGAATGATTTCTAGATATAGCTGGACAATTGAAACCCTCATTGGTCACCCACTGGTCCCTTCTTCCCCTCAACTGTTGAAGTGGACAGAAGATAACGTGCCTCCATTTTGGAAGACTGTATAAAGTTCTTCAGTAAACGTGAGTTATTCAAATCCCCTGTGTCGTCTGGTCCCTGCACTGCATAACATCAAGGGCACCCCACATACCACCTTGCCAGGCGCACACATACTACTACCACCATCACGGGAGTTGCTACGGGGGAAAAGACTATCACCACCATCATCCATAGTGCAGCCCCCCTGTCACTGTGCCAGCCCGAGAAGGAGCGAGGGAGGAGAGGTAGAGATTCCTACAGATACCTCAGGCCATACACCGTGCACTTCACTACTGCTCCCATCCTCCTGGGAAGCTCTTCCTCGTGGTTGCTGCACTAGCTGTGCAAAAAAAAGACAGCCTGGCGGCCGGCTGTTGCAGTGTTGCCCTCTCAGGCAACACTGAGTGACTGACTGAGCCTCACCGTCTTATATAAAGTTCAGACGGAACTTTGCACGTGTCAGAGTGGAGCCCTCAGGATTCCAGAGCCAGCTTTCTGACATCATAATGGGGCCTCAGAGATAAAAGCCTGGGCCCAGGCAGTGTTGGTCAGTGCTGCTCAGCAGGCAGCACTGGACTGGACTGGATTACAGCTGATACAAGGTGTGAAGGAACAAGGGGTGGCTGTGGGCATGCACTTGCTGCCGCTGCCAGTGTTTATCTGCATGGCAGCAGGGCATTTGGGCGTTGCCAGGAAGGCGTTTTTATGTAGATTCCTCCTCTTTCAGCACTGCATTGTGGTGCAAGCAAAAGAAGCAAATCCTGTCTGGCTTCCTCTCCGGCCTTTATTCACCTCCCGTGTAGCTGTGAGTGTGTGAGCCTGCGGGGCCCCATGGAATTGCCTAGAAGTAGGCTGAATCGCTGCAAGGGCTGAACAGCAGTATCGGGCAGGCTCGGGCAACGCGCGGCCCGTTCGGGTTATCGCTTCTCGGCCTTTTGGCTAAGATCAAGTGTAGTATCTGTTCTTATCAGTTTAATATCTGATACGTCCCCTATCTGGGGACCATATATTAAATGGATTTTTAGAACAGGGAGATGGAAATAGAGCTTGCTCTGTCCACTCCACGCATTGACCTGGTATTGCAGTATTTCCAGGACCGGTGCACCCTTTCCTTATGTGTTGACTAAAAGCAGATTCCAAAAGTGTTTTTTGTCTTTGCTATTGTTTCTGTCTTTCTGAAGGGATCTCCCCTTTTAATCCCATTATTTCAACACCTGTTGGACAATGCATGAGTGATAATGAGCTCATTGATTAAATGCAATTAATGAATAGATTGCCACCTCTTGTTGTGTGTCGTCTGTGTTTCTGTGTTTCCGGCATTTCACATTGGAACACCTCATTCACCTTCCTTGTCTTCTCTCCGCCCTCCCTTTTAGGTAAGTTAAAGAGCTGCACCTGAGACAGCCACTGATTGATTGATTGATTGATTGATTGATTGATTGATTGATTGATTGATTGATTGATTGATGCAGCACAACAGTCAAATAGTGGAGTGGAGTAGGGGAACAGCAAACAGCCAATAAAGCAGCCCGCCCGCTCGCCTGCCCGCCACAATGGACCTACCTGTGTACACTAGATGGATGTGATGGAATGTACTGTCGTCCCTACATTTCAAGAAGAAGTAAGAATTGCAGTTGCAACAAAGCCTTGCTTGCCTACAAAGAGAGCAGCAATTTGGATTTGTTACTATGTTACCTAGAAGAATAACAAACTGTGCAAGGATGGAGGTTGTAGGAGCAAGGAGAAGTTGTCTGTAAAGTTGGTGGATGCCTATTTTCCATTTTGCAGTCCCTTGTCTCCCTCTTGTGGCCTCCTGGAGGCAACTAGCTGTGCAAAAAAAAGACAGCCTGGCGGCCGGCTGTTGCAGTGTTGCCCTCTCAGGCAACACTGAGTGACTGACTGAGCCTCACCGTCTTATATAAAGTTCAGACGGAACTTTGCACGTGTCATAGTGGAGCCCTCAGGATTCCAGAGCCAGCTTTCTGACATCATAATGGGGCCTCAGAGATAAAAGCCTGGGCCCAGGCAGTGTTGGTCAGTGCTGCTCAGCAGGCAGCACTGGACTGGACTGGATTACAGCTGATACAAGGTGTGAAGGAACAAGGGGTGGCTGTGGGCATGCACTTGCTGCCGCTGCCAGTGTTTATCTGCATGGCAGCAGGGCATTTGGGCGTTGCCAGGAAGGCGTTTTTATGTAGATTCCTCCTCTTTCAGCACTGCATTGTGGTGCAAGCAAAAGAAGCAAATCCTGTCTGGCTTCCTCTCCGGCCTTTATTCACCTCCCGTGTAGCTGTGAGTGTGTGAGCCTGCAGGGCCCCATGGAATTGCCTAGAAGTAGGCTGAATCGCTGCAAGGGCTGAACAGCAGTATCGGGCAGGCTCGGGCAACGCGCGGCCCGTTCGGGTTATCGCTTCTCGGCCTTTTGGCTAAGATCAAGTGTAGTATCTGTTCTTATCAGTTTAATATCTGATACGTCCCCTATCTGGGGACCATATATTAAATGGATTTTTAGAACAGGGAGATGGAAATAGAGCTTGCTCTGTCCACTCCACGCATTGACCTGGTATTGCAGTATTTCCAGGACCGGTGCACCCTTTCCTTATGTGTTGACTAAAAGCAGATTCCAAAAGTGTTTTTTGTCTTTGCTATTGTTTCTGTCTTTCTGAAGGGATCTCCCCTTTTAATCCCATTATTTCAACACCTGTTGGACAATGCATGAGTGATAATGAGCTCATTGATTAAATGCAATTAATGAATAGATTGCCACCTCTTGTTGTGTGTCGTCTGTGTTTCTGTGTTTCCGGCATTTCACATTGGAACACCTCATTCACCTTCCTTGTCTTCTCTCCGCCCTCCCTTTTAGGTAAGTTAAAGAGCTGCACCTGAGCCAGCCACTGATTGATTGATTGATTGATTGATTGATTGATTGATTGATTGATTGATTGATTGATTGATTGATGCAGCACAACAGTCAAATAGTGGAGTGGAGTAGGGGAACAGCAAACAGCCAATAAAGCAGCCCGCCCGCTCGCCTGCCCGCCACAATGGACCTACCTGTGTACACTAGATGGATGTGATGGAATGTACTGTCGTCCCTACATTTCAAGAAGAAGTAAGAATTGCAGTTGCAACAAAGCCTTGCTTGCCTACAAAGAGAGCAGCAATTTGGATTTGTTACTATGTTACCTAGAAGAATAACAAACTGTGCAAGGATGGAGGTTGTAGGAGCAAGGAGAAGTTGTCTGTAAAGTTGGTGGATGCCTATTTTCCATTTTGCAGTCCCTTGTCTCCCTCTTGTGGCCTCCTGGAGGCAACTAGCTGTGCAAAAAAAAGACAGCCTGGCGGCCGGCTGTTGCAGTGTTGCCCTCTCAGGCAACACTGAGTGACTGACTGAGCCTCACCGTCTTATATAAAGTTCAGACGGAACTTTGCACGTGTCATAGTGGAGCCCTCAGGATTCCAGAGCCAGCTTTCTGACATCATAATGGGGCCTCAGAGATAAAAGCCTGGGCCCAGGCAGTGTTGGTCAGTGCTGCTCAGCAGGCAGCACTGGACTGGACTGGATTACAGCTGATACAAGGTGTGAAGGAACAAGGGGTGGCTGTGGGCATGCACTTGCTGCCGCTGCCAGTGTTTATCTGCATGGCAGCAGGGCATTTGGGCGTTGCCAGGAAGGCGTTTTTATGTAGATTCCTCCTCTTTCAGCACTGCATTGTGGTGCAAGCAAAAGAAGCAAATCCTGTCTGGCTTCCTCTCCGGCCTTTATTCACCTCCCGTGTAGCTGTGAGTGTGTGAGCCTGCAGGGCCCCATGGAATTGCCTAGAAGTAGGCTGAATCGCTGCAAGGGCTGAACAGCAGTATCGGGCAGGCTCGGGCAACGCGCGGCCCGTTCGGGTTATCGCTTCTCGGCCTTTTGGCTAAGATCAAGTGTAGTATCTGTTCTTATCAGTTTAATATCTGATACGTCCCCTATCTGGGGACCATATATTAAATGGATTTTTAGAACAGGGAGATGGAAATAGAGCTTGCTCTGTCCACTCCACGCATTGACCTGGTATTGCAGTATTTCCAGGACCGGTGCACCCTTTCCTTATGTGTTGACTAAAAGCAGATTCCAAAAGTGTTTTTTGTCTTTGCTATTGTTTCTGTCTTTCTGAAGGGATCTCCCCTTTTAATCCCATTATTTCAACACCTGTTGGACAATGCATGAGTGATAATGAGCTCATTGATTAAATGCAATTAATGAATAGATTGCCACCTCTTGTTGTGTGTCGTCTGTGTTTCTGTGTTTCCGGCATTTCACATTGGAACACCTCATTCACCTTCCTTGTCTTCTCTCCGCCCTCCCTTTTAGGTAAGTTAAAGAGCTGCACCTGAGCCAGCCACTGATTGATTGATTGATTGATTGATTGATTGATTGATTGATTGATTGATGCAGCACAACAGTCAAATAGTGGAGTGGAGTAGGGGAACAGCAAACAGCCAATAAAGCAGCCCGCCCGCTCGCCTGCCCGCCACAATGGACCTACCTGTGTACACTAGATGGATGTGATGGAATGTACTGTCGTCCCTACATTTCAAGAAGAAGTAAGAATTGCAGTTGCAACAAAGCCTTGCTTGCCTACAAAGAGAGCAGCAATTTGGATTTGTTACTATGTTACCTAGAAGAATAACAAACTGTGCAAGGATGGAGGTTGTAGGAGCAAGGAGAAGTTGTCTGTAAAGTTGGTGGATGCCTATTTTCCATTTTGCAGTCCCTTGTCTCCCTCTTGTGGCCTCCTGGAGGCAACTAGCTGTGCAAAAAAAAGACAGCCTGGCGGCCGGCTGTTGCAGTGTTGCCCTCTCAGGCAACACTGAGTGACTGACTGAGCCTCACCGTCTTATATAAAGTTCAGACGGAACTTTGCACGTGTCATAGTGGAGCCCTCAGGATTCCAGAGCCAGCTTTCTGACATCATAATGGGGCCTCAGAGATAAAAGCCTGGGCCCAGGCAGTGTTGGTCAGTGCTGCTCAGCAGGCAGCACTGGACTGGACTGGATTACAGCTGATACAAGGTGTGAAGGAACAAGGGGTGGCTGTGGGCATGCACTTGCTGCCGCTGCCAGTGTTTATCTGCATGGCAGCAGGGCATTTGGGCGTTGCCAGGAAGGCGTTTTTATGTAGATTCCTCCTCTTTCAGCACTGCATTGTGGTGCAAGCAAAAGAAGCAAATCCTGTCTGGCTTCCTCTCCGGCCTTTATTCACCTCCCGTGTAGCTGTGAGTGTGTGAGCCTGCAGGGCCCCATGGAATTGCCTAGAAGTAGGCTGAATCGCTGCAAGGGCTGAACAGCAGTATCGGGCAGGCTCGGGCAACGCGCGGCCCGTTCGGGTTATCGCTTCTCGGCCTTTTGGCTAAGATCAAGTGTAGTATCTGTTCTTATCAGTTTAATATCTGATACGTCCCCTATCTGGGGACCATATATTAAATGGATTTTTAGAACAGGGAGATGGAAATAGAGCTTGCTCTGTCCACTCCACGCATTGACCTGGTATTGCAGTATTTCCAGGACCGGTGCACCCTTTCCTTATGTGTTGACTAAAAGCAGATTCCAAAAGTGTTTTTTGTCTTTGCTATTGTTTCTGTCTTTCTGAAGGGATCTCCCCTTTTAATCCCATTATTTCAACACCTGTTGGACAATGCATGAGTGATAATGAGCTCATTGATTAAATGCAATTAATGAATAGATTGCCACCTCTTGTTGTGTGTCGTCTGTGTTTCTGTGTTTCCGGCATTTTACATTGGAACACCTCATTCACCTTCCTTGTCTTCTCTCCGCCCTCCCTTTTAGGTAAGTTAAAGAGCTGCACCTGAGCCAGCCACTGATTGATTGATTGATTGATTGATTGATTGATTGATTGATTGATTGATTGATTGATGCAGCACAACAGTCAAATAGTGGAGTGGAGTAGGGGAACAGCAAACAGCCAATAAAGCAGCCCGCCCGCTCGCCTGCCCGCCACAATGGACCTACCTGTGTACACTAGATGGATGTGATGGAATGTACTGTCGTCCCTACATTTCAAGAAGAAGTAAGAATTGCAGTTGCAACAAAGCCTTGCTTGCCTACAAAGAGAGCAGCAATTTGGATTTGTTACTATGTTACCTAGAAGAATAACAAACTGTGCAAGGATGGAGGTTGTAGGAGCAAGGAGAAGTTGTCTGTAAAGTTGGTGGATGCCTATTTTCCATTTTGCAGTCCCTTGTCTCCCTCTTGTGGCCTCCTGGAGGCAACTAGCTGTGCAAAAAAAAGACAGCCTGGCGGCCGGCTGTTGCAGTGTTGCCCTCTCAGGCAACACTGAGTGACTGACTGAGCCTCACCGTCTTATATAAAGTTCAGACGGAACTTTGCACGTGTCATAGTGGAGCCCTCAGGATTCCAGAGCCAGCTTTCTGACATCATAATGGGGCCTCAGAGATAAAAGCCTGGGCCCAGGCAGTGTTGGTCAGTGCTGCTCAGCAGGCAGCACTGGACTGGACTGGATTACAGCTGATACAAGGTGTGAAGGAACAAGGGGTGGCTGTGGGCATGCACTTGCTGCCGCTGCCAGTGTTTATCTGCATGGCAGCAGGGCATTTGGGCGTTGCCAGGAAGGCGTTTTTATGTAGATTCCTCCTCTTTCAGCACTGCATTGTGGTGCAAGCAAAAGAAGCAAATCCTGTCTGGCTTCCTCTCCGGCCTTTATTCACCTCCCGTGTAGCTGTGAGTGTGTGAGCCTGCAGGGCCCCATGGAATTGCCTAGAAGTAGGCTGAATCGCTGCAAGGGCTGAACAGCAGTATCGGGCAGGCTCGGGCAACGCGCGGCCCGTTCGGGTTATCGCTTCTCGGCCTTTTGGCTAAGATCAAGTGTAGTATCTGTTCTTATCAGTTTAATATCTGATACGTCCCCTATCTGGGGACCATATATTAAATGGATTTTTAGAACAGGGAGATGGAAATAGAGCTTGCTCTGTCCACTCCACGCATTGACCTGGTATTGCAGTATTTCCAGGACCGGTGCACCCTTTCCTTATGTGTTGACTAAAAGCAGATTCCAAAAGTGTTTTTTGTCTTTGCTATTGTTTCTGTCTTTCTGAAGGGATCTCCCCTTTTAATCCCATTATTTCAACACCTGTTGGACAATGCATGAGTGATAATGAGCTCATTGATTAAATGCAATTAATGAATAGATTGCCACCTCTTGTTGTGTGTCGTCTGTGTTTCTGTGTTTCCGGCATTTCACATTGGAACACCTCATTCACCTTCCTTGTCTTCTCTCCGCCCTCCCTTTTAGGTAAGTTAAAGAGCTGCACCTGAGCCAGCCACTGATTGATTGATTGATTGATTGATTGATTGATTGATTGATTGATGCAGCACAACAGTCAAATAGTGGAGTGGAGTAGGGGAACAGCAAACAGCCAATAAAGCAGCCCGCCCGCTCGCCTGCCCGCCACAATGGACCTACCTGTGTACACTAGATGGATGTGATGGAATGTGCTGTCGTCCCTACATTTCAAGAAGAAGTAAGAATTGCAGTTGCAACAAAGCCTTGCTTGCCTACAAAGAGAGCAGCAATTTGGATTTGTTACTATGTTACCTAGAAGAATAACAAACTGTGCAAGGATGGAGGTTGTAGGAGCAAGGAGAAGTTGTCTGTAAAGTTGGTGGATGCCTATTTTCCATTTTGCAGTCCCTTGTCTCCCTCTTGTGGCCTCCTGGAGGCAACTAGCTGTGCAAAAAAAAGACAGCCTGGCGGCCGGCTGTTGCAGTGTTGCCCTCTCAGGCAACACTGAGTGACTGACTGAGCCTCACCGTCTTATATAAAGTTCAGACGGAACTTTGCACGTGTCATAGTGGAGCCCTCAGGATTCCAGAGCCAGCTTTCTGACATCATAATGGGGCCTCAGAGATAAAAGCCTGGGCCCAGGCAGTGTTGGTCAGTGCTGCTCAGCAGGCAGCACTGGACTGGACTGGATTACAGCTGATACAAGGTGTGAAGGAACAAGGGGTGGCTGTGGGCATGCACTTGCTGCCGCTGCCAGTGTTTATCTGCATGGCAGCAGGGCATTTGGGCGTTGCCAGGAAGGCGTTTTTATGTAGATTCCTCCTCTTTCAGCACTGCATTGTGGTGCAAGCAAAAGAAGCAAATCCTGTCTGGCTTCCTCTCCGGCCTTTATTCACCTCCCGTGTAGCTGTGAGTGTGTGAGCCTGCAGGGCCCCATGGAATTGCCTAGAAGTAGGCTGAATCGCTGCAAGGGCTGAACAGCAGTATCGGGCAGGCTCGGGCAACGCGCGGCCCGTTCGGGTTATCGCTTCTCGGCCTTTTGGCTAAGATCAAGTGTAGTATCTGTTCTTATCAGTTTAATATCTGATACGTCCCCTATCTGGGGACCATATATTAAATGGATTTTTAGAACAGGGAGATGGAAATAGAGCTTGCTCTGTCCACTCCACGCATTGACCTGGTATTGCAGTATTTCCAGGACCGGTGCACCCTTTCCTTATGTGTTGACTAAAAGCAGATTCCAAAAGTGTTTTTTGTCTTTGCTATTGTTTCTGTCTTTCTGAAGGGATCTCCCCTTTTAATCCCATTATTTCAACACCTGTTGGACAATGCATGAGTGATAATGAGCTCATTGATTAAATGCAATTAATGAATAGATTGCCACCTCTTGTTGTGTGTCGTCTGTGTTTCTGTGTTTCCGGCATTTTACATTGGAACACCTCATTCACCTTCCTTGTCTTCTCTCCGCCCTCCCTTTTAGGTAAGTTAAAGAGCTGCACCTGAGCCAGCCACTGATTGATTGATTGATTGATTGATTGATTGATTGATTGATTGATTGATTGATTGATGCAGCACAACAGTCAAATAGTGGAGTGGAGTAGGGGAACAGCAAACAGCCAATAAAGCAGCCCGCCCGCTCGCCTGCCCGCCACAATGGACCTACCTGTGTACACTAGATGGATGTGATGGAATGTACTGTCGTCCCTACATTTCAAGAAGAAGTAAGAATTGCAGTTGCAACAAAGCCTTGCTTGCCTACAAAGAGAGCAGCAATTTGGATTTGTTACTATGTTACCTAGAAGAATAACAAACTGTGCAAGGATGGAGGTTGTAGGAGCAAGGAGAAGTTGTCTGTAAAGTTGGTGGATGCCTATTTTCCATTTTGCAGTCCCTTGTCTCCCTCTTGTGGCCTCCTGGAGGCAACTAGCTGTGCAAAAAAAAGACAGCCTGGCGGCCGGCTGTTGCAGTGTTGCCCTCTCAGGCAACACTGAGTGACTGACTGAGCCTCACCGTCTTATATAAAGTTCAGACGGAACTTTGCACGTGTCATAGTGGAGCCCTCAGGATTCCAGAGCCAGCTTTCTGACATCATAATGGGGCCTCAGAGATAAAAGCCTGGGCCCAGGCAGTGTTGGTCAGTGCTGCTCAGCAGGCAGCACTGGACTGGACTGGATTACAGCTGATACAAGGTGTGAAGGAACAAGGGGTGGCTGTGGGCATGCACTTGCTGCCGCTGCCAGTGTTTATCTGCATGGCAGCAGGGCATTTGGGCGTTGCCAGGAAGGCGTTTTTATGTAGATTCCTCCTCTTTCAGCACTGCATTGTGGTGCAAGCAAAAGAAGCAAATCCTGTCTGGCTTCCTCTCCGGCCTTTATTCACCTCCCGTGTAGCTGTGAGTATGTGAGCCTGCAGGGCCCCATGGAATTGCCTAGAAGTAGGCTGAATCGCTGCAAGGGCTGAACAGCAGTATCGGGCAGGCTCGGGCAACGCGCGGCCCGTTCGGGTTATCGCTTCTCGGCCTTTTGGCTAAGATCAAGTGTAGTATCTGTTCTTATCAGTTTAATATCTGATACGTCCCCTATCTGGGGACCATATATTAAATGGATTTTTAGAACAGGGAGATGGAAATAGAGCTTGCTCTGTCCACTCCACGCATTGACCTGGTATTGCAGTATTTCCAGGACCGGTGCACCCTTTCCTTATGTGTTGACTAAAAGCAGATTCCAAAAGTGTTTTTTGTCTTTGCTATTGTTTCTGTCTTTCTGAAGGGATCTCCCCTTTTAATCCCATTATTTCAACACCTGTTGGACAATGCATGAGTGATAATGAGCTCATTGATTAAATGCAATTAATGAATAGATTGCCACCTCTTGTTGTGTGTCGTCTGTGTTTCTGTGTTTCCGGCATTTCACATTGGAACACCTCATTCACCTTCCTTGTCTTCTCTCCGCCCTCCCTTTTAGGTAAGTTAAAGAGCTGCACCTGAGCCAGCCACTGATTGATTGATTGATTGATTGATTGATTGATTGATTGATTGATTGATTGATTGATGCAGCACAACAGTCAAATAGTGGAGTGGAGTAGGGGAACAGCAAACAGCCAATAAAGCAGCCCGCCCGCTCGCCTGCCCGCCACAATGGACCTACCTGTGTACACTAGATGGATGTGATGGAATGTACTGTCGTCCCTACATTTCAAGAAGAAGTAAGAATTGCAGTTGCAACAAAGCCTTGCTTGCCTACAAAGAGAGCAGCAATTTGGATTTGTTACTATGTTACCTAGAAGAATAACAAACTGTGCAAGGATGGAGGTTGTAGGAGCAAGGAGAAGTTGTCTGTAAAGTTGGTGGATGCCTATTTTCCATTTTGCAGTCCCTTGTCTCCCTCTTGTGGCCTCCTGGAGGCAACTAGCTGTGCAAAAAAAAGACAGCCTGGCGGCCGGCTGTTGCAGTGTTGCCCTCTCAGGCAACACTGAGTGACTGACTGAGCCTCACCGTCTTATATAAAGTTCAGACGGAACTTTGCACGTGTCATAGTGGAGCCCTCAGGATTCCAGAGCCAGCTTTCTGACATCATAATGGGGCCTCAGAGATAAAAGCCTGGGCCCAGGCAGTGTTGGTCAGTGCTGCTCAGCAGGCAGCACTGGACTGGACTGGATTACAGCTGATACAAGGTGTGAAGGAACAAGGGGTGGCTGTGGGCATGCACTTGCTGCCGCTGCCAGTGTTTATCTGCATGGCAGCAGGGCATTTGGGCGTTGCCAGGAAGGCGTTTTTATGTAGATTCCTCCTCTTTCAGCACTGCATTGTGGTGCAAGCAAAAGAAGCAAATCCTGTCTGGCTTCCTCTCCGGCCTTTATTCACCTCCCGTGTAGCTGTGAGTGTGTGAGCCTGCAGGGCCCCATGGAATTGCCTAGAAGTAGGCTGAATCGCTGCAAGGGCTGAACAGCAGTATCGGGCAGGCTCGGGCAACGCGCGGCCCGTTCGGGTTATCGCTTCTCGGCCTTTTGGCTAAGATCAAGTGTAGTATCTGTTCTTATCAGTTTAATATCTGATACGTCCCCTATCTGGGGACCATATATTAAATGGATTTTTAGAACAGGGAGATGGAAATAGAGCTTGCTCTGTCCACTCCACGCATTGACCTGGTATTGCAGTATTTCCAGGACCGGTGCACCCTTTCCTTATGTGTTGACTAAAAGCAGATTCCAAAAGTGTTTTTTGTCTTTGCTATTGTTTCTGTCTTTCTGAAGGGATCTCCCCTTTTAATCCCATTATTTCAACACCTGTTGGACAATGCATGAGTGATAATGAGCTCATTGATTAAATGCAATTAATGAATAGATTGCCACCTCTTGTTGTGTGTCGTCTGTGTTTCTGTGTTTCCGGCATTTCACATTGGAACACCTCATTCACCTTCCTTGTCTTCTCTCCGCCCTCCCTTTTAGGTAAGTTAAAGAGCTGCACCTGAGCCAGCCACTGATTGATTGATTGATTGATTGATTGATTGATTGATTGATTGATTGATGCAGCACAACAGTCAAATAGTGGAGTGGAGTAGGGGAACAGCAAACAGCCAATAAAGCAGCCCGCCCGCTCGCCTGCCCGCCACAATGGACCTACCTGTGTACACTAGATGGATGTGATGGAATGTACTGTCGTCCCTACATTTCAAGAAGAAGTAAGAATTGCAGTTGCAACAAAGCCTTGCTTGCCTACAAAGAGAGCAGCAATTTGGATTTGTTACTATGTTACCTAGAAGAATAACAAACTGTGCAAGGATGGAGGTTGTAGGAGCAAGGAGAAGTTGTCTGTAAAGTTGGTGGATGCCTATTTTCCATTTTGCAGTCCCTTGTCTCCCTCTTGTGGCCTCCTGGAGGCAACTAGCTGTGCAAAAAAAAGACAGCCTGGCGGCCGGCTGTTGCAGTGTTGCCCTCTCAGGCAACACTGAGTGACTGACTGAGCCTCACCGTCTTATATAAAGTTCAGACGGAACTTTGCACGTGTCATAGTGGAGCCCTCAGGATTCCAGAGCCAGCTTTCTGACATCATAATGGGGCCTCAGAGATAAAAGCCTGGGCCCAGGCAGTGTTGGTCAGTGCTGCTCAGCAGGCAGCACTGGACTGGACTGGATTACAGCTGATACAAGGTGTGAAGGAACAAGGGGTGGCTGTGGGCATGCACTTGCTGCCGCTGCCAGTGTTTATCTGCATGGCAGCAGGGCATTTGGGCGTTGCCAGGAAGGCGTTTTTATGTAGATTCCTCCTCTTTCAGCACTGCATTGTGGTGCAAGCAAAAGAAGCAAATCCTGTCTGGCTTCCTCTCCGGCCTTTATTCACCTCCCGTGTAGCTGTGAGTGTGTGAGCCTGCAGGGCCCCATGGAATTGCCTAGAAGTAGGCTGAATCGCTGCAAGGGCTGAACAGCAGTATCGGGCAGGCTCGGGCAACGCGCGGCCCGTTCGGGTTATCGCTTCTCGGCCTTTTGGCTAAGATCAAGTGTAGTATCTGTTCTTATCAGTTTAATATCTGATACGTCCCCTATCTGGGGACCATATATTAAATGGATTTTTAGAACAGGGAGATGGAAATAGAGCTTGCTCTGTCCACTCCATGCATTGACCTGGTATTGCAGTATTTCCAGGACCGGTGCACCCTTTCCTTATGTGTTGACTAAAAGCAGATTCCAAAAGTGTTTTTTGTCTTTGCTATTGTTTCTGTCTTTCTGAAGGGATCTCCCCTTTTAATCCCATTATTTCAACACCTGTTGGACAATGCATGAGTGATAATGAGCTCATTGATTAAATGCAATTAATGAATAGATTGCCACCTCTTGTTGTGTGTCGTCTGTGTTTCTGTGTTTCCGGCATTTCACATTGGAACACCTCATTCACCTTCCTTGTCTTCTCTCCGCCCTCCCTTTTAGGTAAGTTAAAGAGCTGCACCTGAGCCAGCCACTGATTGATTGATTGATTGATTGATTGATTGATTGATTGATTGATTGATTGATTGATGCAGCACAACAGTCAAATAGTGGAGTGGAGTAGGGGAACAGCAAACAGCCAATAAAGCAGCCCGCCCGCTCGCCTGCCCGCCACAATGGACCTACCTGTGTACACTAGATGGATGTGATGGAATGTACTGTCGTCCCTACATTTCAAGAAGATGTAAGAATTGCAGTTGCAACAAAGCCTTGCTTGCCTACAAAGAGAGCAGCAATTTGGATTTGTTACTATGTTACCTAGAAGAATAACAAACTGTGCAAGGATGGAGGTTGTAGGAGCAAGGAGAAGTTGTCTGTAAAGTTGGTGGATGCCTATTTTCCATTTTGCAGTCCCTTGTCTCCCTCTTGTGGCCTCCTGGAGGCAACTAGCTGTGCAAAAAAAAGACAGCCTGGCGGCCGGCTGTTGCAGTGTTGCCCTCTCAGGCAACACTGAGTGACTGACTGAGCCTCACCGTCTTATATAAAGTTCAGACGGAACTTTGCACGTGTCATAGTGGAGCCCTCAGGATTCCAGAGCCAGCTTTCTGACATCATAATGGGGCCTCAGAGATAAAAGCCTGGGCCCAGGCAGTGTTGGTCAGTGCTGCTCAGCAGGCAGCACTGGACTGGACTGGATTACAGCTGATACAAGGTGTGAAGGAACAAGGGGTGGCTGTGGGCATGCACTTGCTGCCGCTGCCAGTGTTTATCTGCATGGCAGCAGGGCATTTGGGCGTTGCCAGGAAGGCGTTTTTATGTAGATTCCTCCTCTTTCAGCACTGCATTGTGGTGCAAGCAAAAGAAGCAAATCCTGTCTGGCTTCCTCTCCGGCCTTTATTCACCTCCCGTGTAGCTGTGAGTGTGTGAGCCTGCAGGGCCCCATGGAATTGCCTAGAAGTAGGCTGAATCGCTGCAAGGGCTGAACAGCAGTATCGGGCAGGCTCGGGCAACGCGCGGCCCGTTCGGGTTATCGCTTCTCGGCCTTTTGGCTAAGATCAAGTGTAGTATCTGTTCTTATCAGTTTAATATCTGATACGTCCCCTATCTGGGGACCATATATTAAATGGATTTTTAGAACAGGGAGATGGAAATAGAGCTTGCTCTGTCCACTCCACGCATTGACCTGGTATTGCAGTATTTCCAGGACCGGTGCACCCTTTCCTTATGTGTTGACTAAAAGCAGATTCCAAAAGTGTTTTTTGTCTTTGCTATTGTTTCTGTCTTTCTGAAGGGATCTCCCCTTTTAATCCCATTATTTCAACACCTGTTGGACAATGCATGAGTGATAATGAGCTCATTGATTAAATGCAATTAATGAATAGATTGCCACCTCTTGTTGTGTGTCGTCTGTGTTTCTGTGTTTCCGGCATTTCACATTGGAACACCTCATTCACCTTCCTTGTCTTCTCTCCGCCCTCCCTTTTAGGTAAGTTAAAGAGCTGCACCTGAGCCAGCCACTGATTGATTGATTGATTGATTGATTGATTGATTGATTGATTGATTGATTGATTGATTGATTGATGCAGCACAACAGTCAAATAGTGGAGTGGAGTAGGGGAACAGCAAACAGCCAATAAAGCAGCCCGCCCGCTCGCCTGCCCGCCACAATGGACCTACCTGTGTACACTAGATGGATGTGATGGAATGTACTGTCGTCCCTACATTTCAAGAAGAAGTAAGAATTGCAGTTGCAACAAAGCCTTGCTTGCCTACAAAGAGAGCAGCAATTTGGATTTGTTACTATGTTACCTAGAAGAATAACAAACTGTGCAAGGATGGAGGTTGTAGGAGCAAGGAGAAGTTGTCTGTAAAGTTGGTGGATGCCTATTTTCCATTTTGCAGTCCCTTGTCTCCCTCTTGTGGCCTCCTGGAGGCAACTAGCTGTGCAAAAAAAAGACAGCCTGGCGGCCGGCTGTTGCAGTGTTGCCCTCTCAGGCAACACTAAGTGACTGACTGAGCCTCACCGTCTTATATAAAGTTCAGACGGAACTTTGCACGTGTCATAGTGGAGCCCTCAGGATTCCAGAGCCAGCTTTCTGACATCATAATGGGGCCTCAGAGATAAAAGCCTGGGCCCAGGCAGTGTTGGTCAGTGCTGCTCAGCAGGCAGCACTGGACTGGACTGGATTACAGCTGATACAAGGTGTGAAGGAACAAGGGGTGGCTGTGGGCATGCACTTGCTGCCGCTGCCAGTGTTTATCTGCATGGCAGCAGGGCATTTGGGCGTTGCCAGGAAGGCGTTTTTATGTAGATTCCTCCTCTTTCAGCACTGCATTGTGGTGCAAGCAAAAGAAGCAAATCCTGTCTGGCTTCCTCTCCGGCCTTTATTCACCTCCCGTGTAGCTGTGAGTGTGTGAGCCTGCAGGGCCCCATGGAATTGCCTAGAAGTAGGCTGAATCGCTGCAAGGGCTGAACAGCAGTATCGGGCAGGCTCGGGCAACGCGCGGCCCGTTCGGGTTATCGCTTCTCGGCCTTTTGGCTAAGATCAAGTGTAGTATCTGTTCTTATCAGTTTAATATCTGATACGTCCCCTATCTGGGGACCATATATTAAATGGATTTTTAGAACAGGGAGATGGAAATAGAGCTTGCTCTGTCCACTCCACGCATTGACCTGGTATTGCAGTATTTCCAGGACCGGTGCACCCTTTCCTTATGTGTTGACTAAAAGCAGATTCCAAAAGTGTTTTTTGTCTTTGCTATTGTTTCTGTCTTTCTGAAGGGATCTCCCCTTTTAATCCCATTATTTCAACACCTGTTGGACAATGCATGAGTGATAATGAGCTCATTGATTAAATGCAATTAATGAATAGATTGCCACCTCTTGTTGTGTGTCGTCTGTGTTTCTGTGTTTCCGGCATTTCACATTGGAACACCTCATTCACCTTCCTTGTCTTCTCTCCGCCCTCCCTTTTAGGTAAGTTAAAGAGCTGCACCTGAGCCAGCCACTGATTGATTGATTGATTGATTGATTGATTGATTGATTGATTGATTGATTGATTGATTGATTGATGCAGCACAACAGTCAAATAGTGGAGTGGAGTAGGGGAACAGCAAACAGCCAATAAAGCAGCCCGCCCGCTCGCCTGCCCGCCACAATGGACCTACCTGTGTACACTAGATGGATGTGATGGAATGTACTGTCGTCCCTACATTTCAAGAAGAAGTAAGAATTGCAGTTGCAACAAAGCCTTGCTTGCCTACAAAGAGAGCAGCAATTTGGATTTGTTACTATGTTACCTAGAAGAATAACAAACTGTGCAAGGATGGAGGTTGTAGGAGCAAGGAGAAGTTGTCTGTAAAGTTGGTGGATGCCTATTTTCCATTTTGCAGTCCCTTGTCTCCCTCTTGTGGCCTCCTGGAGGCAACTAGCTGTGCAAAAAAAAAGACAGCCTGGCGGCCGGCTGTTGCAGTGTTGCCCTCTCAGGCAACACTGAGTGACTGACTGAGCCTCACCGTCTTATATAAAGTTCAGACGGAACTTTGCACGTGTCATAGTGGAGCCCTCAGGATTCCAGAGCCAGCTTTCTGACATCATAATGGGGCCTCAGAGATAAAAGCCTGGGCCCAGGCAGTGTTGGTCAGTGCTGCTCAGCAGGCAGCACTGGACTGGACTGGATTACAGCTGATACAAGGTGTGAAGGAACAAGGGGTGGCTGTGGGCATGCACTTGCTGCCGCTGCCAGTGTTTATCTGCATGGCAGCAGGGCATTTGGGCGTTGCCAGGAAGGCGTTTTTATGTAGATTCCTCCTCTTTCAGCACTGCATTGTGGTGCAAGCAAAAGAAGCAAATCCTGTCTGGCTTCCTCTCCGGCCTTTATTCACCTCCCGTGTAGCTGTGAGTGTGTGAGCCTGCAGGGCCCCATGGAATTGCCTAGAAGTAGGCTGAATCGCTGCAAGGGCTGAACAGCAGTATCGGGCAGGCTCGGGCAACGCGCGGCCCGTTCGGGTTATCGCTTCTCGGCCTTTTGGCTAAGATCAAGTGTAGTATCTGTTCTTATCAGTTTAATATCTGATACGTCCCCTATCTGGGGACCATATATTAAATGGATTTTTAGAACAGGGAGATGGAAATAGAGCTTGCTCTGTCCACTCCACGCATTGACCTGGTATTGCAGTATTTCCAGGACCGGTGCACCCTTTCCTTATGTGTTGACTAAAAGCAGATTCCAAAAGTGTTTTTTGTCTTTGCTATTGTTTCTGTCTTTCTGAAGGGATCTCCCCTTTTAATCCCATTATTTCAACACCTGTTGGACAATGCATGAGTGATAATGAGCTCATTGATTAAATGCAATTAATGAATAGATTGCCACCTCTTGTTGTGTGTCGTCTGTGTTTCTGTGTTTCCGGCATTTCACATTGGAACACCTCATTCACCTTCCTTGTCTTCTCTCCGCCCTCCCTTTTAGGTAAGTTAAAGAGCTGCACCTGAGCCAGCCACTGATTGATTGATTGATTGATTGATTGATTGATTGATTGATTGATTGATTGATTGATGCAGCACAACAGTCAAATAGTGGAGTGGAGTAGGGGAACAGCAAACAGCCAATAAAGCAGCCCGCCCGCTCGCCTGCCCGCCACAATGGACCTACCTGTGTACACTAGATGGATGTGATGGAATGTACTGTCGTCCCTACATTTCAAGAAGAAGTAAGAATTGCAGTTGCAACAAAGCCTTGCTTGCCTACAAAGAGAGCAGCAATTTGGATTTGTTACTATGTTACCTAGAAGAATAACAAACTGTGCAAGGATGGAGGTTGTAGGAGCAAGGAGAAGTTGTCTGTAAAGTTGGTGGATGCCTATTTTCCATTTTGCAGTCCCTTGTCTCCCTCTTGTGGCCTCCTGGAGGCAACTAGCTGTGCAAAAAAAAGACAGCCTGGCGGCCGGCTGTTGCAGTGTTGCCCTCTCAGGCAACACTGAGTGACTGACTGAGCCTCACCGTCTTATATAAAGTTCAGACGGAACTTTGCACGTGTCATAGTGGAGCCCTCAGGATTCCAGAGCCAGCTTTCTGACATCATAATGGGGCCTCAGAGATAAAAGCCTGGGCCCAGGCAGTGTTGGTCAGTGCTGCTCAGCAGGCAGCACTGGACTGGACTGGATTACAGCTGATACAAGGTGTGAAGGAACAAGGGGTGGCTGTGGGCATGCACTTGCTGCCGCTGCCAGTGTTTATCTGCATGGCAGCAGGGCATTTGGGCGTTGCCAGGAAGGCGTTTTTATGTAGATTCCTCCTCTTTCAGCACTGCATTGTGGTGCAAGCAAAAGAAGCAAATCCTGTCTGGCTTCCTCTCCGGCCTTTATTCACCTCCCGTGTAGCTGTGAGTGTGTGAGCCTGCAGGGCCCCATGGAATTGCCTAGAAGTAGGCTGAATCGCTGCAAGGGCTGAACAGCAGTATCGGGCAGGCTCGGGCAACGCGCGGCCCGTTCGGGTTATCGCTTCTCGGCCTTTTGGCTAAGATCAAGTGTAGTATCTGTTCTTATCAGTTTAATATCTGATACGTCCCCTATCTGGGGACCATATATTAAATGGATTTTTAGAACAGGGAGATGGAAATAGAGCTTGCTCTGTCCACTCCACGCATTGACCTGGTATTGCAGTATTTCCAGGACCGGTGCACCCTTTCCTTATGTGTTGACTAAAAGCAGATTCCAAAAGTGTTTTTTGTCTTTGCTATTGTTTCTGTCTTTCTGAAGGGATCTCCCCTTTTAATCCCATTATTTCAACACCTGTTGGACAATGCATGAGTGATAATGAGCTCATTGATTAAATGCAATTAATGAATAGATTGCCACCTCTTGTTGTGTGTCGTCTGTGTTTCTGTGTTTCCGGCATTTCACATTGGAACACCTCATTCACCTTCCTTGTCTTCTCTCCGCCCTCCCTTTTAGGTAAGTTAAAGAGCTGCACCTGAGCCAGCCACTGATTGATTGATTGATTGATTGATTGATTGATTGATTGATGCAGCACAACAGTCAAATAGTGGAGTGGAGTAGGGGAACAGCAAACAGCCAATAAAGCAGCCCGCCCGCTCGCCTGCCCGCCACAATGGACCTACCTGTGTACACTAGATGGATGTGATGGAATGTACTGTCGTCCCTACATTTCAAGAAGAAGTAAGAATTGCAGTTGCAACAAAGCCTTGCTTGCCTACAAAGAGAGCAGCAATTTGGATTTGTTACTATGTTACCTAGAAGAATAACAAACTGTGCAAGGATGGAGGTTGTAGGAGCAAGGAGAAGTTGTCTGTAAAGTTGGTGGATGCCTATTTTCCATTTTGCAGTCCCTTGTCTCCCTCTTGTGGCCTCCTGGAGGCAACTAGCTGTGCAAAAAAAAGACAGCCTGGCGGCCGGCTGTTGCAGTGTTGCCCTCTCAGGCAACACTGAGTGACTGACTGAGCCTCACCGTCTTATATAAAGTTCAGACGGAACTTTGCACGTGTCATAGTGGAGCCCTCAGGATTCCAGAGCCAGCTTTCTGACATCATAATGGGGCCTCAGAGATAAAAGCCTGGGCCCAGGCAGTGTTGGTCAGTGCTGCTCAGCAGGCAGCACTGGACTGGACTGGATTACAGCTGATACAAGGTGTGAAGGAACAAGGGGTGGCTGTGGGCATGCACTTGCTGCCGCTGCCAGTGTTTATCTGCATGGCAGCAGGGCATTTGGGCGTTGCCAGGAAGGCGTTTTTATGTAGATTCCTCCTCTTTCAGCACTGCATTGTGGTGCAAGCAAAAGAAGCAAATCCTGTCTGGCTTCCTCTCCGGCCTTTATTCACCTCCCGTGTAGCTGTGAGTGTGTGAGCCTGCAGGGCCCCATGGAATTGCCTAGAAGTAGGCTGAATCGCTGCAAGGGCTGAACAGCAGTATCGGGCAGGCTCGGGCAACGCGCGGCCCGTTCGGGTTATCGCTTCTCGGCCTTTTGGCTAAGATCAAGTGTAGTATCTGTTCTTATCAGTTTAATATCTGATACGTCCCCTATCTGGGGACCATATATTAAATGGATTTTTAGAACAGGGAGATGGAAATAGAGCTTGCTCTGTCCACTCCACGCATTGACCTGGTATTGCAGTATTTCCAGGACCGGTGCACCCTTTCCTTATGTGTTGACTAAAAGCAGATTCCAAAAGTGTTTTTTGTCTTTGCTATTGTTTCTGTCTTTCTGAAGGGATCTCCCCTTTTAATCCCATTATTTCAACACCTGTTGGACAATGCATGAGTGATAATGAGCTCATTGATTAAATGCAATTAATGAATAGATTGCCACCTCTTGTTGTGTGTCGTCTGTGTTTCTGTGTTTCCGGCATTTCACATTGGAACACCTCATTCACCTTCCTTGTCTTCTCTCCGCCCTCCCTTTTAGGTAAGTTAAAGAGCTGCACCTGAGCCAGCCACTGATTGATTGATTGATTGATTGATTGATTGATTGATTGATTGATTGATGCAGCACAACAGTCAAATAGTGGAGTGGAGTAGGGGAACAGCAAACAGCCAATAAAGCAGCCCGCCCGCTCGCCTGCCCGCCACAATGGACCTACCTGTGTACACTAGATGGATGTGATGGAATGTACTGTCGTCCCTACATTTCAAGAAGAAGTAAGAATTGCAGTTGCAACAAAGCCTTGCTTGCCTACAAAGAGAGCAGCAATTTGGATTTGTTACTATGTTACCTAGAAGAATAACAAACTGTGCAAGGATGGAGGTTGTAGGAGCAAGGAGAAGTTGTCTGTAAAGTTGGTGGATGCCTATTTTCCATTTTGCAGTCCCTTGTCTCCCTCTTGTGGCCTCCTGGAGGCAACTAGCTGTGCAAAAAAAAGACAGCCTGGCGGCCGGCTGTTGCAGTGTTGCCCTCTCAGGCAACACTGAGTGACTGACTGAGCCTCACCGTCTTATATAAAGTTCAGACGGAACTTTGCACGTGTCATAGTGGAGCCCTCAGGATTCCAGAGCCAGCTTTCTGACATCATAATGGGGCCTCAGAGATAAAAGCCTGGGCCCAGGCAGTGTTGGTCAGTGCTGCTCAGCAGGCAGCACTGGACTGGACTGGATTACAGCTGATACAAGGTGTGAAGGAACAAGGGGTGGCTGTGGGCATGCACTTGCTGCCGCTGCCAGTGTTTATCTGCATGGCAGCAGGGCATTTGGGCGTTGCCAGGAAGGCGTTTTTATGTAGATTCCTCCTCTTTCAGCACTGCATTGTGGTGCAAGCAAAAGAAGCAAATCCTGTCTGGCTTCCTCTCCGGCCTTTATTCACCTCCCGTGTAGCTGTGAGTGTGTGAGCCTGCAGGGCCCCATGGAATTGCCTAGAAGTAGGCTGAATCGCTGCAAGGGCTGAACAGCAGTATCGGGCAGGCTCGGGCAACGCGCGGCCCGTTCGGGTTATCGCTTCTCGGCCTTTTGGCTAAGATCAAGTGTAGTATCTGTTCTTATCAGTTTAATATCTGATACGTCCCCTATCTGGGGACCATATATTAAATGGATTTTTAGAACAGGGAGATGGAAATAGAGCTTGCTCTGTCCACTCCACGCATTGACCTGGTATTGCAGTATTTCCAGGACCGGTGCACCCTTTCCTTATGTGTTGACTAAAAGCAGATTCCAAAAGTGTTTTTTGTCTTTGCTATTGTTTCTGTCTTTCTGAAGGGATCTCCCCTTTTAATCCCATTATTTCAACACCTGTTGGACAATGCATGAGTGATAATGAGCTCATTGATTAAATGCAATTAATGAATAGATTGCCACCTCTTGTTGTGTGTCGTCTGTGTTTCTGTGTTTCCGGCATTTCACATTGGAACACCTCATTCACCTTCCTTGTCTTCTCTCCGCCCTCCCTTTTAGGTAAGTTAAAGAGCTGCACCTGAGCCAGCCACTGATTGATTGATTGATTGATTGATTGATTGATTGATTGATTGATGCAGCACAACAGTCAAATAGTGGAGTGGAGTAGGGGAACAGCAAACAGCCAATAAAGCAGCTCGCCTGCCCGCCACAATGGACCTACCTGTGTACACTAGATGGATGTGATGGAATGTACTGTCGTCCCTACATTTCAAGAAGAAGTAAGAATTGCAGTTGCAACAAAGCCTTGCTTGCCTACAAAGAGAGCAGCAATTTGGATTTGTTACTATGTTACCTAGAAGAATAACAAACTGTGCAAGGATGGAGGTTGTAGGAGCAAGGAGAAGTTGTCTGTAAAGTTGGTGGATGCCTATTTTCCATTTTGCAGTCCCTTGTCTCCCTCTTGTGGCCTCCTGGAGGCAACTAGCTGTGCAAAAAAAAGACAGCCTGGCGGCCGGCTGTTGCAGTGTTGCCCTCTCAGGCAACACTGAGTGACTGACTGAGCCTCACCGTCTTATATAAAGTTCAGACGGAACTTTGCACGTGTCATAGTGGAGCCCTCAGGATTCCAGAGCCAGCTTTCTGACATCATAATGGGGCCTCAGAGATAAAAGCCTGGGCCCAGGCAGTGTTGGTCAGTGCTGCTCAGCAGGCAGCACTGGACTGGACTGGATTACAGCTGATACAAGGTGTGAAGGAACAAGGGGTGGCTGTGGGCATGCACTTGCTGCCGCTGCCAGTGTTTATCTGCATGGCAGCAGGGCATTTGGGCGTTGCCAGGAAGGCGTTTTTATGTAGATTCCTCCTCTTTCAGCACTGCATTGTGGTGCAAGCAAAAGAAGCAAATCCTGTCTGGCTTCCTCTCTGGCCTTTATTCACCTCCCGTGTAGCTGTGAGTGTGTGAGCCTGCAGGGCCCCATGGAATTGCCTAGAAGTAGGCTGAATCGCTGCAAGGGCTGAACAGCAGTATCGGGCAGGCTCGGGCAACGCGCGGCCCGTTCGGGTTATCGCTTCTCGGCCTTTTGGCTAAGATCAAGTGTAGTATCTGTTCTTATCAGTTTAATATCTGATACGTCCCCTATCTGGGGACCATATATTAAATGGATTTTTAGAACAGGGAGATGGAAATAGAGCTTGCTCTGTCCACTCCACGCATTGACCTGGTATTGCAGTATTTCCAGGACCGGTGCACCCTTTCCTTATGTGTTGACTAAAAGCAGATTCCAAAAGTGTTTTTTGTCTTTGCTATTGTTTCTGTCTTTCTGAAGGGATCTCCCCTTTTAATCCCATTATTTCAACACCTGTTGGACAATGCATGAGTGATAATGAGCTCATTGATTAAATGCAATTAATGAATAGATTGCCACCTCTTGTTGTGTGTCGTCTGTGTTTCTGTGTTTCCGGCATTTCACATTGGAACACCTCATTCACCTTCCTTGTCTTCTCTCCGCCCTCCCTTTTAGGTAAGTTAAAGAGCTGCACCTGAGCCAGCCACTGATTGATTGATTGATTGATTGATTGATTGATTGATTGATTGATTGATTGATTGATTGATTGATGCAGCACAACAGTCAAATAGTGGAGTGGAGTAGGGGAACAGCAAACAGCCAATAAAGCAGCCCGCCCGCTCGCCTGCCCGCCACAATGGACCTACCTGTGTACACTAGATGGATGTGATGGAATGTACTGTCGTCCCTACATTTCAAGAAGAAGTAAGAATTGCAGTTGCAACAAAGCCTTGCTTGCCTACAAAGAGAGCAGCAATTTGGATTTGTTACTATGTTACCTAGAAGAATAACAAACTGTGCAAGGATGGAGGTTGTAGGAGCAAGGAGAAGTTGTCTGTAAAGTTGGTGGATGCCTATTTTCCATTTTGCAGTCCCTTGTCTCCCTCTTGTGGCCTCCTGGAGGCAACTAGCTGTGCAAAAAAAAGACAGCCTGGCGGCCGGCTGTTGCAGTGTTGCCCTCTCAGGCAACACTGAGTGACTGACTGAGCCTCACCGTCTTATATAAAGTTCAGACGGAACTTTGCACGTGTCATAGTGGAGCCCTCAGGATTCCAGAGCCAGCTTTCTGACATCATAATGGGGCCTCAGAGATAAAAGCCTGGGCCCAGGCAGTGTTGGTCAGTGCTGCTCAGCAGGCAGCACTGGACTGGACTGGATTACAGCTGATACAAGGTGTGAAGGAACAAGGGGTGGCTGTGGGCATGCACTTGCTGCCGCTGCCAGTGTTTATCTGCATGGCAGCAGGGCATTTGGGCATTGCCAGGAAGGCGTTTTTATGTAGATTCCTCCTCTTTCAGCACTGCATTGTGGTGCAAGCAAAAGAAGCAAATCCTGTCTGGCTTCCTCTCCGGCCTTTATTCACCTCCCGTGTAGCTGTGAGTGTGTGAGCCTGCAGGGCCCCATGGAATTGCCTAGAAGTAGGCTGAATCGCTGCAAGGGCTGAACAGCAGTATCGGGCAGGCTCGGGCAACGCGCGGCCCGTTCGGGTTATCGCTTCTCGGCCTTTTGGCTAAGATCAAGTGTAGTATCTGTTCTTATCAGTTTAATATCTGATACGTCCCCTATCTGGGGACCATATATTAAATGGATTTTTAGAACAGGGAGATGGAAATAGAGCTTGCTCTGTCCACTCCACGCATTGACCTGGTATTGCAGTATTTCCAGGACCGGTGCACCCTTTCCTTATGTGTTGACTAAAAGCAGATTCGAAAAGTGTTTTTTGTCTTTGCTATTGTTTCTGTCTTTCTGAAGGGATCTCCCCTTTTAATCCCATTATTTCAACACCTGTTGGACAATGCATGAGTGATAATGAGCTCATTGATTAAATGCAATTAATGAATAGATTGCCACCTCTTGTTGTGTGTCGTCTGTGTTTCTGTGTTTCCGGCATTTCACATTGGAACACCTCATTCACCTTCCTTGTCTTCTCTCCGCCCTCCCTTTTAGGTAAGTTAAAGAGCTGCACCTGAGCCAGCCACTGATTGATTGATTGATTGATTGATTGATTGATTGATTGATTGATTGATTGATTGATTGATTGATGCAGCACAACAGTCAAATAGTGGAGTGGAGTAGGGGAACAGCAAACAGCCAATAAAGCAGCCCGCCCGCTCGCCTGCCCGCCACAATGGACCTACCTGTGTACACTAGATGGATGTGATGGAATGTACTGTCGTCCCTACATTTCAAGAAGAAGTAAGAATTGCAGTTGCAACAAAGCCTTGCTTGCCTACAAAGAGAGCAGCAATTTGGATTTGTTACTATGTTACCTAGAAGAATAACAAACTGTGCAAGGATGGAGGTTGTAGGAGCAAGGAGAAGTTGTCTGTAAAGTTGGTGGATGCCTATTTTCCATTTTGCAGTCCCTTGTCTCCCTCTTGTGGCCTCCTGGAGGCAAATAGCTGTGCAAAAAAAAGACAGCCTGGCGGCCGGCTGTTGCAGTGTTGCCCTCTCAGGCAACACTGAGTGACTGACTGAGCCTCACCGTCTTATATAAAGTTCAGACGGAACTTTGCACGTGTCATAGTGGAGCCCTCAGGATTCCAGAGCCAGCTTTCTGACATCATAATGGGGCCTCAGAGATAAAAGCCTGGGCCCAGGCAGTGTTGGTCAGTGCTGCTCAGCAGGCAGCACTGGACTGGACTGGATTACAGCTGATACAAGGTGTGAAGGAACAAGGGGTGGCTGTGGGCATGCACTTGCTGCCGCTGCCAGTGTTTATCTGCATGGCAGCAGGGCATTTGGGCGTTGCCAGGAAGGCGTTTTTATGTAGATTCCTCCTCTTTCAGCACTGCATTGTGGTGCAAGCAAAAGAAGCAAATCCTGTCTGGCTTCCTCTCCGGCCTTTATTCACCTCCCGTGTAGCTGTGAGTGTGTGAGCCTGCAGGGCCCCATGGAATTGCCTAGAAGTAGGCTGAATCGCTGCAAGGGCTGAACAGCAGTATCGGGCAGGCTCGGGCAACGCGCGGCCCGTTCGGGTTATCGCTTCTCGGCCTTTTGGCTAAGATCAAGTGTAGTATCTGTTCTTATCAGTTTAATATCTGATACGTCCCCTATCTGGGGACCATATATTAAATGGATTTTTAGAACAGGGAGATGGAAATAGAGCTTGCTCTGTCCACTCCACGCATTGACCTGGTATTGCAGTATTTCCAGGACCGGTGCACCCTTTCCTTATGTGTTGACTAAAAGCAGATTCCAAAAGTGTTTTTTGTCTTTGCTATTGTTTCTGTCTTTCTGAAGGGATCTCCCCTTTTAATCCCATTATTTCAACACCTGTCAATGCATGAGTGATAATGAGCTCATTGATTAAATGCAATTAATGAATAGATTGCCACCTCTTGTTGTGTGTCGTCTGTGTTTCTGTGTTTCCGGCATTTCACATTGGAACACCTCATTCACCTTCCTTGTCTTCTCTCCGCCCTCCCTTTTAGGTAAGTTAAAGAGCTGCACCTGAGCCAGCCACTGATTGATTGATTGATTGATTGATTGATTGATTGATTGATTGATTGATTGATTGATTGATTGATTGATGCAGCACAACAGTCAAATAGTGGAGTGGAGTAGGGGAACAGCAAACAGCCAATAAAGCAGCCCGCCCGCTCGCCTGCCCGCCACAATGGACCTACCTGTGTACACTAGATGGATGTGATGGAATGTACTGTCGTCCCTACATTTCAAGAAGAAGTAAGAATTGCAGTTGCAACAAAGCCTTGCTTGCCTACAAAGAGAGCAGCAATTTGGATTTGTTACTATGTTACCTAGAAGAATAACAAACTGTGCAAGGATGGAGGTTGTAGGAGCAAGGAGAAGTTGTCTGTAAAGTTGGTGGATGCCTATTTTCCATTTTGCAGTCCCTTGTCTCCCTCTTGTGGCCTCCTGGAGGCAACTAGCTGTGCAAAAAAAAGACAGCCTGGCGGCCGGCTGTTGCAGTGTTGCCCTCTCAGGCAACACTGAGTGACTGACTGAGCCTCACCGTCTTATATAAAGTTCAGACGGAACTTTGCACGTGTCATAGTGGAGCCCTCAGGATTCCAGAGCCAGCTTTCTGACATCATAATGGGGCCTCAGAGATAAAAGCCTGGGCCCAGGCAGTGTTGGTCAGTGCTGCTCAGCAGGCAGCACTGGACTGGACTGGATTACAGCTGATACAAGGTGTGAAGGAACAAGGGGTGGCTGTGGGCATGCACTTGCTGCCGCTGCCAGTGTTTATCTGCATGGCAGCAGGGCATTTGGGCGTTGCCAGGAAGGCGTTTTTATGTAGATTCCTCCTCTTTCAGCACTGCATTGTGGTGCAAGCAAAAGAAGCAAATCCTGTCTGGCTTCCTCTCCGGCCTTTATTCACCTCCCGTGTAGCTGTGAGTGTGTGAGCCTGCAGGGCCCCATGGAATTGCCTAGAAGTAGGCTGAATCGCTGCAAGGGCTGAACAGCAGTATCGGGCAGGCTCGGGCAACGCGCGGCCCGTTCGGGTTATCGCTTCTCGGCCTTTTGGCTAAGATCAAGTGTAGTATCTGTTCTTATCAGTTTAATATCTGATACGTCCCCTATCTGGGGACCATATATTAAATGGATTTTTAGAACAGGGAGATGGAAATAGAGCTTGCTCTGTCCACTCCACGCATTGACCTGGTATTGCAGTATTTCCAGGACCGGTGCACCCTTTCCTTATGTGTTGACTAAAAGCAGATTCCAAAAGTGTTTTTTGTCTTTGCTATTGTTTCTGTCTTTCTGAAGGGATCTCCCCTTTTAATCCCATTATTTCAACACCTGTTGGACAATGCATGAGTGATAATGAGCTCATTGATTAAATGCAATTAATGAATAGATTGCCACCTCTTGTTGTGTGTCGTCTGTGTTTCTGTGTTTCCGGCATTTCACATTGGAACACCTCATTCACCTTCCTTGTCTTCTCTCCACCCTCCCTTTTAGGTAAGTTAAAGAGCTGCACCTGAGCCAGCCACTGATTGATTGATTGATTGATTGATTGATTGATTGATTGATTGATTGATTGATGCAGCACAACAGTCAAATAGTGGAGTGGAGTAGGGGAACAGCAAACAGCCAATAAAGCAGCCCGCCCGCTCGCCTGCCCGCCACAATGGACCTACCTGTGTACACTAGATGGATGTGATGGAATGTACTGTCGTCCCTACATTTCAAGAAGAAGTAAGAATTGCAGTTGCAACAAAGCCTTGCTTGCCTACAAAGAGAGCAGCAATTTGGATTTGTTACTATGTTACCTAGAAGAATAACAAACTGTGCAAGGATGGAGGTTGTAGGAGCAAGGAGAAGTTGTCTGTAAAGTTGGTGGATGCCTATTTTCCATTTTGCAGTCCCTTGTCTCCCTCTTGTGGCCTCCTGGAGGCAACTAGCTGTGCAAAAAAAAGACAGCCTGGCGGCCGGCTGTTGCAGTGTTGCCCTCTCAGGCAACACTGAGTGACTGACTGAGCCTCACCGTCTTATATAAAGTTCAGACGGAACTTTGCACGTGTCATAGTGGAGCCCTCAGGATTCCAGAGCCAGCTTTCTGACATCATAATGGGGCCTCAGAGATAAAAGCCTGGGCCCAGGCAGTGTTGGTCAGTGCTGCTCAGCAGGCAGCACTGGACTGGACTGGATTACAGCTGATACAAGGTGTGAAGGAACAAGGGGTGGCTGTGGGCATGCACTTGCTGCCGCTGCCAGTGTTTATCTGCATGGCAGCAGGGCATTTGGGCGTTGCCAGGAAGGCGTTTTTATGTAGATTCCTCCTCTTTCAGCACTGCATTGTGGTGCAAGCAAAAGAAGCAAATCCTGTCTGGCTTCCTCTCCGGCCTTTATTCACCTCCCGTGTAGCTGTGAGTGTGTGAGCCTGCAGGGCCCCATGGAATTGCCTAGAAGTAGGCTGAATCGCTGCAAGGGCTGAACAGCAGTATCGGGCAGGCTCGGGCAACGCGCGGCCCGTTCGGGTTATCGCTTCTCGGCCTTTTGGCTAAGATCAAGTGTAGTATCTGTTCTTATCAGTTTAATATCTGATACGTCCCCTATCTGGGGACCATATATTAAATGGATTTTTAGAACAGGGAGATGGAAATAGAGCTTGCTCTGTCCACTCCACGCATTGACCTGGTATTGCAGTATTTCCAGGACCGGTGCACCCTTTCCTTATGTGTTGACTAAAAGCAGATTCCAAAAGTGTTTTTTGTCTTTGCTATTGTTTCTGTCTTTCTGAAGGGATCTCCCCTTTTAATCCCATTATTTCAACACCTGTTGGACAATGCATGAGTGATAATGAGCTCATTGATTAAATGCAATTAATGAATAGATTGCCACCTCTTGTTGTGTGTCGTCTGTGTTTCTGTGTTTCCGGCATTTCACATTGGAACACCTCATTCACCTTCCTTGTCTTCTCTCCGCCCTCCCTTTTAGGTAAGTTAAAGAGCTGCACCTGAGCCAGCCACTGATTGATTGATTGATTGATTGATTGATTGATTGATTGATGCAGCACAACAGTGAAATAGTGGAGTGGAGTAGGGGAACAGCAAACAGCCAATAAAGCAGCCCGCCCGCTCGCCTGCCCGCCACAATGGACCTACCTGTGTACACTAGATGGATGTGATGGAATGTACTGTCGTCCCTACATTTCAAGAAGAAGTAAGAATTGCAGTTGCAACAAAGCCTTGCTTGCCTACAAAGAGAGCAGCAATTTGGATTTGTTACTATGTTACCTAGAAGAATAACAAACTGTGCAAGGATGGAGGTTGTAGGAGCAAGGAGAAGTTGTCTGTAAAGTTGGTGGATGCCTATTTTCCATTTTGCAGTCCCTTGTCTCCCTCTTGTGGCCTCCTGGAGGCAACTAGCTGTGCAAAAAAAAGACAGCCTGGCGGCCGGCTGTTGCAGTGTTGCCCTCTCAGGCAACACTGAGTGACTGACTGAGCCTCACCGTCTTATATAAAGTTCAGACGGAACTTTGCACGTGTCATAGTGGAGCCCTCAGGATTCCAGAGCCAGCTTTCTGACATCATAATGGGGCCTCAGAGATAAAAGCCTGGGCCCAGGCAGTGTTGGTCAGTGCTGCTCAGCAGGCAGCACTGGACTGGACTGGATTACAGCTGATACAAGGTGTGAAGGAACAAGGGGTGGCTGTGGGCATGCACTTGCTGCCGCTGCCAGTGTTTATCTGCATGGCAGCAGGGCATTTGGGCGTTGCCAGGAAGGCGTTTTTATGTAGATTCCTCCTCTTTCAGCACTGCATTGTGGTGCAAGCAAAAGAAGCAAATCCTGTCTGGCTTCCTCTCCGGCCTTTATTCACCTCCCGTGTAGCTGTGAGTGTGTGAGCCTGCAGGGCCCCATGGAATTGCCTAGAAGTAGGCTGAATCGCTGCAAGGGCTGAACAGCAGTATCGGGCAGGCTCGGGCAACGCGCGGCCCGTTCGGGTTATCGCTTCTCGGCCTTTTGGCTAAGATCAAGTGTAGTATCTGTTCTTATCAGTTTAATATCTGATACGTCCCCTATCTGGGGACCATATATTAAATGGATTTTTAGAACAGGGAGATGGAAATAGAGCTTGCTCTGTCCACTCCACGCATTGACCTGGTATTGCAGTATTTCCAGGACCGGTGCACCCTTTCCTTATGTGTTGACTAAAAGCAGATTCCAAAAGTGTTTTTTGTCTTTGCTATTGTTTCTGTCTTTCTGAAGGGATCTCCCCTTTTAATCCCATTATTTCAACACCTGTTGGACAATGCATGAGTGATAATGAGCTCATTGCAATTAATGAATAGATTGCCACCTCTTGTTGTGTGTCGTCTGTGTTTCTGTGTTTCCGGCATTTCACATTGGAACACCTCATTCACCTTCCTTGTCTTCTCTCCGCCCTCCCTTTTAGGTAAGTTAAAGAGCTGCACCTGAGCCAGCCACTGATTGATTGATTGATTGATTGATTGATTGATTGATTGATTGATTGATTGATTGATGCAGCACAACAGTCAAATAGTGGAGTGGAGTAGGGGAACAGCAAACAGCCAATAAAGCAGCCCGCCCGCTCGCCTGCCCGCCACAATGGACCTACCTGTGTACACTAGATGGATGTGATGGAATGTACTGTCGTCCCTACATTTCAAGAAGAAGTAAGAATTGCAGTTGCAACAAAGCCTTGCTTTCCTACAAAGAGAGCAGCAATTTGGATTTGTTACTATGTTACCTAGAAGAATAACAAACTGTGCAAGGATGGAGGTTGTAGGAGCAAGGAGAAGTTGTCTGTAAAGTTGGTGGATGCCTATTTTCCATTTTGCAGTCCCTTGTCTCCCTCTTGTGGCCTCCTGGAGGCAACTAGCTGTGCAAAAAAAAGACAGCCTGGCGGCCGGCTGTTGCAGTGTTGCCCTCTCAGGCAACACTGAGTGACTGACTGAGCCTCACCGTCTTATATAAAGTTCAGACGGAACTTTGCACGTGTCATAGTGGAGCCCTCAGGATTCCAGAGCCAGCTTTCTGACATCATAATGGGGCCTCAGAGATAAAAGCCTGGGCCCAGGCAGTGTTGGTCAGTGCTGCTCAGCAGGCAGCACTGGACTGGACTGGATTACAGCTGATACAAGGTGTGAAGGAACAAGGGGTGGCTGTGGGCATGCACTTGCTGCCGCTGCCAGTGTTTATCTGCATGGCAGCAGGGCATTTGGGCGTTGCCAGGAAGGCGTTTTTATGTAGATTCCTCCTCTTTCAGCACTGCATTGTGGTGCAAGCAAAAGAAGCAAATCCTGTCTGGCTTCCTCTCCGGCCTTTATTCACCTCCCGTGTAGCTGTGAGTGTGTGAGCCTGCAGGGCCCCATGGAATTGCCTAGAAGTAGGCTGAATCGCTGCAAGGGCTGAACAGCAGTATCGGGCAGGCTCGGGCAACGCGCGGCCCGTTCGGGTTATCGCTTCTCGGCCTTTTGGCTAAGATCAAGTGTAGTATCTGTTCTTATCAGTTTAATATCTGATACGTCCCCTATCTGGGGACCATATATTAAATGGATTTTTAGAACAGGGAGATGGAAATAGAGCTTGCTCTGTCCACTCCACGCATTGACCTGGTATTGCAGTATTTCCAGGACCGGTGCACCCTTTCCTTATGTGTTGACTAAAAGCAGATTCCAAAAGTGTTTTTTGTCTTTGCTATTGTTTCTGTCTTTCTGAAGGGATCTCCCCTTTTAATCCCATTATTTCAACACCTGTTGGACAATGCATGAGTGATAATGAGCTCATTGCAATTAATGAATAGATTGCCACCTCTTGTTGTGTGTCGTCTGTGTTTCTGTGTTTCCGGCATTTCACATTGGAACACCTCATTCACCTTCCTTGTCTTCTCTCCGCCCTCCCTTTTAGGTAAGTTAAAGAGCTGCACCTGAGCCAGCCACTGATTGATTGATTGATTGATTGATTGATTGATTGATTGATTGATTGATTGATTGATTGATTGATGCAGCACAACAGTCAAATAGTGGAGTGGAGTAGGGGAACAGCAAACAGCCAATAAAGCAGCCCGCCCGCTCGCCTGCCCGCCACAATGGACCTACCTGTGTACACTAGATGGATGTGATGGAATGTACTGTCGTCCCTACATTTCAAGAAGAAGTAAGAATTGCAGTTGCAACAAAGCCTTGCTTTCCTACAAAGAGAGCAGCAATTTGGATTTGTTACTATGTTACCTAGAAGAATAACAAACTGTGCAAGGATGGAGGTTGTAGGAGCAAGGAGAAGTTGTCTGTAAAGTTGGTGGATGCCTATTTTCCATTTTGCAGTCCCTTGTCTCCCTCTTGTGGCCTCCTGGAGGCAACTAGCTGTGCAAAAAAAAGACAGCCTGGCGGCCGGCTGTTGCAGTGTTGCCCTCTCAGGCAACACTGAGTGACTGACTGAGCCTCACCGTCTTATATAAAGTTCAGACGGAACTTTGCACGTGTCATAGTGGAGCCCTCAGGATTCCAGAGCCAGCTTTCTGACATCATAATGGGGCCTCAGAGATAAAAGCCTGGGCCCAGGCAGTGTTGGTCAGTGCTGCTCAGCAGGCAGCACTGGACTGGACTGGATTACAGCTGATACAAGGTGTGAAGGAACAAGGGGTGGCTGTGGGCATGCACTTGCTGCCGCTGCCAGTGTTTATCTGCATGGCAGCAGGGCATTTGGGCGTTGCCAGGAAGGCGTTTTTATGTAGATTCCTCCTCTTTCAGCACTGCATTGTGGTGCAAGCAAAAGAAGCAAATCCTGTCTGGCTTCCTCTCCGGCCTTTATTCACCTCCCGTGTAGCTGTGAGTGTGTGAGCCTGCAGGGCCCCATGGAATTGCCTAGAAGTAGGCTGAATCGCTGCAAGGGCTGAACAGCAGTATCGGGCAGGCTCGGGCAACGCGCGGCCCGTTCGGGTTATCGCTTCTCGGCCTTTTGGCTAAGATCAAGTGTAGTATCTGTTCTTATCAGTTTAATATCTGATACGTCCCCTATCTGGGGACCATATATTAAATGGATTTTTAGAACAGGGAGATGGAAATAGAGCTTGCTCTGTCCACTCCACGCATTGACCTGGTATTGCAGTATTTCCAGGACCGGTGCACCCTTTCCTTATGTGTTGACTAAAAGCAGATTCCAAAAGTGTTTTTTGTCTTTGCTATTGTTTCTGTCTTTCTGAAGGGATCTCCCCTTTTAATCCCATTATTTCAACACCTGTTGGACAATGCATGAGTGATAATGAGCTCATTGATTAAATGCAATTAATGAATAGATTGCCACCTCTTGTTGTGTGTCGTCTGTGTTTCTGTGTTTCCGGCATTTCACATTGGAACACCTCATTCACCTTCCTTGTCTTCTCTCCGCCCTCCCTTTTAGGTAAGTTAAAGAGCTGCACCTGAGCCAGCCACTGATTGATTGATTGATTGATTGATTGATTGATTGATTGATTGATTGATGCAGCACAACAGTCAAATAGTGGAGTGGAGTAGGGGAACAGCAAACAGCCAATAAAGCAGCCCGCCCGCTCGCCTGCCCGCCACAATGGACCTACCTGTGTACACTAGATGGATGTGATGGAATGTACTGTCGTCCCTACATTTCAAGAAGAAGTAAGAATTGCAGTTGCAACAAAGCCTTGCTTGCCTACAAAGAGAGCAGCAATTTGGATTTGTTACTATGTTACCTAGAAGAATAACAAACTGTGCAAGGATGGAGGTTGTAGGAGCAAGGAGAAGTTGTCTGTAAAGTTGGTGGATGCCTATTTTCCATTTTGCAGTCCCTTGTCTCCCTCTTGTGGCCTCCTGGAGGCAACTAGCTGTGCAAAAAAAAGACAGCCTGGCGGCCGGCTGTTGCAGTGTTGCCCTCTCAGGCAACACTGAGTGACTGACTGAGCCTCACCGTCTTATATAAAGTTCAGACGGAACTTTGCACCTGTCATAGTGGAGCCCTCAGGATTCCAGAGCCAGCTTTCTGACATCATAATGGGGCCTCAGAGATAAAAGCCTGGGCCCAGGCAGTGTTGGTCAGTGCTGCTCAGCAGGCAGCACTGGACTGGACTGGATTACAGCTGATACAAGGTGTGAAGGAACAAGGGGTGGCTGTGGGCATGCACTTGCTGCCGCTGCCAGTGTTTATCTGCATGGCAGCAGGGCATTTGGGCGTTGCCAGGAAGGCGTTTTTATGTAGATTCCTCCTCTTTCAGCACTGCATTGTGGTGCAAGCAAAAGAAGCAAATCCTGTCTGGCTTCCTCTCCGGCCTTTATTCACCTCCCGTGTAGCTGTGAGTGTGTGAGCCTGCAGGGCCCCATGGAATTGCCTAGAAGTAGGCTGAATCGCTGCAAGGGCTGAACAGCAGTATCGGGCAGGCTCGGGCAACGCGCGGCCCGTTCGGGTTATCGCTTCTCGGCCTTTTGGCTAAGATCAAGTGTAGTATCTGTTCTTATCAGTTTAATATCTGATACGTCCCCTATCTGGGGACCATATATTAAATGGATTTTTAGAACAGGGAGATGGAAATAGAGCTTGCTCTGTCCACTCCACGCATTGACCTGGTATTGCAGTATTTCCAGGACCGGTGCACCCTTTCCTTATGTGTTGACTAAAAGCAGATTCCAAAAGTGTTTTTTGTCTTTGCTATTGTTTCTGTCTTTCTGAAGGGATCTCCCCTTTTAATCCCATTATTTCAACACCTGTTGGACAATGCATGAGTGATAATGAGCTCATTGATTAAATGCAATTAATGAATAGATTGCCACCTCTTGTTGTGTGTCGTCTGTGTTTCTGTGTTTCCGGCATTTCACATTGGAACACCTCATTCACCTTCCTTGTCTTCTCTCCGCCCTCCCTTTTAGGTAAGTTAAAGAGCTGCACCTGAGCCAGCCACTGATTGATTGATTGATTGATTGATTGATTGATTGATTGATTGATTGATTGATTGATGCAGCACAACAGTCAAATAGTGGAGTGGAGTAGGGGAACAGCAAACAGCCAATAAAGCAGCCCGCCCGCTCGCCTGCCCGCCACAATGGACCTACCTGTGTACACTAGATGGATGTGATGGAATGTACTGTCGTCCCTACATTTCAAGAAGAAGTAAGAATTGCAGTTGCAACAAAGCCTTGCTTGCCTACAAAGAGAGCAGCAATTTGGATTTGTTACTATGTTACCTAGAAGAATAACAAACTGTGCAAGGATGGAGGTTGTAGGAGCAAGGAGAAGTTGTCTGTAAAGTTGGTGGATGCCTATTTTCCATTTTGCAGTCCCTTGTCTCCCTCTTGTGGCCTCCTGGAGGCAACTAGCTGTGCAAAAAAAAGACAGCCTGGCGGCCGGCTGTTGCAGTGTTGCCCTCTCAGGCAACACTGAGTGACTGACTGAGCCTCACCGTCTTATATAAAGTTCAGACGGAACTTTGCACGTGTCATAGTGGAGCCCTCAGGATTCCAGAGCCAGCTTTCTGACATCATAATGGGGCCTCAGAGATAAAAGCCTGGGCCCAGGCAGTGTTGGTCAGTGCTGCTCAGCAGGCAGCACTGGACTGGACTGGATTACAGCTGATACAAGGTGTGAAGGAACAAGGGGTGGCTGTGGGCATGCACTTGCTGCCGCTGCCAGTGTTTATCTGCATGGCAGCAGGGCATTTGGGCGTTGCCAGGAAGGCGTTTTTATGTAGATTCCTCCTCTTTCAGCACTGCATTGTGGTGCAAGCAAAAGAAGCAAATCCTGTCTGGCTTCCTCTCCGGCCTTTATTCACCTCCCGTGTAGCTGTGAGTGTGTGAGCCTGCAGGGCCCCATGGAATTGCCTAGAAGTAGGCTGAATCGCTGCAAGGGCTGAACAGCAGTATCGGGCAGGCTCGGGCAACGCGCGGCCCGTTCGGGTTATCGCTTCTCGGCCTTTTGGCTAAGATCAAGTGTAGTATCTGTTCTTATCAGTTTAATATCTGATACGTCCCCTATCTGGGGACCATATATTAAATGGATTTTTAGAACAGGGAGATGGAAATAGAGCTTGCTCTGTCCACTCCACGCATTGACCTGGTATTGCAGTATTTCCAGGACCGGTGCACCCTTTCCTTATGTGTTGACTAAAAGCAGATTCCAAAAGTGTTTTTTGTCTTTGCTATTGTTTCTGTCTTTCTGAAGGGATCTCCCCTTTTAATCCCATTATTTCAACACCTGTTGGACAATGCATGAGTGATAATGAGCTCATTGATTAAATGCAATTAATGAATAGATTGCCACCTCTTGTTGTGTGTCGTCTGTGTTTCTGTGTTTCCGGCATTTCACATTGGAACACCTCATTCACCTTCCTTGTCTTCTCTCCGCCCTCCCTTTTAGGTAAGTTAAAGAGCTGCACCTGAGCCAGCCACTGATTGATTGATTGATTGATTGATTGATTGATTGATTGATTGATTGATTGATTGATTGATTGATTGATGCAGCACAACAGTCAAATAGTGGAGTGGAGTAGGGGAACAGCAAACAGCCAATAAAGCAGCCCGCCCGCTCGCCTGCCCGCCACAATGGACCTACCTGTGTACACTAGATGGATGTGATGGAATGTACTGTCGTCCCTACATTTCAAGAAGAAGTAAGAATTGCAGTTGCAACAAAGCCTTGCTTGCCTACAAAGAGAGCAGCAATTTGGATTTGTTACTATGTTACCTAGAAGAATAACAAACTGTGCAAGGATGGAGGTTGTAGGAGCAAGGAGAAGTTGTCTGTAAAGTTGGTGGATGCCTATTTTCCATTTTGCAGTCCCTTGTCTCCCTCTTGTGGCCTCCTGGAGGCAACTAGCTGTGCAAAAAAAAGACAGCCTGGCGGCCGGCTGTTGCAGTGTTGCCCTCTCAGGCAACACTGAGTGACTGACTGAGCCTCACCGTCTTATATAAAGTTCAGACGGAACTTTGCACGTGTCATAGTGGAGCCCTCAGGATTCCAGAGCCAGCTTTCTGACATCATAATGGGGCCTCAGAGATAAAAGCCTGGGCCCAGGCAGTGTTGGTCAGTGCTGCTCAGCAGGCAGCACTGGACTGGACTGGATTACAGCTGATACAAGGTGTGAAGGAACAAGGGGTGGCTGTGGGCATGCACTTGCTGCCGCTGCCAGTGTTTATCTGCATGGCAGCAGGGCATTTGGGCGTTGCCAGGAAGGCGTTTTTATGTAGATTCCTCCTCTTTCAGCACTGCATTGTGGTGCAAGCAAAAGAAGCAAATCCTGTCTGGCTTCCTCTCCGGCCTTTATTCACCTCCCGTGTAGCTGTGAGTGTGTGAGCCTGCAGGGCCCCATGGAATTGCCTAGAAGTAGGCTGAATCGCTGCAAGGGCTGAACAGCAGTATCGGGCAGGCTCGGGCAACGCGCGGCCCGTTCGGGTTATCGCTTCTCGGCCTTTTGGCTAAGATCAAGTGTAGTATCTGTTCTTATCAGTTTAATATCTGATACGTCCCCTATCTGGGGACCATATATTAAATGGATTTTTAGAACAGGGAGATGGAAATAGAGCTTGCTCTGTCCACTCCACGCATTGACCTGGTATTGCAGTATTTCCAGGACCGGTGCACCCTTTCCTTATGTGTTGACTAAAAGCAGATTCCAAAAGTGTTTTTTGTCTTTGCTATTGTTTCTGTCTTTCTGAAGGGATCTCCCCTTTTAATCCCATTATTTCAACACCTGTTGGACAATGCATGAGTGATAATGAGCTCATTGATTAAATGCAATTAATGAATAGATTGCCACCTCTTGTTGTGTGTCGTCTGTGTTTCTGTGTTTCCGGCATTTCACATTGGAACACCTCATTCACCTTCCTTGTCTTCTCTCCGCCCTCCCTTTTAGGTAAGTTAAAGAGCTGCACCTGAGCCAGCCACTGATTGATTGATTGATTGATTGATTGATTGATTGATTGATTGATGCAGCACAACAGTCAAATAGTGGAGTGGAGTAGGGGAACAGCAAACAGCCAATAAAGCAGCCCGCCCGCTCGCCTGCCCGCCACAATGGACCTACCTGTGTACACTAGATGGATGTGATGGAATGTACTGTCGTCCCTACATTTCAAGAAGAAGTAAGAATTGCAGTTGCAACAAAGCCTTGCTTGCCTACAAAGAGAGCAGCAATTTGGATTTGTTACTATGTTACCTAGAAGAATAACAAACTGTGCAAGGATGGAGGTTGTAGGAGCAAGGAGAAGTTGTCTGTAAAGTTGGTGGATGCCTATTTTCCATTTTGCAGTCCCTTGTCTCCCTCTTGTGGCCTCCTGGAGGCAACTAGCTGTGCAAAAAAAAGACAGCCTGGCGGCCGGCTGTTGCAGTGTTGCCCTCTCAGGCAACACTGAGTGACTGACTGAGCCTCACCGTCTTATATAAAGTTCAGACGGAACTTTGCACGTGTCATAGTGGAGCCCTCAGGATTCCAGAGCCAGCTTTCTGACATCATAATGGGGCCTCAGAGATAAAAGCCTGGGCCCAGGCAGTGTTGGTCAGTGCTGCTCAGCAGGCAGCACTGGACTGGACTGGATTACAGCTGATACAAGGTGTGAAGGAACAAGGGGTGGCTGTGGGCATGCACTTGCTGCCGCTGCCAGTGTTTATCTGCATGGCAGCAGGGCATTTGGGCGTTGCCAGGAAGGCGTTTTTATGTAGATTCCTCCTCTTTCAGCACTGCATTGTGGTGCAAGCAAAAGAAGCAAATCCTGTCTGGCTTCCTCTCCGGCCTTTATTCACCTCCCGTGTAGCTGTGAGTGTGTGAGCCTGCAGGGCCCCATGGAATTGCCTAGAAGTAGGCTGAATCGCTGCAAGGGCTGAACAGCAGTATCGGGCAGGCTCGGGCAACGCGCGGCCCGTTCGGGTTATCGCTTCTCGGCCTTTTGGCTAAGATCAAGTGTAGTATCTGTTCTTATCAGTTTAATATCTGATACGTCCCCTATCTGGGGACCATATATTAAATGGATTTTTAGAACAGGGAGATGGAAATAGAGCTTGCTCTGTCCACTCCACGCATTGACCTGGTATTGCAGTATTTCCAGGACCGGTGCACCCTTTCCTTATGTGTTGACTAAAAGCAGATTCCAAAAGTGTTTTTTGTCTTTGCTATTGTTTCTGTCTTTCTGAAGGGATCTCCCCTTTTAATCCCATTATTTCAACACCTGTTGGACAATGCATGAGTGATAATGAGCTCATTGATTAAATGCAATTAATGAATAGATTGCCACCTCTTGTTGTGTGTCGTCTGTGTTTCTGTGTTTCCGGCATTTCACATTGGAACACCTCATTCACCTTCCTTGTCTTCTCTCCGCCCTCCCTTTTAGGTAAGTTAAAGAGCTGCACCTGAGCCAGCCACTGATTGATTGATTGATTGATTGATTGATTGATTGATTGATTGATTGATTGATGCAGCACAACAGTCAAATAGTGGAGTGGAGTAGGGGAACAGCAAACAGCCAATAAAGCAGCCCGCCCGCTCGCCTGCCCGCCACAATGGACCTACCTGTGTACACTAGATGGATGTGATGGAATGTACTGTCGTCCCTACATTTCAAGAAGAAGTAAGAATTGCAGTTGCAACAAAGCCTTGCTTGCCTACAAAGAGAGCAGCAATTTGGATTTGTTACTATGTTACCTAGAAGAATAACAAACTGTGCAAGGATGGAGGTTGTAGGAGCAAGGAGAAGTTGTCTGTAAAGTTGGTGGATGCCTATTTTCCATTTTGCAGTCCCTTGTCTCCCTCTTGTGGCCTCCTGGAGGCAACTAGCTGTGCAAAAAAAAGACAGCCTGGCGGCCGGCTGTTGCAGTGTTGCCCTCTCAGGCAACACTGAGTGACTGACTGAGCCTCACCGTCTTATATAAAGTTCAGACGGAACTTTGCACGTGTCATAGTGGAGCCCTCAGGATTCCAGAGCCAGCTTTCTGACATCATAATGGGGCCTCAGAGATAAAAGCCTGGGCCCAGGCAGTGTTGGTCAGTGCTGCTCAGCAGGCAGCACTGGACTGGACTGGATTACAGCTGATACAAGGTGTGAAGGAACAAGGGGTGGCTGTGGGCATGCACTTGCTGCCGCTGCCAGTGTTTATCTGCATGGCAGCAGGGCATTTGGGCGTTGCCAGGAAGGCGTTTTTATGTAGATTCCTCCTCTTTCAGCACTGCATTGTGGTGCAAGCAAAAGAAGCAAATCCTGTCTGGCTTCCTCTCCGGCCTTTATTCACCTCCCGTGTAGCTGTGAGTGTGTGAGCCTGCAGGGCCCCATGGAATTGCCTAGAAGTAGGCTGAATCGCTGCAAGGGCTGAACAGCAGTATCGGGCAGGCTCGGGCAACGCGCGGCCCGTTCGGGTTATCGCTTCTCGGCCTTTTGGCTAAGATCAAGTGTAGTATCTGTTCTTATCAGTTTAATATCTGATACGTCCCCTATCTGGGGACCATATATTAAATGGATTTTTAGAACAGGGAGATGGAAATAGAGCTTGCTCTGTCCACTCCACGCATTGACCTGGTATTGCAGTATTTCCAGGACCGGTGCACCCTTTCCTTATGTGTTGACTAAAAGCAGATTCCAAAAGTGTTTTTTGTCTTTGCTATTGTTTCTGTCTTTCTGAAGGGATCTCCCCTTTTAATCCCATTATTTCAACACCTGTTGGACAATGCATGAGTGATAATGAGCTCATTGATTAAATGCAATTAATGAATAGATTGCCACCTCTTGTTGTGTGTCGTCTGTGTTTCTGTGTTTCCGGCATTTCACATTGGAACACCTCATTCACCTTCCTTGTCTTCTCTCCGCCCTCCCTTTTAGGTAAGTTAAAGAGCTGCACCTGAGCCAGCCACTGATTGATTGATTGATTGATTGATTGATTGATTGATTGATTGATTGATTGATTGATTGATGCAGCACAACAGTCAAATAGTGGAGTGGAGTAGGGGAACAGCAAACAGCCAATAAAGCAGCCCGCCCGCTCGCCTGCCCGCCACAATGGACCTACCTGTGTACACTAGATGGATGTGATGGAATGTACTGTCGTCCCTACATTTCAAGAAGAAGTAAGAATTGCAGTTGCAACAAAGCCTTGCTTGCCTACAAAGAGAGCAGCAATTTGGATTTGTTACTATGTTACCTAGAAGAATAACAAACTGTGCAAGGATGGAGGTTGTAGGAGCAAGGAGAAGTTGTCTGTAAAGTTGGTGGATGCCTATTTTCCATTTTGCAGTCCCTTGTCTCCCTCTTGTGGCCTCCTGGAGGCAACTAGCTGTGCAAAAAAAAGACAGCCTGGCGGCCGGCTGTTGCAGTGTTGCCCTCTCAGGCAACACTGAGTGACTGACTGAGCCTCACCGTCTTATATAAAGTTCAGACGGAACTTTGCACGTGTCATAGTGGAGCCCTCAGGATTCCAGAGCCAGCTTTCTGACATCATAATGGGGCCTCAGAGATAAAAGCCTGGGCCCAGGCAGTGTTGGTCAGTGCTGCTCAGCAGGCAGCACTGGACTGGACTGGATTACAGCTGATACAAGGTGTGAAGGAACAAGGGGTGGCTGTGGGCATGCACTTGCTGCCGCTGCCAGTGTTTATCTGCATGGCAGCAGGGCATTTGGGCGTTGCCAGGAAGGCGTTTTTATGTAGATTCCTCCTCTTTCAGCACTGCATTGTGGTGCAAGCAAAAGAAGCAAATCCTGTCTGGCTTCCTCTCCGGCCTTTATTCACCTCCCGTGTAGCTGTGAGTGTGTGAGCCTGCAGGGCCCCATGGAATTGCCTAGAAGTAGGCTGAATCGCTGCAAGGGCTGAACAGCAGTATCGGGCAGGCTCGGGCAACGCGCGGCCCGTTCGGGTTATCGCTTCTCGGCCTTTTGGCTAAGATCAAGTGTAGTATCTGTTCTTATCAGTTTAATATCTGATACGTCCCCTATCTGGGGACCATATATTAAATGGATTTTTAGAACAGGGAGATGGAAATAGAGCTTGCTCTGTCCACTCCACGCATTGACCTGGTATTGCAGTATTTCCAGGACCGGTGCACCCTTTCCTTATGTGTTGACTAAAAGCAGATTCCAAAAGTGTTTTTTGTCTTTGCTATTGTTTCTGTCTTTCTGAAGGGATCTCCCCTTTTAATCCCATTATTTCAACACCTGTTGGACAATGCATGAGTGATAATGAGCTCATTGATTAAATGCAATTAATGAATAGATTGCCACCTCTTGTTGTGTGTCGTCTGTGTTTCTGTGTTTCCGGCATTTCACATTGGAACACCTCATTCACCTTCCTTGTCTTCTCTCCGCCCTCCCTTTTAGGTAAGTTAAAGAGCTGCACCTGAGCCAGCCACTGATTGATTGATTGATTGATTGATTGATTGATTGATTGATTGATGCAGCACAACAGTCAAATAGTGGAGTGGAGTAGGGGAACAGCAAACAGCCAATAAAGCAGCCCGCCCGCTCGCCTGCCCGCCACAATGGACCTACCTGTGTACACTAGATGGATGTGATGGAATGTACTGTCGTCCCTACATTTCAAGAAGAAGTAAGAATTGCAGTTGCAACAAAGCCTTGCTTGCCTACAAAGAGAGCAGCAATTTGGATTTGTTACTATGTTACCTAGAAGAATAACAAACTGTGCAAGGATGGAGGTTGTAGGAGCAAGGAGAAGTTGTCTGTAAAGTTGGTGGATGCCTATTTTCCATTTTGCAGTCCCTTGTCTCCCTCTTGTGGCCTCCTGGAGGCAACTAGCTGTGCAAAAAAAAGACAGCCTGGCGGCCGGCTGTTGCAGTGTTGCCCTCTCAGGCAACACTGAGTGACTGACTGAGCCTCACCGTCTTATATAAAGTTCAGACGGAACTTTGCACGTGTCATAGTGGAGCCCTCAGGATTCCAGAGCCAGCTTTCTGACATCATAATGGGGCCTCAGAGATAAAAGCCTGGGCCCAGGCAGTGTTGGTCAGTGCTGCTCAGCAGGCAGCACTGGACTGGACTGGATTACAGCTGATACAAGGTGTGAAGGAACAAGGGGTGGCTGTGGGCATGCACTTGCTGCCGCTGCCAGTGTTTATCTGCATGGCAGCAGGGCATTTGGGCGTTGCCAGGAAGGCGTTTTTATGTAGATTCCTCCTCTTTCAGCACTGCATTGTGGTGCAAGCAAAAGAAGCAAATCCTGTCTGGCTTCCTCTCCGGCCTTTATTCACCTCCCGTGTAGCTGTGAGTGTGTGAGCCTGCAGGGCCCCATGGAATTGCCTAGAAGTAGGCTGAATCGCTGCAAGGGCTGAACAGCAGTATCGGGCAGGCTCGGGCAACGCGCGGCCCGTTCGGGTTATCGCTTCTCGGCCTTTTGGCTAAGATCAAGTGTAGTATCTGTTCTTATCAGTTTAATATCTGATACGTCCCCTATCTGGGGACCATATATTAAATGGATTTTTAGAACAGGGAGATGGAAATAGAGCTTGCTCTGTCCACTCCACGCATTGACCTGGTATTGCAGTATTTCCAGGACCGGTGCACCCTTTCCTTATGTGTTGACTAAAAGCAGATTCCAAAAGTGTTTTTTGTCTTTGCTATTGTTTCTGTCTTTCTGAAGGGATCTCCCCTTTTAATCCCATTATTTCAACACCTGTTGGACAATGCATGAGTGATAATGAGCTCATTGATTAAATGCAATTAATGAATAGATTGCCACCTCTTGTTGTGTGTCGTCTGTGTTTCTGTGTTTCCGGCATTTCACATTGGAACACCTCATTCACCTTCCTTGTCTTCTCTCCGCCCTCCCTTTTAGGTAAGTTAAAGAGCTGCACCTGAGCCAGCCACTGATTGATTGATTGATTGATTGATTGATTGATTGATTGATTGATGCAGCACAACAGTCAAATAGTGGAGTGGAGTAGGGGAACAGCAAACAGCCAATAAAGCAGCCCGCCCGCTCGCCTGCCCGCCACAATGGACCTACCTGTGTACACTAGATGGATGTGATGGAATGTACTGTCGTCCCTACATTTCAAGAAGAAGTAAGAATTGCAGTTGCAACAAAGCCTTGCTTGCCTACAAAGAGAGCAGCAATTTGGATTTGTTACTATGTTACCTAGAAGAATAACAAACTGTGCAAGGATGGAGGTTGTAGGAGCAAGGAGAAGTTGTCTGTAAAGTTGGTGGATGCCTATTTTCCATTTTGCAGTCCCTTGTCTCCCTCTTGTGGCCTCCTGGAGGCAACTAGCTGTGCAAAAAAAAGACAGCCTGGCGGCCGGCTGTTGCAGTGTTGCCCTCTCAGGCAACACTGAGTGACTGACTGAGCCTCACCGTCTTATATAAAGTTCAGACGGAACTTTGCACGTGTCATAGTGGAGCCCTCAGGATTCCAGAGCCAGCTTTCTGACATCATAATGGGGCCTCAGAGATAAAAGCCTGGGCCCAGGCAGTGTTGGTCAGTGCTGCTCAGCAGGCAGCACTGGACTGGACTGGATTACAGCTGATACAAGGTGTGAAGGAACAAGGGGTGGCTGTGGGCATGCACTTGCTGCCGCTGCCAGTGTTTATCTGCATGGCAGCAGGGCATTTGGGCGTTGCCAGGAAGGCGTTTTTATGTAGATTCCTCCTCTTTCAGCACTGCATTGTGGTGCAAGCAAAAGAAGCAAATCCTGTCTGGCTTCCTCTCCGGCCTTTATTCACCTCCTGTGTAGCTGTGAGTGTGTGAGCCTGCAGGGCCCCATGGAATTGCCTAGAAGTAGGCTGAATCGCTGCAAGGGCTGAACAGCAGTATCGGGCAGGCTCGGGCAACGCGCGGCCCGTTCGGGTTATCGCTTCTCGGCCTTTTGGCTAAGATCAAGTGTAGTATCTGTTCTTATCAGTTTAATATCTGATACGTCCCCTATCTGGGGACCATATATTAAATGGATTTTTAGAACAGGGAGATGGAAATAGAGCTTGCTCTGTCCACTCCACGCATTGACCTGGTATTGCAGTATTTCCAGGACCGGTGCACCCTTTCCTTATGTGTTGACTAAAAGCAGATTCCAAAAGTGTTTTTTGTCTTTGCTATTGTTTCTGTCTTTCTGAAGGGATCTCCCCTTTTAATCCCATTATTTCAACACCTGTTGGACAATGCATGAGTGATAATGAGCTCATTGATTAAATGCAATTAATGAATAGATTGCCACCTCTTGTTGTGTGTCGTCTGTGTTTCTGTGTTTCCGGCATTTCACATTGGAACACCTCATTCACCTTCCTTGTCTTCTCTCCGCCCTCCCTTTTAGGTAAGTTAAAGAGCTGCACCTGAGCCAGCCACTGATTGATTGATTGATTGATTGATTGATTGATGCAGCACAACAGTCAAATAGTGGAGTGGAGTAGGGGAACAGCAAACAGCCAATAAAGCAGCCCGCCCGCTCGCCTGCCCGCCACAATGGACCTACCTGTGTACACTAGATGGATGTGATGGAATGTACTGTCGTCCCTACATTTCAAGAAGAAGTAAGAATTGCAGTTGCAACAAAGCCTTGCTTGCCTACAAAGAGAGCAGCAATTTGGATTTGTTACTATGTTACCTAGAAGAATAACAAACTGTGCAAGGATGGAGGTTGTAGGAGCAAGGAGAAGTTGTCTGTAAAGTTGGTGGATGCCTATTTTCCATTTTGCAGTCCCTTGTCTCCCTCTTGTGGCCTCCTGGAGGCAACTAGCTGTGCAAAAAAAAGACAGCCTGGCGGCCGGCTGTTGCAGTGTTGCCCTCTCAGGCAACACTGAGTGACTGACTGAGCCTCACCGTCTTATATAAAGTTCAGACGGAACTTTGCACGTGTCATAGTGGAGCCCTCAGGATTCCAGAGCCAGCTTTCTGACATCATAATGGGGCCTCAGAGATAAAAGCCTGGGCCCAGGCAGTGTTGGTCAGTGCTGCTCAGCAGGCAGCACTGGACTGGACTGGATTACAGCTGATACAAGGTGTGAAGGAACAAGGGGTGGCTGTGGGCATGCACTTGCTGCCGCTGCCAGTGTTTATCTGCATGGCAGCAGGGCATTTGGGCGTTGCCAGGAAGGCGTTTTTATGTCGATTCCTCCTCTTTCAGCACTGCATTGTGGTGCAAGCAAAAGAAGCAAATCCTGTCTGGCTTCCTCTCCGGCCTTTATTCACCTCCCGTGTAGCTGTGAGTGTGTGAGCCTGCAGGGCCCCATGGAATTGCCTAGAAGTAGGCTGAATCGCTGCAAGGGCTGAACAGCAGTATCGGGCAGGCTCGGGCAACGCGCGGCCCGTTCGGGTTATCGCTTCTCGGCCTTTTGGCTAAGATCAAGTGTAGTATCTGTTCTTATCAGTTTAATATCTGATACGTCCCCTATCTGGGGACCATATATTAAATGGATTTTTAGAACAGGGAGATGGAAATAGAGCTTGCTCTGTCCACTCCACGCATTGACCTGGTATTGCAGTATTTCCAGGACCGGTGCACCCTTTCCTTATGTGTTGACTAAAAGCAGATTCCAAAAGTGTTTTTTGTCTTTGCTATTGTTTCTGTCTTTCTGAAGGGATCTCCCCTTTTAATCCCATTATTTCAACACCTGTTGGACAATGCATGAGTGATAATGAGCTCATTGATTAAATGCAATTAATGAATAGATTGCCACCTCTTGTTGTGTGTCGTCTGTGTTTCTGTGTTTCCGGCATTTCACATTGGAACACCTCATTCACCTTCCTTGTCTTCTCTCCGCCCTCCCTTTAACCCCTTCCCGCTCCTTGACGTACTATTACGTCATGGCAGCTGTATCGTTCGCGCTCCATGCCGTAATAGTACGTCTCGGGAGTAACGGCCGTTTCGGCCGTCCTCCCGACACATACAGGAGCTGTGACGCTGCTGTCTTGTTCAGCAGCTGTCACAGCTCCTACAGCGGGGACCGATCGCTGTGTCCCCGCTGATTAACCCCTTAAAAGCCGCGTTCTATAGAGATCGCGGCTTTTTAGGGGTTAAGCTGCCATCGCCGGCCTGCTACGCGATAGCGGCCGGCGATGGTGACTATGGCAACCGGACACCAAACAATGGCGTCCGGCTATGCCATAGACGGAAGCCTAGTGGGTCCTGACAACGTCAGGACCCACTATGCTTGCTGTCAGTGAGTAGCTGACAGTTCTAATACACTGCACTACGCATGTAGTGCAGTGTATTAGAATAGCGATCAGGGCCTCCTGCCCTCATGTCCCCTAGTGGGACAAAGTAATAAAGTAAAAAAAAAGTTAAAAAAAGATGTGTAAAAATAAGAAAATAAAAGTTTTAAAAGTAATAAAAGTAAAAGTCCCACTTTTTCCCTTATCAGGCCTTTATTATTAATAAAAATATATAAACAAACAAATAAACTATACATAATTGGTATCGCCGCGTCCGTAACGGCCTGAACTACAAAAATATTTTGTTATTTATCCCGCACGGTGAACGCCGTAAAAAAAAATATTAATAAACCGTACCACAATCACAATTGTTTGGTCACTTCACCTCCCAAAAAATGGAATAAAAAGAGATCAAAAAGTCGCATGTACCGAAAAATGGTACTGATGGAAAATACAGTTCGTTACGCAAAAAATAAGTCCTCGCACGGCTTTATTGATTGAAAAATAAAAACGTTATGGCTCTTAGAATAAGGTAACACAAAAAGTGAATGATTGTTTACAAAACGTACTTTATTGTGCAAACGCCATAAGACATAAAAAAAAACTATAAACATCTGGTATCGCCGTGATCGTATCGCCCCGCAGAATAAAGTTAATATATCATTTATAGCGCACGGTGAACGCTGTAAAAAAAAAAGTATACAAAAACAATAGTACAATTGCTGTTTTTTAGGCACCACGCCACCTAAAAATGGAATAAAAACTGATCAAAAAGCCGCATGCACCCCATGAAAACTACAATGGATTCCTCAAGGGGTCTAGTTTCCAAATTGGGGTCACTTTTGGGGGGTTTCCAATGTTTTGGCACCACAAGACCTCTTCAAACCGGACATGGTGCCTAATAAAAACGAGGGCTCAAAATCCGCTAGGTGCTCCTTTGCTTCGGAGGCCGGTGCTTCAGTCCATTACCGCCCGAGGGCCACATGTGGGATATTTCTCTAAACTGCAGAATCTGGGCAATAAGTATTGAGTTGCGTTTCTCTGATAAATCCTTTTGTGTTATAAAAAAAATGGTATAAAAAGAGTAAATGTCACCTCTACTTTGCTCTAAATTTCTGTGAAACACCTAAAGGGTTCATAAACTTTCTAAATGCTGTTGTGAATACTTTGAGGGGTCTAGTTTCTAAAATGGGGTGTTTGATAGGGGTTTCTAATATATGGGCCCCTCAAAGCAACTTCAGAAATGAACTGGAACCTAAAAAAATAAATAAATGAGGCAATACTTCGCTTCTTACATTATACTGATAATGAGCCGTGCCCACTCCGAGATGACCCCAGTTTTGACCGTTTGTATAAACGGAGACCCCTATTAGACCGTTCCAGTGCCCGGTTTTCCCAAGCATACACCCCCGAGAAGTGTTTTTCTATTGATGAGTCCCTGGTACATTTTAAAGGGAGGGTTCAATTCCGCCAGTACCTGCCAGGTAAGAGGGCAAGGTATGGCGTGAAGATGTATAAGCTGCGAGAGTGCATCAGGGTATACCTACAGGTTTAGGATATATGAAGGAAAGGCCACCCCCAAACCAGACTGCATCCTGGACTACAATAGGTACATGGGAGGGATGGACTTGTCAAATCAAGTCCTGAAGCCCTACAGCGCCATGCGGTGAGGTATAAGAAGCTGGCCGGGCACATCATACAGATGGCTTTGTACAATGCGTATGTGCTACGTCGATGTGCAGGCCAGAGGGGAACTTTCCTGGAATTTCAAGATCTAATCTTTAGGGACCAGGAAGGGGGGGCGCATCGTACCAGGGCAACACTTTCCAGGAGAAGGTCCCCAAACCGGTGGAAAGGGAAAGAGTCAAAAGAGGTGCAGAGTCTGCTATAAGAGGGGGATAAGGAAGAACACAATATACCAATGTGACACGTGTCCCGAAAAACCAGGGCTCTGTATAAAAGATTGTTTTAAAATGTATCATACATCCCTTGATTTTCAATTTACCCTGATGCACTCCGCACAGCTTACCCCCCTCATCTTTCCCTTCTGAGCCCTGCCGTATGCCCAGGCAGCTGATAACAGCCACATGTAGGGTATTGTCGTACCCAGGAGAACCCACATTACAATTTAAGGGGTGTATATCTCCGGTGGCGCATGCTGGGCACACTATATTGGACACTGAAATGGCATATACATATATAAAATTGCAAATCTCACACTGCACCATCTGCTGCGCATTATCTTTTACACAGTACCTGTGGGGTCAAAATGCTCACTACACCTCTAGATGAATGTCTTAAGGGGTGTAGTTTTTAAAATGGGGTCACTTCTCGGGGGTTTCAACTGTACTGGTACCTCAGGGGCTTCTGCACACATGACTTAGCACCAGAAAAGCTCCAGTAGGCCAAATGGTGGTCCTTTCCTTCTGAGCCCTCCCATGGGCCCAAAGGGCAGTTTATCACCACAAATGGGGTATTGCCGCACTAAGGACAAATTGGGCAACAAAATGGGGTATGTTGTTCCTTGTGAAAATAAGAAATTTTGATCAAAAATGACATCTTATTGGAAAAAATATCATTTTTTTCATTTCACAGCCCAATTCAAATAGGTGCTGTGAAAAAACTGTGCGGTCAAAATGATAACAAAAACCATAAATGAATTCCTTGAGGGGTGTAGTTTCCAAAATGGGGTCACTTCTGGTGGGTTTCCATTGCTTTGATACCTCTGGGGCTCTGCAAATGCAACATGGCACCCGAAAACCAATCCAGCAAAATCTGGACTCCAACAAACACATAGCGCTCCTTTCCGTCTGAGCCCTCCCATGGGCCCAAACGGCAGTTTATCACCACAAATGGGGTATTGCCGCACTAAGGACAAATTGGGCAACAAAATGGGGTATGTTGTTCCCTGTGAAAATAAGAAATTTTGATCAAAAATGACATCTTATTGGAAAAAATATAATTTTTTTCATTTCACAGCCCAATTCAAATAGGTGCTGTGAAAAACCTGTGCGGTCAAAATGATAACAAAAACCATAAATGAATTCCTTGAGGGGTGTAGTTTCCAAAATGGGGTCACTTCTGGTGGGTTTCCATTGCTTTGATACCTCTGGGGCTCTGCAAATGCGACATGGCACCCGAAAACCAATCCAGCAAAATCTGGACTCCAACAAACACATAGCGCTCCTTTCCTTCTGAGCCCTCCCATGGGCCCAAACGGCAGTTTATCACCACAAATGGGGTATTGCCGCACTAAGGACAAATTGGGCAACAAAATGGGGTATGTTGTTCCCTGTGAAAATAAGAAAATTTGATCAAAAATGACATTTTATTGGAAAAAATATCATTTTTTTCATTTCACAGCCCAATTCAAATAGGTGCTGTGAAAAAACTGTGCGGTCAAAATGATAACAAAAACCATAAATGAATTCCTTGAGGGGTGTAATTTCCAAAATGGGGTCACTTCTGGTGGGTTTCCATTGTTTTGATACCTCAACGCCTCTTCAAACCTGGCATGCTGCCTAAAATATATTCTAATAAAAAAGAGGCCTCAAAATGCACTAGGTGCTTCTTTGCTTCTAGGGCTTGTGTTTTAGTCCACGAGCGCAGTAGGGCCACATGTGGGACATTTCTAAAAACTGCAGAATCTGGACAATACATATTTGTAGTGTTTCTCTGGTAAAACCTTCTCTGTTACTAAAAAAAAATTGAATAAAATTGAAATTCAGCAGAAAAAATGAAATTTGCAAATTTAATTTCCACTTTGCTTTAATTCCTGTGAAATGCCTGAAGGGTTAAAAAACTTTCTATATGCTGTTTTGAATACTTTGAGGGGTCTAGTTTTTAAAATGGGGTGTTTTATGGGGGTTTCTAACACATAGTCCCCTCAAATCCACTTCAGAACTGAACTGGCACCTTCAAAAAAAGGCTTTTGAAATTTTCTTAAGAATATGAGAAATTGCTGTTTATGTTCTAAGCCTTGTAACGTCCAAGAAAAATAAAAGAATGTTCAAAAAACGATGCCAATCAAAAGTAGACATATGGGAAATGTGAACTAGTAACTATTTTGGGTGGTATAACCGTCTGTTTTTCAAGCAGATGCATTTAAATTCTGAAAAATGCTATTTTTTGTAAATTTTCTCTAAATTTTGCAATTTTTCACAAATAAAGACTGAATATATCGACCAAATTTTACCACGAACATGAAGCCCAAAGTGTCACGAGAAAACAATCTCAGAATCGCTTGGATAGGTTTAAGCATTCCGACGTTATTACCACATAAAGTGAAATATGTCAGATTTGAAAAATGGGCTCTGAGCCTTAAGGCCCAAACTAGGCTGCGTCCTTAAGGGGTTAAGGTAAGTTAAAGAGCTGCACCTGAGCCAGCCACTGATTGATTGATTGATTGATTGATTGATTGATTGATTGATTGATTGATTGATTGATTGATTGATTGATGCAGCACAACAGTCAAATAGTGGAGTGGAGTAGGGGAACAGCAAACAGCCAATAAAGCAGCCCGCCCGCTCGCCTGCCCGCCACAATGGACCTACCTGTGTACACTAGATGGATGTGATGGAATGTACTGTCGTCCCTACATTTCAAGAAGAAGTAAGAATTGCAGTTGCAACAAAGCCTTGCTTGCCTACAAAGAGAGCAGCAATTTGGATTTGTTACTATGTTACCTAGAAGAATAACAAACTGTGCAAGGATGGAGGTTGTAGGAGCAAGGAGAAGTTGTCTGTAAAGTTGGTGGATGCCTATTTTCCATTTTGCAGTCCCTTGTCTCCCTCTTGTGGCCTCCTGGAGGCAACTAGCTGTGCAAAAAAAAGACAGCCTGGCGGCCGGCTGTTGCAGTGTTGCCCTCTCAGGCAACACTGAGTGACTGACTGAGCCTCACCGTCTTATATAAAGTTCAGACGGAACTTTGCACGTGTCATAGTGGAGCCCTCAGGATTCCAGAGCCAGCTTTCTGACATCATAATGGGGCCTCAGAGATAAAAGCCTGGGCCCAGGCAGTGTTGGTCAGTGCTGCTCAGCAGGCAGCACTGGACTGGACTGGATTACAGCTGATACAAGGTGTGAAGGAACAAGGGGTGGCTGTGGGCATGCACTTGCTGCCGCTGCCAGTGTTTATCTGCATGGCAGCAGGGCATTTGGGCGTTGCCAGGAAGGCGTTTTTATGTAGATTCCTCCTCTTTCAGCACTGCATTGTGGTGCAAGCAAAAGAAGCAAATCCTGTCTGGCTTCCTCTCCGGCCTTTATTCACCTCCCGTGTAGCTGTGAGTGTGTGAGCCTGCAGGGCCCCATGGAATTGCCTAGAAGTAGGCTGAATCGCTGCAAGGGCTGAACAGCAGTATCGGGCAGGCTCGGGCAACGCGCGGCCCGTTTGGGTTATCGCTTCTCGGCCTTTTGGCTAAGATCAAGTGTAGTATCTGTTCTTATCAGTTTAATATCTGATACGTCCCCTATCTGGGGACCATATATTAAATGGATTTTTAGAACAGGGAGATGGAAATAGAGCTTGCTCTGTCCACTCCACGCATTGACCTGGTATTGCAGTATTTCCAGGACCGGTTCACCCTTTCCTTATGTGTTGACTAAAAGCAGATTCCAAAAGTGTTTTTTGTCTTTGCTATTGTTTCTGTCTTTCTGAAGGGATCTCCCCTTTTAATCCCATTATTTCAACACCTGTTGGACAATGCATGAGTGATAATGAGCTCATTGATTAAATGCAATTAATGAATAGATTGCCACCTCTTGTTGTGTGTCGTCTGTGTTTCTGTGTTTCCGGCATTTCACATTGGAACACCTCAGTCACCTTCCTTGTCTTCTCTCCGCCCTCCCTTTTAGGTAAGTTAAAGAGCTGCACCTGAGCCAGCCACTGATTGATTGATTGATTGATTGATTGATTGATTGATTGATGCAGCACAACAGTCAAATAGTGGAGTGGAGTAGGGGAACAGCAAACAGCCAATAAAGCAGCCCGCCCGCTCGCCTGCCCGCCACAATGGACCTACCTGTGTACACTAGATGGATGTGATGGAATGTACTGTCGTCCCTACATTTCAAGAAGAAGTAAGAATTGCAGTTGCAACAAAGCCTTGCTTGCCTACAAAGAGAGCAGCAATTTGGATTTGTTACTATGTTACCTAGAAGAATAACAAACTGTGCAAGGATGGAGGTTGTAGGAGCAAGGAGAAGTTGTCTGTAAAGTTGGTGGATGCCTATTTTCCATTTTGCAGTCCCTTGTCTCCCTCTTGTGGCCTCCTGGAGGCAACTAGCTGTGCAAAAAAAAGACAGCCTGGCGGCCGGCTGTTGCAGTGTTGCCCTCTCAGGCAACACTGAGTGACTGACTGAGCCTCACCGTCTTATATAAAGTTCAGACGGAACTTTGCACGTGTCATAGTGGAGCCCTCAGGATTCCAGAGCCAGCTTTCTGACATCATAATGGGGCCTCAGAGATAAAAGCCTGGGCCCAGGCAGTGTTGGTCAGTGCTGCTCAGCAGGCAGCACTGGACTGGACTGGATTACAGCTGATACAAGTTGTGAAGGAACAAGGGGTGGCTGTGGGCATGCACTTGCTGCCGCTGCCAGTGTTTATCTGCATGGCAGCAGGGCATTTGGGCGTTGCCAGGAAGGCGTTTTTATGTAGATTCCTCCTCTTTCAGCACTGCATTGTGGTGCAAGCAAAAGAAGCAAATCCTGTCTGGCTTCCTCTCCGGCCTTTATTCACCTCCCGTGTAGCTGTGAGTGTGTGAGCCTGCAGGGCCCCATGGAATTGCCTAGAAGTAGGCTGAATCGCTGCAAGGGCTGAACAGCAGTATCGGGCAGGCTCGGGCAACGCGCGGCCCGTTCGGGTTATCGCTTCTCGGCCTTTTGGCTAAGATCAAGTGTAGTATCTGTTCTTATCAGTTTAATATCTGATACGTCCCCTATCTGGGGACCATATATTAAATGGATTTTTAGAACAGGGAGATGGAAATAGAGCTTGCTCTGTCCACTCCACGCATTGACCTGGTATTGCAGTATTTCCAGGACCGGTGCACCCTTTCCTTATGTGTTGACTAAAAGCAGATTCCAAAAGTGTTTTTTGTCTTTGCTATTGTTTCTGTCTTTCTGAAGGGATCTCCCCTTTTAATCCCATTATTTCAACACCTGTTGGACAATGCATGAGTGATAATGAGCTCATTGATTAAATGCAATTAATGAATAGATTGCCACCTCTTGTTGTGTGTCGTCTGTGTTTCTGTGTTTCCGGCATTTCACATTGGAACACCTCATTCACCTTCCTTGTCTTCTCTCCGCCCTCCCTTTTAGGTAAGTTAAAGAGCTGCACCTGAGCCAGCCACTGATTGATTGATTGATTGATTGATTGATTGATTGATTGATTGATTGATTGATTGATGCAGCACAACAGTCAAATAGTGGAGTGGAGTAGGGGAACAGCAAACAGCCAATAAAGCAGCCCGCCCGCTCGCCTGCCCGCCACAATGGACCTACCTGTGTACACTAGATGGATGTGATGGAATGTACTGTCGTCCCTACATTTCAAGAAGAAGTAAGAATTGCAGTTGCAACAAAGCCTTGCTTGCCTACAAAGAGAGCAGCAATTTGGATTTGTTACTATGTTACCTAGAAGAATAACAAACTGTGCAAGGATGGAGGTTGTAGGAGCAAGGAGAAGTTGTCTGTAAAGTTGGTGGATGCCTATTTTCCATTTTGCAGTCCCTTGTCTCCCTCTTGTGGCCTCCTGGAGGCAACTAGCTGTGCAAAAAAAAGACAGCCTGGCGGCCGGCTGTTGCAGTGTTGCCCTCTCAGGCAACACTGAGTGACTGACTGAGCCTCACCGTCTTATATAAAGTTCAGACGGAACTTTGCACGTGTCATAGTGGAGCCCTCAGGATTCCAGAGCCAGCTTTCTGACATCATAATGGGGCCTCAGAGATAAAAGCCTGGGCCCAGGCAGTGTTGGTCAGTGCTGCTCAGCAGGCAGCACTGGACTGGACTGGATTACAGCTGATACAAGGTGTGAAGGAACAAGGGGTGGCTGTGGGCATGCACTTGCTGCCGCTGCCAGTGTTTATCTGCATGGCAGCAGGGCATTTGGGCGTTGCCAGGAAGGCGTTTTTATGTAGATTCCTCCTCTTTCAGCACTGCATTGTGGTGCAAGCAAAAGAAGCAAATCCTGTCTGGCTTCCTCTCCGGCCTTTATTCACCTCCCGTGTAGCTGTGAGTGTGTGAGCCTGCAGGGCCCCATGGAATTGCCTAGAAGTAGGCTGAATCGCTGCAAGGGCTGAACAGCAGTATCGGGCAGGCTCGGGCAACGCGCGGCCCGTTCGGGTTATCGCTTCTCGGCCTTTTGGCTAAGATCAAGTGTAGTATCTGTTCTTATCAGTTTAATATCTGATACGTCCCCTATCTGGGGACCATATATTAAATGGATTTTTAGAACAGGGAGATGGAAATAGAGCTTGCTCTGTCCACTCCACGCATTGACCTGGTATTGCAGTATTTCCAGGACCGGTGCACCCTTTCCTTATGTGTTGACTAAAAGCAGATTCCAAAAGTGTTTTTTGTCTTTGCTATTGTTTCTGTCTTTCTGAAGGGATCTCCCCTTTTAATCCCATTATTTCAACACCTGTTGGACAATGCATGAGTGATAATGAGCTCATTGATTAAATGCAATTAATGAATAGATTGCCACCTCTTGTTGTGTGTCGTCTGTGTTTCTGTGTTTCCGGCATTTCACATTGGAACACCTCATTCACCTTCCTTGTCTTCTCTCCGCCCTCCCTTTTAGGTAAGTTAAAGAGCTGCACCTGAGCCAGCCACTGATTGATTGATTGATTGATTGATTGATTGATTGATTGATTGATGCAGCACAACAGTCAAATAGTGGAGTGGAGTAGGGGAACAGCAAACAGCCAATAAAGCAGCCCGCCCGCTCGCCTGCCCGCCACAATGGACCTACCTGTGTACACTAGATGGATGTGATGGAATGTACTGTCGTCCCTACATTTCAAGAAGAAGTAAGAATTGCAGTTGCAACAAAGCCTTGCTTGCCTACAAAGAGAGCAGCAATTTGGATTTGTTACTATGTTACCTAGAAGAATAACAAACTGTGCAAGGATGGAGGTTGTAGGAGCAAGGAGAAGTTGTCTGTAAAGTTGGTGGATGCCTATTTTCCATTTTGCAGTCCCTTGTCTCCCTCTTGTGGCCTCCTGGAGGCAACTAGCTGTGCAAAAAAAAGACAGCCTGGCGGCCGGCTGTTGCAGTGTTGCCCTCTCAGGCAACACTGAGTGACTGACTGAGCCTCACCGTCTTATATAAAGTTCAGACGGAACTTTGCACGTGTCATAGTGGAGCCCTCAGGATTCCAGAGCCAGCTTTCTGACATCATAATGGGGCCTCAGAGATAAAAGCCTGGGCCCAGGCAGTGTTGGTCAGTGCTGCTCAGCAGGCAGCACTGGACTGGACTGGATTACAGCTGATACAAGGTGTGAAGGAACAAGGGGTGGCTGTGGGCATGCACTTGCTGCCGCTGCCAGTGTTTATCTGCATGGCAGCAGGGCATTTGGGCGTTGCCAGGAAGGAGTTTTTATGTAGATTCCTCCTCTTTCAGCACTGCATTGTGGTGCAAGCAAAAGAAGCAAATCCTGTCTGGCTTCCTCTCCGGCCTTTATTCACCTCCCGTGTAGCTGTGAGTGTGTGAGCCTGCAGGGCCCCATGGAATTGCCTAGAAGTAGGCTGAATCGCTGCAAGGGCTGAACAGCAGTATCGGGCAGGCTCGGGCAACGCGCGGCCCGTTCGGGTTATCGCTTCTCGGCCTTTTGGCTAAGATCAAGTGTAGTATCTGTTCTTATCAGTTTAATATCTGATACGTCCCCTATCTGGGGACCATATATTAAATGGATTTTTAGAACAGGGAGATGGAAATAGAGCTTGCTCTGTCCACTCCACGCATTGACCTGGTATTGCAGTATTTCCAGGACCGGTGCACCCTTTCCTTATGTGTTGACTAAAAGCAGATTCCAAAAGTGTTTTTTGTCTTTGCTATTGTTTCTGTCTTTCTGAAGGGATCTCCCCTTTTAATCCCATTATTTCAACACCTGTTGGACAATGCATGAGTGATAATGAGCTCATTGATTAAATGCAATTAATGAATAGATTGCCACCTCTTGTTGTGTGTCGTCTGTGTTTCTGTGTTTCCGGCATTTCACATTGGAACACCTCATTCACCTTCCTTGTCTTCTCTCCGCCCTCCCTTTTAGGTAAGTTAAAGAGCTGCACCTGAGCCAGCCACTGATTGATTGATTGATTGATTGATTGATTGATTGATTGATTGATTGATTGATTGATGCAGCACAACAGTCAAATAGTGGAGTGGAGTAGGGGAACAGCAAACAGCCAATAAAGCAGCCCGCCCGCTCGCCTGCCCGCCACAATGGACCTACCTGTGTACACTAGATGGATGTGATGGAATGTACTGTCGTCCCTACATTTCAAGAAGAAGTAAGAATTGCAGTTGCAACAAAGCCTTGCTTGCCTACAAAGAGAGCAGCAATTTGGATTTGTTACTATGTTACCTAGAAGAATAACAAACTGTGCAAGGATGGAGGTTGTAGGAGCAAGGAGAAGTTGTCTGTAAAGTTGGTGGATGCCTATTTTCCATTTTGCAGTCCCTTGTCTCCCTCTTGTGGCCTCCTGGAGGCAACTAGCTGTGCAAAAAAAAGACAGCCTGGCGGCCGGCTGTTGCAGTGTTGCCCTCTCAGGCAACACTGAGTGACTGACTGAGCTTCACCGTCTTATATAAAGTTCAGACGGAACTTTGCACGTGTCATAGTGGAGCCCTCAGGATTCCAGAGCCAGCTTTCTGACATCATAATGGGGCCTCAGAGATAAAAGCCTGGGCCCAGGCAGTGTTGGTCAGTGCTGCTCAGCAGGCAGCACTGGACTGGACTGGATTACAGCTGATACAAGGTGTGAAGGAACAAGGGGTGGCTGTGGGCATGCACTTGCTGCCGCTGCCAGTGTTTATCTGCATGGCAGCAGGGCATTTGGGCGTTGCCAGGAAGGCGTTTTTATGTAGATTCCTCCTCTTTCAGCACTGCATTGTGGTGCAAGCAAAAGAAGCAAATCCTGTCTGGCTTCCTCTCCGGCCTTTATTCACCTCCCGTGTAGCTGTGAGTGTGTGAGCCTGCAGGGCCCCATGGAATTGCCTAGAAGTAGGCTGAATCGCTGCAAGGGCTGAACAGCAGTATCGGGCAGGCTCGGGCAACGCGCGGCCCGTTCGGGTTATCGCTTCTCGGCCTTTTGGCTAAGATCAAGTGTAGTATCTGTTCTTATCAGTTTAATATCTGATACGTCCCCTATCTGGGGACCATATATTAAATGGATTTTTAGAACAGGGAGATGGAAATAGAGCTTGCTCTGTCCACTCCACGCATTGACCTGGTATTGCAGTATTTCCAGGACCGGTGCACCCTTTCCTTATGTGTTGACTAAAAGCAGATTCCAAAAGTGTTTTTTGTCTTTGCTATTGTTTCTGTCTTTCTGAAGGGATCTCCCCTTTTAATCCCATTATTTCAACACCTGTTGGACAATGCATGAGTGATAATGAGCTCATTGATTAAATGCAATTAATGAATAGATTGCCACCTCTTGTTGTGTGTCGTCTGTGTTTCTGTGTTTCCGGCATTTCACATTGGAACACCTCATTCACCTTCCTTGTCTTCTCTCCGCCCTCCCTTTTAGGTAAGTTAAAGAGCTGCACCTGAGCCAGCCACTGATTGATTGATTGATTGATTGATTGATTGATTGATTGATTGATTGATTGATTGATTGATGCAGCACAACAGTCAAATAGTGGAGTGGAGTAGGGGAACAGCAAACAGCCAATAAAGCAGCCCGCCCGCTCGCCTGCCCGCCACAATGGACCTACCTGTGTACACTAGATGGATGTGATGGAATGTACTGTCGTCCCTACATTTCAAGAAGAAGTAAGAATTGCAGTTGCAACAAAGCCTTGCTTGCCTACAAAGAGAGCAGCAATTTGGATTTGTTACTATGTTACCTAGAAGAATAACAAACTGTGCAAGGATGGAGGTTGTAGGAGCAAGGAGAAGTTGTCTGTAAAGTTGGTGGATGCCTATTTTCCATTTTGCAGTCCCTTGTCTCCCTCTTGTGGCCTCCTGGAGGCAACTAGCTGTGCAAAAAAAAGACAGCCTGGCGGCCGGCTGTTGCAGTGTTGCCCTCTCAGGCAACACTGAGTGACTGACTGAGCCTCACCGTCTTATATAAAGTTCAGACGGAACTTTGCACGTGTCATAGTGGAGCCCTCAGGATTCCAGAGCCAGCTTTCTGACATCATAATGGGGCCTCAGAGATAAAAGCCTGGGCCCAGGCAGTGTTGGTCAGTGCTGCTCAGCAGGCAGCACTGGACTGGACTGGATTACAGCTGATACAAGGTGTGAAGGAACAAGGGGTGGCTGTGGGCATGCACTTGCTGCCGCTGCCAGTGTTTATCTGCATGGCAGCAGGGCATTTGGGCGTTGCCAGGAAGGCGTTTTTATGTAGATTCCTCCTCTTTCAGCACTGCATTGTGGTGCAAGCAAAAGAAGCAAATCCTGTCTGGCTTCCTCTCCGGCCTTTATTCACCTCCCGTGTAGCTGTGAGTGTGTGAGCCTGCAGGGCCCCATGGAATTGCCTAGAAGTAGGCTGAATCGCTGCAAGGGCTGAACAGCAGTATCGGGCAGGCTCGGGCAACGCGCGGCCCGTTCGGGTTATCGCTTCTCGGCCTTTTGGCTAAGATCAAGTGTAGTATCTGTTCTTATCAGTTTAATATCTGATACGTCCCCTATCTGGGGACCATATATTAAATGGATTTTTAGAACAGGGAGATGGAAATAGAGCTTGCTCTGTCCACTCCACGCATTGACCTGGTATTGCAGTATTTCCAGGACCGGTGCACCCTTTCCTTATGTGTTGACTAAAAGCAGATTCCAAAAGTGTTTTTTGTCTTTGCTATTGTTTCTGTCTTTCTGAAGGGATCTCCCCTTTTAATCCCATTATTTCAACACCTGTTGGACAATGCATGAGTGATAATGAGCTCATTGATTAAATGCAATTAATGAATAGATTGCCACCTCTTGTTGTGTGTCGTCTGTGTTTCTGTGTTTCCGGCATTTCACATTGGAACACCTCATTCACCTTCCTTGTCTTCTCTCCGCCCTCCCTTTTAGGTAAGTTAAAGAGCTGCACCTGAGCCAGCCACTGATTGATTGATTGATTGATTGATTGATTGATTGATTGATTGATTGATTGATTGATTGATTGATGCAGCACAACAGTCAAATAGTGGAGTGGAGTAGGGGAACAGCAAACAGCCAATAAAGCAGCCCGCCCGCTCGCCTGCCCGCCACAATGGACCTACCTGTGTACACTAGATGGATGTGATGGAATGTACTGTCGTCCCTACATTTCAAGAAGAAGTAAGAATTGCAGTTGCAACAAAGCCTTGCTTGCCTACAAAGAGAGCAGCAATTTGGATTTGTTACTATGTTACCTAGAAGAATAACAAACTGTGCAAGGATGGAGGTTGTAGGAGCAAGGAGAAGTTGTCTGTAAAGTTGGTGGATGCCTATTTTCCATTTTGCAGTCCCTTGTCTCCCTCTTGTGGCCTCCTGGAGGCAACTAGCTGTGCAAAAAAAAGACAGCCTGGCGGCCGGCTGTTGCAGTGTTGCCCTCTCAGGCAACACTGAGTGACTGACTGAGCCTCACCGTCTTATATAAAGTTCAGACGGAACTTTGCACGTGTCATAGTGGAGCCCTCAGGATTCCAGAGCCAGCTTTCTGACATCATAATGGGGCCTCAGAGATAAAAGCCTGGGCCCAGGCAGTGTTGGTCAGTGCTGCTCAGCAGGCAGCACTGGACTGGACTGGATTACAGCTGATACAAGGTGTGAAGGAACAAGGGGTGGCTGTGGGCATGCACTTGCTGCCGCTGCCAGTGTTTATCTGCATGGCAGCAGGGCATTTGGGCGTTGCCAGGAAGGCGTTTTTATGTAGATTCCTCCTCTTTCAGCACTGCATTGTGGTGCAAGCAAAAGAAGCAAATCCTGTCTGGCTTCCTCTCCGGCCTTTATTCACCTCCCGTGTAGCTGTGAGTGTGTGAGCCTGCAGGGCCCCATGGAATTGCCTAGAAGTAGGCTGAATCGCTGCAAGGGCTGAACAGCAGTATCGGGCAGGCTCGGGCAACGCGCGGCCCGTTCGGGTTATCGCTTCTCGGCCTTTTGGCTAAGATCAAGTGTAGTATCTGTTCTTATCAGTTTAATATCTGATACGTCCCCTATCTGGGGACCATATATTAAATGGATTTTTAGAACAGGGAGATGGAAATAGAGCTTGCTCTGTCCACTCCACGCATTGACCTGGTATTGCAGTATTTCCAGGACCGGTGCACCCTTTCCTTATGTGTTGACTAAAAGCAGATTCCAAAAGTGTTTTTTGTCTTTGCTATTGTTTCTGTCTTTCTGAAGGGATCTCCCCTTTTAATCCCATTATTTCAACACCTGTTGGACAATGCATGAGTGATAATGAGCTCATTGATTAAATGCAATTAATGAATAGATTGCCACCTCTTGTTGTGTGTCGTCTGTGTTTCTGTGTTTCCGGCATTTCACATTGGAACACCTCATTCACCTTCCTTGTCTTCTCTCCGCCCTCCCTTTTAGGTAAGTTAAAGAGCTGCACCTGAGCCAGCCACTGATTGATTGATTGATTGATTGATTGATTGATTGATTGATTGATTGATGCAGCACAACAGTCAAATAGTGGAGTGGAGTAGGGGAACAGCAAACAGCCAATAAAGCAGCCCGCCCGCTCGCCTGCCCGCCACAATGGACCTACCTGTGTACACTAGATGGATGTGATGGAATGTACTGTCGTCCCTACATTTCAAGAAGAAGTAAGAATTGCAGTTGCAACAAAGCCTTGCTTGCCTACAAAGAGAGCAGCAATTTGGATTTGTTACTATGTTACCTAGAAGAATAACAAACTGTGGAAGGATGGAGGTTGTAGGAGCAAGGAGAAGTTGTCTGTAAAGTTGGTGGATGCCTATTTTCCATTTTGCAGTCCCTTGTCTCCCTCTTGTGGCCTCCTGGAGGCAACTAGCTGTGCAAAAAAAAGACAGCCTGGCGGCCGGCTGTTGCAGTGTTGCCCTCTCAGGCAACACTGAGTGACTGACTGAGCCTCACCGTCTTATATAAAGTTCAGACGGAACTTTGCACGTGTCATAGTGGAGCCCTCAGGATTCCAGAGCCAGCTTTCTGACATCATAATGGGGCCTCAGAGATAAAAGCCTGGGCCCAGGCAGTGTTGGTCAGTGCTGCTCAGCAGGCAGCACTGGACTGGACTGGATTACAGCTGATACAAGGTGTGAAGGAACAAGGGGTGGCTGTGGGCATGCACTTGCTGCCGCTGCCAGTGTTTATCTGCATGGCAGCAGGGCATTTGGGCGTTGCCAGGAAGGCGTTTTTATGTAGATTCCTCCTCTTTCAGCACTGCATTGTGGTGCAAGCAAAAGAAGCAAATCCTGTCTGGCTTCCTCTCCGGCCTTTATTCACCTCCCGTGTAGCTGTGAGTGTGTGAGCCTGCAGGGCCCCATGGAATTGCCTAGAAGTAGGCTGAATCGCTGCAAGGGCTGAACAGCAGTATCGGGCAGGCTCGGGCAACGCGCGGCCCGTTCGGGTTATCGCTTCTCGGCCTTTTGGCTAAGATCAAGTGTAGTATCTGTTCTTATCAGTTTAATATCTGATACGTCCCCTATCTGGGGACCATATATTAAATGGATTTTTAGAACAGGGAGATGGAAATAGAGCTTGCTCTGTCCACTCCACGCATTGACCTGGTATTGCAGTATTTCCAGGACCGGTGCACCCTTTCCTTATGTGTTGACTAAAAGCAGATTCCAAAAGTGTTTTTTGTCTTTGCTATTGTTTCTGTCTTTCTGAAGGGATCTCCCCTTTTAATCCCATTATTTCAACACCTGTTGGACAATGCATGAGTGATAATGAGCTCATTGATTAAATGCAATTAATGAATAGATTGCCACCTCTTGTTGTGTGTCGTCTGTGTTTCTGTGTTTCCGGCATTTCACATTGGAACACCTCATTCACCTTCCTTGTCTTCTCTCCGCCCTCCCTTTTAGGTAAGTTAAAGAGCTGCACCTGAGCCAGCCACTGATTGATTGATTGATTGATTGATTGATTGATTGATTGATTGATTGATTGATTGATTGATTGATTGATGCAGCACAACAGTCAAATAGTGGAGTGGAGTAGGGGAACAGCAAACAGCCAATAAAGCAGCCCGCCCGCTCGCCTGCCCGCCACAATGGACCTACCTGTGTACACTAGATGGATGTGATGGAATGTACTGTCGTCCCTACATTTCAAGAAGAAGTAAGAATTGCAGTTGCAACAAAGCCTTGCTTGCCTACAAAGAGAGCAGCAATTTGGATTTGTTACTATGTTACCTAGAAGAATAACAAACTGTGCAAGGATGGAGGTTGTAGGAGCAAGGAGAAGTTGTCTGTAAAGTTGGTGGATGCCTATTTTCCATTTTGCAGTCCCTTGTCTCCCTCTTGTGGCCTCCTGGAGGCAACTAGCTGTGCAAAAAAAAGACAGCCTGGCGGCCGGCTGTTGCAGTGTTGCCCTCTCAGGCAACACTGAGTGACTGACTGAGCCTCACCGTCTTATATAAAGTTCAGACGGAACTTTGCACGTGTCATAGTGGAGCCCTCAGGATTCCAGAGCCAGCTTTCTGACATCATAATGGGGCCTCAGAGATAAAAGCCTGGGCCCAGGCAGTGTTGGTCAGTGCTGCTCAGCAGGCAGCACTGGACTGGACTGGATTACAGCTGATACAAGGTGTGAAGGAACAAGGGGTGGCTGTGGGCATGCACTTGCTGCCGCTGCCAGTGTTTATCTGCATGGCAGCAGGGCATTTGGGCGTTGCCAGGAAGGCGTTTTTATGTAGATTCCTCCTCTTTCAGCACTGCATTGTGGTGCAAGCAAAAGAAGCAAATCCTGTCTGGCTTCCTCTCCGGCCTTTATTCACCTCCCGTGTAGCTGTGAGTGTGTGAGCCTGCAGGGCCCCATGGAATTGCCTAGAAGTAGGCTGAATCGCTGCAAGGGCTGAACAGCAGTATCGGGCAGGCTCGGGCAACGCGCGGCCCGTTCGGGTTATCGCTTCTCGGCCTTTTGGCTAAGATCAAGTGTAGTATCTGTTCTTATCAGTTTAATATCTGATACGTCCCCTATCTGGGGACCATATATTAAATGGATTTTTAGAACAGGGAGATGGAAATAGAGCTTGCTCTGTCCACTCCACGCATTGACCTGGTATTGCAGTATTTCCAGGACCGGTGCACCCTTTCCTTATGTGTTGACTAAAAGCAGATTCCAAAAGTGTTTTTTGTCTTTGCTATTGTTTCTGTCTTTCTGAAGGGATCTCCCCTTTTAATCCCATTATTTCAACACCTGTTGGACAATGCATGAGTGATAATGAGCTCATTGATTAAATGCAATTAATGAATAGATTGCCACCTCTTGTTGTGTGTCGTCTGTGTTTCTGTGTTTCCGGCATTTCACATTGGAACACCTCATTCACCTTCCTTGTCTTCTCTCCGCCCTCCCTTTTAGGTAAGTTAAAGAGCTGCACCTGAGCCAGCCACTGATTGATTGATTGATTGATTGATTGATTGATTGATTGATTGATTGATTGATGCAGCACAACAGTCAAATAGTGGAGTGGAGTAGGGGAACAGCAAACAGCCAATAAAGCAGCCCGCCCGCTCGCCTGCCCGCCACAATGGACCTACCTGTGTACACTAGATGGATGTGATGGAATGTACTGTCGTCCCTACATTTCAAGAAGAAGTAAGAATTGCAGTTGCAACAAAGCCTTGCTTGCCTACAAAGAGAGCAGCAATTTGGATTTGTTACTATGTTACCTAGAAGAATAACAAACTGTGCAAGGATGGAGGTTGTAGGAGCAAGGAGAAGTTGTCTGTAAAGTTGGTGGATGCCTATTTTCCATTTTGCAGTCCCTTGTCTCCCTCTTGTGGCCTCCTGGAGGCAACTAGCTGTGCAAAAAAAAGACAGCCTGGCGGCCGGCTGTTGCAGTGTTGCCCTCTCAGGCAACACTGAGTGACTGACTGAGCCTCACCGTCTTATATAAAGTTCAGACGGAACTTTGCACGTGTCATAGTGGAGCCCTCAGGATTCCAGAGCCAGCTTTCTGACATCATAATGGGGCCTCAGAGATAAAAGCCTGGGCCCAGGCAGTGTTGGTCAGTGCTGCTCAGCAGGCAGCACTGGACTGGACTGGATTACAGCTGATACAAGGTGTGAAGGAACAAGGGGTGGCTGTGGGCATGCACTTGCTGCCGCTGCCAGTGTTTATCTGCATGGCAGCAGGGCATTTGGGCGTTGCCAGGAAGGCGTTTTTATGTAGATTCCTCCTCTTTCAGCACTGCATTGTGGTGCAAGCAAAAGAAGCAAATCCTGTCTGGCTTCCTCTCCGGCCTTTATTCACCTCCCGTGTAGCTGTGAGTGTGTGAGCCTGCAGGGCCCCATGGAATTGCCTAGAAGTAGGCTGAATCGCTGCAAGGGCTGAACAGCAGTATCGGGCAGGCTCGGGCAACGCGCGGCCCGTTCGGGTTATCGCTTCTCGGCCTTTTGGCTAAGATCAAGTGTAGTATCTGTTCTTATCAGTTTAATATCTGATACGTCCCCTATCTGGGGACCATATATTAAATGGATTTTTAGAACAGGGAGATGGAAATAGAGCTTGCTCTGTCCACTCCACGCATTGACCTGGTATTGCAGTATTTCCAGGACCGGTGCACCCTTTCCTTATGTGTTGACTAAAAGCAGATTCCAAAAGTGTTTTTTGTCTTTGCTATTGTTTCTGTCTTTCTGAAGGGATCTCCCCTTTTAATCCCATTATTTCAACACCTGTTGGACAATGCATGAGTGATAATGAGCTCACTGATTAAATGCAATTAATGAATAGATTGCCACCTCTTGTTGTGTGTCGTCTGTGTTTCTGTGTTTCCGGCATTTCACATTGGAACACCTCATTCACCTTCCTTGTCTTCTCTCCGCCCTCCCTTTTAGGTAAGTTAAAGAGCTGCACCTGAGCCAGCCACTGATTGATTGATTGATTGATTGATTGATTGATTGATTGATTGATTGATTGATTGATGCAGCACAACAGTCAAATAGTGGAGTGGAGTAGGGGAACAGCAAACAGCCAATAAAGCAGCCCGCCCCCTCGCCTGCCCGCCACAATGGACCTACCTGTGTACACTAGATGGATGTGATGGAATGTACTGTCGTCCCTACATTTCAAGAAGAAGTAAGAATTGCAGTTGCAACAAAGCCTTGCTTGCCTACAAAGAGAGCAGCAATTTGGATTTGTTACTATGTTACCTAGAAGAATAACAAACTGTGCAAGGATGGAGGTTGTAGGAGCAAGGAGAAGTTGTCTGTAAAGTTGGTGGATGCCTATTTTCCATTTTGCAGTCCCTTGTCTCCCTCTTGTGGCCTCCTGGAGGCAACTAGCTGTGCAAAAAAAAGACAGCCTGGCGGCCGGCTGTTGCAGTGTTGCCCTCTCAGGCAACACTGAGTGACTGACTGAGCCTCACCGTCTTATATAAAGTTCAGACGGAACTTTGCACGTGTCATAGTGGAGCTCTCAGGATTCCAGAGCCAGCTTTCTGACATCATAATGGGGCCTCAGAGATAAAAGCCTGGGCCCAGGCAGTGTTGGTCAGTGCTGCTCAGCAGGCAGCACTGGACTGGACTGGATTACAGCTGATACAAGGTGTGAAGGAACAAGGGGTGGCTGTGGGCATGCACTTGCTGCCGCTGCCAGTGTTTATCTGCATGGCAGCAGGGCATTTGGGCGTTGCCAGGAAGGCGTTTTTATGTAGATTCCTCCTCTTTCAGCACTGCATTGTGGTGCAAGCAAAAGAAGCAAATCCTGTCTGGCTTCCTCTCCGGCCTTTATTCACCTCCCGTGTAGCTGTGAGTGTGTGAGCCTGCAGGGCCCCATGGAATTGCCTAGAAGTAGGCTGAATCGCTGCAAGGGCTGAACAGCAGTATCGGGCAGGCTCGGGCAACGCGCGGCCCGTTCGGGTTATCGCTTCTCGGCCTTTTGGCTAAGATCAAGTGTAGTATCTGTTCTTATCAGTTTAATATCTGATACGTCCCCTATCTGGGGACCATATATTAATTGGATTTTTAGAACAGGGAGATGGAAATAGAGCTTGCTCTGTCCACTCCACGCATTGACCTGGTATTGCAGTATTTCCAGGACCGGTGCACCCTTTCCTTATGTGTTGACTAAAAGCAGATTCCAAAAGTGTTTTTTGTCTTTGCTATTGTTTCTGTCTTTCTGAAGGGATCTCCCCTTTTAATCCCATTATTTCAACACCTGTTGGACAATGCATGAGTGATAATGAGCTCATTGATTAAATGCAATTAATGAATAGATTGCCACCTCTTGTTGTGTGTCGTCTGTGTTTCTGTGTTTCCGGCATTTCACATTGGAACACCTCATTCACCTTCCTTGTCTTCTCTCCGCCCTCCCTTTTAGGTAAGTTAAAGAGCTGCACCTGAGCCAGCCACTGATTGATTGATTGATTGATTGATTGATTGATTGATTGATTGATTGATGCAGCACAACAGTCAAATAGTGGAGTGGAGTAGGGGAACAGCAAACAGCCAATAAAGCAGCCCGCCCGCTCGCCTGCCCGCCACAATGGACCTACCTGTGTACACTAGATGGATGTGATGGAATGTACTGTCGTCCCTACATTTCAAGAAGAAGTAAGAATTGCAGTTGCAACAAAGCCTTGCTTGCCTACAAAGAGAGCAGCAATTTGGATTTGTTACTATGTTACCTAGAAGAATAACAAACTGTGCAAGGATGGAGGTTGTAGGAGCAAGGAGAAGTTGTCTGTAAAGTTGGTGGATGCCTATTTTCCATTTTGCAGTCCCTTGTCTCCCTCTTGTGGCCTCCTGGAGGCAACTAGCTGTGCAAAAAAAAGACAGCCTGGCGGCCGGCTGTTGCAGTGTTGCCCTCTCAGGCAACACTGAGTGACTGACTGAGCCTCACCGTCTTATATAAAGTTCAGACGGAACTTTGCACGTGTCATAGTGGAGCCCTCAGGATTCCAGAGCCAGCTTTCTGACATCATAATGGGGCCTCAGAGATAAAAGCCTGGGCCCAGGCAGTGTTGGTCAGTGCTGCTCAGCAGGCAGCACTGGACTGGACTGGATTACAGCTGATACAAGGTGTGAAGGAACAAGGGGTGGCTGTGGGCATGCACTTGCTGCCGCTGCCAGTGTTTATCTGCATGGCAGCAGGGCATTTGGGCGTTGCCAGGAAGGCGTTTTTATGTAGATTCCTCCTCTTTCAGCACTGCATTGTGGTGCAAGCAAAAGAAGCAAATCCTGTCTGGCTTCCTCTCCGGCCTTTATTCACCTCCCGTGTAGCTGTGAGTGTGTGAGCCTGCAGGGCCCCATGGAATTGCCTAGAAGTAGGCTGAATCGCTGCAAGGGCTGAACAGCAGTATCGGGCAGGCTCGGGCAACGCGCGGCCCGTTCGGGTTATCGCTTCTCGGCCTTTTGGCTAAGATCAAGTGTAGTATCTGTTCTTATCAGTTTAATATCTGATACGTCCCCTATCTGGGGACCATATATTAAATGGATTTTTAGAACAGGGAGATGGAAATAGAGCTTGCTCTGTCCACTCCACGCATTGACCTGGTATTGCAGTATTTCCAGGACCGGTGCACCCTTTCCTTATGTGTTGACTAAAAGCAGATTCCAAAAGTGTTTTTTGTCTTTGCTATTGTTTCTGTCTTTCTGAAGGGATCTCCCCTTTTAATCCCATTATTTCAACACCTGTTGGACAATGCATGAGTGATAATGAGCTCATTGATTAAATGCAATTAATGAATAGATTGCCACCTCTTGTTGTGTGTCGTCTGTGTTTCTGTGTTTCCGGCATTTCACATTGGAACACCTCATTCACCTTCCTTGTCTTCTCTCCGCCCTCCCTTTTAGGTAAGTTAAAGAGCTGCACCTGAGCCAGCCACTGATTGATTGATTGATTGATTGATTGATTGATTGATTGATTGATTGATTGATGCAGCACAACAGTCAAATAGTGGAGTGGAGTAGGGGAACAGCAAACAGCCAATAAAGCAGCCCGCCCGCTCGCCTGCCCGCCACAATGGACCTACCTGTGTACACTAGATGGATGTGATGGAATGTACTGTCGTCCCTACATTTCAAGAAGAAGTAAGAATTGCAGTTGCAACAAAGCCTTGCTTGCCTACAAAGAGAGCAGCAATTTGGATTTGTTACTATGTTACCTAGAAGAATAACAAACTGTGCAAGGATGGAGGTTGTAGGAGCAAGGAGAAGTTGTCTGTAAAGTTGGTGGATGCCTATTTTCCATTTTGCAGTCCCTTGTCTCCCTCTTGTGGCCTCCTGGAGGCAACTAGCTGTGCAAAAAAAAGACAGCCTGGCGGCCGGCTGTTGCAGTGTTGCCCTCTCAGGCAACACTGAGTGACTGACTGAGCCTCACCGTCTTATATAAAGTTCAGACGGAACTTTGCACGTGTCATAGTGGAGCCCTCAGGATTCCAGAGCCAGCTTTCTGACATCATAATGGGGCCTCAGAGATAAAAGCCTGGGCCCAGGCAGTGTTGGTCAGTGCTGCTCAGCAGGCAGCACTGGACTGGACTGGATTACAGCTGATACAAGGTGTGAAGGAACAAGGGGTGGCTGTGGGCATGCACTTGCTGCCGCTGCCAGTGTTTATCTGCATGGCAGCAGGGCATTTGGGCGTTGCCAGGAAGGCGTTTTTATGTAGATTCCTCCTCTTTCAGCACTGCATTGTGGTGCAAGCAAAAGAAGCAAATCCTGTCTGGCTTCCTCTCCGGCCTTTATTCACCTCCCGTGTAGCTGTGAGTGTGTGAGCCTGCAGGGCCCCATGGAATTGCCTAGAAGTAGGCTGAATCGCTGCAAGGGCTGAACAGCAGTATCGGGCAGGCTCGGGCAACGCGCGGCCCGTTCGGGTTATCGCTTCTCGGCCTTTTGGCTAAGATCAAGTGTAGTATCTGTTCTTATCAGTTTAATATCTGATACGTCCCCTATCTGGGGACCATATATTAAATGGATTTTTAGAACAGGGAGATGGAAATAGAGCTTGCTCTGTCCACTCCACGCATTGACCTGGTATTGCAGTATTTCCAGGACCGGTGCACCCTTTCCTTATGTGTTGACTAAAAGCAGATTCCAAAAGTGTTTTTTGTCTTTGCTATTGTTTCTGTCTTTCTGAAGGGATCTCCCCTTTTAATCCCATTATTTCAACACCTGTTGGACAATGCATGAGTGATAATGAGCTCATTGATTAAATGCAATTAATGAATAGATTGCCACCTCTTGTTGTGTGTCGTCTGTGTTTCTGTGTTTCCGGCATTTCACATTGGAACACCTCATTCACCTTCCTTGTCTTCTCTCCGCCCTCCCTTTTAGGTAAGTTAAAGAGCTGCACCTGAGCCAGCCACTGATTGATTGATTGATTGATTGATTGATTGATTGATTGATTGATTGATTGATTGATGCAGCACAACAGTCAAATAGTGGAGTGGAGTAGGGGAACAGCAAACAGCCAATAAAGCAGCCCGCCCGCTCGCCTGCCCGCCACAATGGACCTACCTGTGTACACTAGATGGATGTGATGGAATGTACTGTCGTCCCTACATTTCAAGAAGAAGTAAGAATTGCAGTTGCAACAAAGCCTTGCTTGCCTACAAAGAGAGCAGCAATTTGGATTTGTTACTATGTTACCTAGAAGAATAACAAACTGTGCAAGGATGGAGGTTGTAGGAGCAAGGAGAAGTTGTCTGTAAAGTTGGTGGATGCCTATTTTCCATTTTGCAGTCCCTTGTCTCCCTCTTGTGGCCTCCTGGAGGCAACTAGCTGTGCAAAAAAAAGACAGCCTGGCGGCCGGCTGTTGCAGTGTTGCCCTCTCAGGCAACACTGAGTGACTGACTGAGCCTCACCGTCTTATATAAAGTTCAGACGGAACTTTGCACGTGTCATAGTGGAGCCCTCAGGATTCCAGAGCCAGCTTTCTGACATCATAATGGGGCCTCAGAGATAAAAGCCTGGGCCCAGGCAGTGTTGGTCAGTGCTGCTCAGCAGGCAGCACTGGACTGGACTGGATTACAGCTGATACAAGGTGTGAAGGAACAAGGGGTGGCTGTGGGCATGCACTTGCTGCCGCTGCCAGTGTTTATCTGCATGGCAGCAGGGCATTTGGGCGTTGCCAGGAAGGCGTTTTTATGTAGATTCCTCCTCTTTCAGCACTGCATTGTGGTGCAAGCAAAAGAAGCAAATCCTGTCTGGCTTCCTCTCCGGCCTTTATTCACCTCCCGTGTAGCTGTGAGTGTGTGAGCCTGCAGGGCCCCATGGAATTGCCTAGAAGTAGGCTGAATCGCTGCAAGGGCTGAACAGCAGTATCGGGCAGGCTCGGGCAACGCGCGGCCCGTTCGGGTTATCGCTTCTCGGCCTTTTGGCTAAGATCAAGTGTAGTATCTGTTCTTATCAGTTTAATATCTGATACGTCCCCTATCTGGGGACCATATATTAAATGGATTTTTAGAACAGGGAGATGGAAATAGAGCTTGCTCTGTCCACTCCACGCATTGACCTGGTATTGCAGTATTTCCAGGACCGGTGCACCCTTTCCTTATGTGTTGACTAAAAGCAGATTCCAAAAGTGTTTTTTGTCTTTGCTATTGTTTCTGTCTTTCTGAAGGGATCTCCCCTTTTAATCCCATTATTTCAACACCTGTTGGACAATGCATGAGTGATAATGAGCTCATTGATTAAATGCAATTAATGAATAGATTGCCACCTCTTGTTGTGTGTCGTCTGTGTTTCTGTGTTTCCGGCATTTCACATTGGAACACCTCATTCACCTTCCTTGTCTTCTCTCCGCCCTCCCTTTTAGGTAAGTTAAAGAGCTGCACCTGAGCCAGCCACTGATTGATTGATTGATTGATTGATTGATTGATTGATTGATGCAGCACAACAGTCAAATAGTGGAGTGGAGTAGGGGAACAGCAAACAGCCAATAAAGCAGCCCGCCCGCTCGCCTGCCCGCCACAATGGACCTACCTGTGTACACTAGATGGATGTGATGGAATGTACTGTCGTCCCTACATTTCAAGAAGAAGTAAGAATTGCAGTTGCAACAAAGCCTTGCTTGCCTACAAAGAGAGCAGCAATTTGGATTTGTTACTATGTTACCTAGAAGAATAACAAACTGTGCAAGGATGGAGGTTGTAGGAGCAAGGAGAAGTTGTCTGTAAAGTTGGTGGATGCCTATTTTCCATTTTGCAGTCCCTTGTCTCCCTCTTGTGGCCTCCTGGAGGCAACTAGCTGTGCAAAAAAAAGACAGCCTGGCGGCCGGCTGTTGCAGTGTTGCCCTCTCAGGCAACACTGAGTGACTGACTGAGCCTCACCGTCTTATATAAAAGTTCAGACGGAACTTTGCACGTGTCATAGTGGAGCCCTCAGGATTCCAGAGCCAGCTTTCTGACATCATAATGGGGCCTCAGAGATAAAAGCCTGGGCCCAGGCAGTGTTGGTCAGTGCTGCTCAGCAGGCAGCACTGGACTGGACTGGATTACAGCTGATACAAGGTGTGAAGGAACAAGGGGTGGCTGTGGGCATGCACTTGCTGCCGCTGCCAGTGTTTATCTGCATGGCAGCAGGGCATTTGGGCGTTGCCAGGAAGGCGTTTTTATGTAGATTCCTCCTCTTTCAGCACTGCATTGTGGTGCAAGCAAAAGAAGCAAATCCTGTCTGGCTTCCTCTCCGGCCTTTATTCACCTCCCGTGTAGCTGTGAGTGTGTGAGCCTGCAGGGCCCCATGGAATTGCCTAGAAGTAGGCTGAATCGCTGCAAGGGCTGAACAGCAGTATCGGGCAGGCTCGGGCAACGCGCGGCCCGTTCGGGTTATCGCTTCTCGGCCTTTTGGCTAAGATCAAGTGTAGTATCTGTTCTTATCAGTTTAATATCTGATACGTCCCCTATCTGGGGACCATATATTAAATGGATTTTTAGAACAGGGAGATGGAAATAGAGCTTGCTCTGTCCACTCCACGCATTGACCTGGTATTGCAGTATTTCCAGGACCGGTGCACCCTTTCCTTATGTGTTGACTAAAAGCAGATTCCAAAAGTGTTTTTTGTCTTTGCTATTGTTTCTGTCTTTCTGAAGGGATCTCCCCTTTTAATCCCATTATTTCAACACCTGTTGGACAATGCATGAGTGATAATGAGCTCATTGATTAAATGCAATTAATGAATAGATTGCCACCTCTTGTTGTGTGTCCTCTGTGTTTCTGTGTTTCCGGCATTTCACATTGGAACACCTCATTCACCTTCCTTGTCTTCTCTCCGCCCTCCCTTTTAGGTAAGTTAAAGAGCTGCACCTGAGCCAGCCACTGATTGATTGATTGATTGATTGATTGATTGATTGATTGATTGATGCAGCACAACAGTCAAATAGTGGAGTGGAGTAGGGGAACAGCAAACAGCCAATAAAGCAGCCCGCCCGCTCGCCTGCCCGCCACAATGGACCTACCTGTGTACACTAGATGGATGTGATGGAATGTACTGTCGTCCCTACATTTCAAGAAGAAGTAAGAATTGCAGTTGCAACAAAGCCTTGCTTGCCTACAAAGAGAGCAGCAATTTGGATTTGTTACTATGTTACCTAGAAGAATAACAAACTGTGCAAGGATGGAGGTTGTAGGAGCAAGGAGAAGTTGTCTGTAAAGTTGGTGGATGCCTATTTTCCATTTTGCAGTCTATTTTCCATTTTGCAGTCCCTTGTCTCCCTCTTGTGGCCTCCTGGAGGCAACTAGCTGTGCAAAAAAAAGACAGCCTGGCGGCCGGCTGTTGCAGTGTTGCCCTCTCAGGCAACACTGAGTGACTGACTGAGCCTCACCGTCTTATATAAAGTTCAGACGGAACTTTGCACGTGTCATAGTGGAGCCCTCAGGATTCCAGAGCCAGCTTTCTGACATCATAATGGGGCCTCAGAGATAAAAGCCTGGGCCCAGGCAGTGTTGGTCAGTGCTGCTCAGCAGGCAGCACTGGACTGGACTGGATTACAGCTGATACAAGGTGTGAAGGAACAAGGGGTGGCTGTGGGCATGCACTTGCTGCCGCTGCCAGTGTTTATCTGCATGGCAGCAGGGCATTTGGGCGTTGCCAGGAAGGCGTTTTTATGTAGATTCCTCCTCTTTCAGCACTGCATTGTGGTGCAAGCAAAAGAAGCAAATCCTGTCTGGCTTCCTCTCCGGCCTTTATTCACCTCCCGTGTAGCTGTGAGTGTGTGAGCCTGCAGGGCCCCATGGAATTGCCTAGAAGTAGGCTGAATCGCTGCAAGGGCTGAACAGCAGTATCGGGCAGGCTCGGGCAACGCGCGGCCCGTTCGGGTTATCGCTTCTCGGCCTTTTGGCTAAGATCAAGTGTAGTATCTGTTCTTATCAGTTTAATATCTGATACGTCCCCTATCTGGGGACCATATATTAAATGGATTTTTAGAACAGGGAGATGGAAATAGAGCTTGCTCTGTCCACTCCACGCATTGACCTGGTATTGCAGTATTTCCAGGACCGGTGCACCCTTTCCTTATGTGTTGACTAAAAGCAGATTCCAAAAGTGTTTTTTGTCTTTGCTATTGTTTCTGTCTTTCTGAAGGGATCTCCCCTTTTAATCCCATTATTTCAACACCTGTTGGACAATGCATGAGTGATAATGAGCTCATTGATTAAATGCAATTAATGAATAGATTGCCACCTCTTGTTGTGTGTCGTCTGTGTTTCTGTGTTTCCGGCATTTCACATTGGAACACCTCATTCACCTTCCTTGTCTTCTCTCCGCCCTCCCTTTTAGGTAAGTTAAAGAGCTGCACCTGAGCCAGCCACTGATTGATTGATTGATTGATTGATTGATTGATTGATTGATTGATGCAGCACAACAGTCAAATAGTGGAGTGGAGTAGGGGAACAGCAAACAGCCAATAAAGCAGCCCGCCCGCTCGCCTGCCCGCCACAATGGACCTACCTGTGTACACTAGATGGATGTGATGGAATGTACTGTCGTCCCTACATTTCAAGAAGAAGTAAGAATTGCAGTTGCAACAAAGCCTTGCTTGCCTACAAAGAGAGCAGCAATTTGGATTTGTTACTATGTTACCTAGAAGAATAACAAACTGTGCAAGGATGGAGGTTGTAGGAGCAAGGAGAAGTTGTCTGTAAAGTTGGTGGATGCCTATTTTCCATTTTGCAGTCCCTTGTCTCCCTCTTGTGGCCTCCTGGAGGCAACTAGCTGTGCAAAAAAAAGACAGCCTGGCGGCCGGCTGTTGCAGTGTTGCCCTCTCAGGCAACACTGAGTGACTGACTGAGCCTCACCGTCTTATATAAAGTTCAGACGGAACTTTGCACGTGTCATAGTGGAGCCCTCAGGATTCCAGAGCCAGCTTTCTGACATCATAATGGGGCCTCAGAGATAAAAGCCTGGGCCCAGGCAGTGTTGGTCAGTGCTGCTCAGCAGGCAGCACTGGACTGGACTGGATTACAGCTGATACAAGGTGTGAAGGAACAAGGGGTGGCTGTGGGCATGCACTTGCTGCCGCTGCCAGTGTTTATCTGCATGGCAGCAGGGCATTTGGGCGTTGCCAGGAAGGCGTTTTTATGTAGATTCCTCCTCTTTCAGCACTGCATTGTGGTGCAAGCAAAAGAAGCAAATCCTGTCTGGCTTCCTCTCCGGCCTTTATTCACCTCCCGTGTAGCTGTGAGTGTGTGAGCCTGCAGGGCCCCATGGAATTGCCTAGAAGTAGGCTGAATCGCTGCAAGGGCTGAACAGCAGTATCGGGCAGGCTCGGGCAACGCGCGGCCCGTTCGGGTTATCGCTTCTCGGCCTTTTGGCTAAGATCAAGTGTAGTATCTGTTCTTATCAGTTTAATATCTGATACGTCCCCTATCTGGGGACCATATATTAAATGGATTTTTAGAACAGGGAGATGGAAATAGAGCTTGCTCTGTCCACTCCACGCATTGACCTGGTATTGCAGTATTTCCAGGACCGGTGCACCCTTTCCTTATGTGTTGACTAAAAGCAGATTCCAAAAGTGTTTTTTGTCTTTGCTATTGTTTCTGTCTTTCTGAAGGGATCTCCCCTTTTAATCCCATTATTTCAACACCTGTTGGACAATGCATGAGTGATAATGAGCTCATTGATTAAATGCAATTAATGAATAGATTGCCACCTCTTGTTGTGTGTCGTCTGTGTTTCTGTGTTTCCGGCATTTCACATTGGAACACCTCATTCACCTTCCTTGTCTTCTCTCCGCCCTCCCTTTTAGGTAAGTTAAAGAGCTGCACCTGAGCCAGCCACTGATTGATTGATTGATTGATTGATTGATTGATTGATGCAGCACAACAGTCAAATAGTGGAGTGGAGTAGGGGAACAGCAAACAGCCAATAAAGCAGCCCGCCCGCTCGCCTGCCCGCCACAATGGACCTACCTGTGTACACTAGATGGATGTGATGGAATGTACTGTCGTCCCTACATTTCAAGAAGAAGTAAGAATTGCAGTTGCAACAAAGCCTTGCTTGCCTACAAAGAGAGCAGCAATTTGGATTTGTTACTATGTTACCTAGAAGAATAACAAACTGTGCAAGGATGGAGGTTGTAGGAGCAAGGAGAAGTTGTCTGTAAAGTTGGTGGATGCCTATTTTCCATTTTGCAGTCCCTTGTCTCCCTCTTGTGGCCTCCTGGAGGCAACTAGCTGTGCAAAAAAAAGACAGCCTGGCGGCCGGCTGTTGCAGTGTTGCCCTCTCAGGCAACACTGAGTGACTGACTGAGCCTCACCGTCTTATATAAAGTTCAGACGGAACTTTGCACGTGTCATAGTGGAGCCCTCAGGATTCCAGAGCCAGCTTTCTGACATCATAATGGGGCCTCAGAGATAAAAGCCTGGGCCCAGGCAGTGTTGGTCAGTGCTGCTCAGCAGGCAGCACTGGACTGGACTGGATTACAGCTGATACAAGGTGTGAAGGAACAAGGGGTGGCTGTGGGCATGCACTTGCTGCCGCTGCCAGTGTTTATCTGCATGGCAGCAGGGCATTTGGGCGTTGCCAGGAAGGCGTTTTTATGTAGATTCCTCCTCTTTCAGCACTGCATTGTGGTGCAAGCAAAAGAAGCAAATCCTGTCTGGCTTCCTCTCCGGCCTTTATTCACCTCCCGTGTAGCTGTGAGTGTGTGAGCCTGCAGGGCCCCATGGAATTGCCTAGAAGTAGGCTGAATCGCTGCAAGGGCTGAACAGCAGTATCGGGCAGGCTCGGGCAACGCGCGGCCCGTTCGGGTTATCGCTTCTCGGCCTTTTGGCTAAGATCAAGTGTAGTATCTGTTCTTATCAGTTTAATATCTGATACGTCCCCTATCTGGGGACCATATATTAAATGGATTTTTAGAACAGGGAGATGGAAATAGAGCTTGCTCTGTCCACTCCACGCATTGACCTGGTATTGCAGTATTTCCAGGACCGGTGCACCCTTTCCTTATGTGTTGACTAAAAGCAGATTCCAAAAGTGTTTTTTGTCTTTGCTATTGTTTCTGTCTTTCTGAAGGGATCTCCCCTTTTAATCCCATTATTTCAACACCTGTTGGACAATGCATGAGTGATAATGAGCTCATTGATTAAATGCAATTAATGAATAGATTGCCACCTCTTGTTGTGTGTCGTCTGTGTTTCTGTGTTTCCGGCATTTCACATTGGAACACCTCATTCACCTTCCTTGTCTTCTCTCCGCCCTCCCTTTTAGGTAAGTTAAAGAGCTGCACCTGAGCCAGCCACTGATTGATTGATTGATTGATTGATTGATTGATTGATTGATTGATTGATTGATTGATTGATTGATGCAGCACAACAGTCAAATAGTGGAGTGGAGTAGGGGAACAGCAAACAGCCAATAAAGCAGCCCGCCCGCTCGCCTGCCCGCCACAATGGACCTACCTGTGTACACTAGATGGATGTGATGGAATGTACTGTCGTCCCTACATTTCAAGAAGAAGTAAGAATTGCAGTTGCAACAAAGCCTTGCTTGCCTACAAAGAGAGCAGCAATTTGGATTTGTTACTATGTTACCTAGAAGAATAACAAACTGTGCAAGGATGGAGGTTGTAGGAGCAAGGAGAAGTTGTCTGTAAAGTTGGTGGATGCCTATTTTCCATTTTGCAGTCCCTTGTCTCCCTCTTGTGGCCTCCTGGAGGCAACTAGCTGTGCAAAAAAAAGACAGCCTGGCGGCCGGCTGTTGCAGTGTTGCCCTCTCAGGCAACACTGAGTGACTGACTGAGCCTCACCGTCTTATATAAAGTTCAGACGGAACTTTGCACGTGTCATAGTGGAGCCCTCAGGATTCCAGAGCCAGCTTTCTGACATCATAATGGGGCCTCAGAGATAAAAGCCTGGGCCCAGGCAGTGTTGGTCAGTGCTGCTCAGCAGGCAGCACTGGACTGGACTGGATTACAGCTGATACAAGGTGTGAAGGAACAAGGGGTGGCTGTGGGCATGCACTTGCTGCCGCTGCCAGTGTTTATCTGCATGGCAGCAGGGCATTTGGGCGTTGCCAGGAAGGCGTTTTTATGTAGATTCCTCCTCTTTCAGCACTGCATTGTGGTGCAAGCAAAAGAAGCAAATCCTGTCTGGCTTCCTCTCCGGCCTTTATTCACCTCCCGTGTAGCTGTGAGTGTGTGAGCCTGCAGGGCCCCATGGAATTGCCTAGAAGTAGGCTGAATCGCTGCAAGGGCTGAACAGCAGTATCGGGCAGGCTCGGGCAACGCGCGGCCCGTTCGGGTTATCGCTTCTCGGCCTTTTGGCTAAGATCAAGTGTAGTATCTGTTCTTATCAGTTTAATATCTGATACGTCCCCTATCTGGGGACCATATATTAAATGATTTTTAGAACAGGGAGATGGAAATAGAGCTTGCTCTGTCCACTCCACGCATTGACCTGGTATTGCAGTATTTCCAGGACCGGTGCACCCTTTCCTTATGTGTTGACTAAAAGCAGATTCCAAAAGTGTTTTTTGTCTTTGCTATTGTTTCTGTCTTTCTGAAGGGATCTCCCCTTTTAATCCCATTATTTCAACACCTGTTGGACAATGCATGAGTGATAATGAGCTCATTGATTAAATGCAATTAATGAATAGATTGCCACCTCTTGTTGTGTGTCGTCTGTGTTTCTGTGTTTCCGGCATTTCACATTGGAACACCTCATTCACCTTCCTTGTCTTCTCTCCGCCCTCCCTTTTAGGTAAGTTAAAGAGCTGCACCTGAGCCAGCCACTGATTGATTGATTGATTGATTGATTGATTGATTGATTGATTGATTGATGCAGCACAACAGTCAAATAGTGGAGTGGAGTAGGGGAACAGCAAACAGCCAATAAAGCAGCCCGCCCGCTCGCCTGCCCGCCACAATGGACCTACCTGTGTACACTAGATGGATGTGATGGAATGTACTGTCGTCCCTACATTTCAAGAAGAAGTAAGAATTGCAGTTGCAACAAAGCCTTGCTTGCCTACAAAGAGAGCAGCAATTTGGATTTGTTACTATGTTACCTAGAAGAATAACAAACTGTGCAAGGATGGAGGTTGTAGGAGCAAGGAGAAGTTGTCTGTAAAGTTGGTGGATGCCTATTTTCCATTTTGCAGTCCCTTGTCTCCCTCTTGTGGCCTCCTGGAGGCAACTAGCTGTGCAAAAAAAAGACAGCCTGGCGGCCGGCTGTTGCAGTGTTGCCCTCTCAGGCAACACTGAGTGACTGACTGAGCCTCACCGTCTTATATAAAGTTCAGACGGAACTTTGCACGTGTCATAGTGGAGCCCTCAGGATTCCAGAGCCAGCTTTCTGACATCATAATGGGGCCTCAGAGATAAAAGCCTGGGCCCAGGCAGTGTTGGTCAGTGCTGCTCAGCAGGCAGCACTGGACTGGACTGGATTACAGCTGATACAAGGTGTGAAGGAACAAGGGGTGGCTGTGGGCATGCACTTGCTGCCGCTGCCAGTGTTTATCTGCATGGCAGCAGGGCATTTGGGCGTTGCCAGGAAGGCGTTTTTATGTAGATTCCTCCTCTTTCAGCACTGCATTGTGGTGCAAGCAAAAGAAGCAAATCCTGTCTGGCTTCCTCTCCGGCCTTTATTCACCTCCCGTGTAGCTGTGAGTGTGTGAGCCTGCAGGGCCCCATGGAATTGCCTAGAAGTAGGCTGAATCGCTGCAAGGGCTGAACAGCAGTATCGGGCAGGCTCGGGCAACGCGCGGCCCGTTCGGGTTATCGCTTCTCGGCCTTTTGGCTAAGATCAAGTGTAGTATCTGTTCTTATCAGTTTAATATCTGATACGTCTTAAATGGATTTTTAGAACAGGGAGATGGAAATAGAGCTTGCTCTGTCCACTCCACGCATTGACCTGGTATTGCAGTATTTCCAGGACCGGTGCACCCTTTCCTTATGTGTTGACTAAAAGCAGATTCCAAAAGTGTTTTTTGTCTTTGCTATTGTTTCTGTCTTTCTGAAGGGATCTCCCCTTTTAATCCCATTATTTCAACACCTGTTGGACAATGCATGAGTGATAATGAGCTCATTGATTAAATGCAATTAATGAATAGATTGCCACCTCTTGTTGTGTGTCGTCTGTGTTTCTGTGTTTCCGGCATTTCACATTGGAACACCTCATTCACCTTCCTTGTCTTCTCTCCGCCCTCCCTTTTAGGTAAGTTAAAGAGCTGCACCTGAGCCAGCCACTGATTGATTGATTGATTGATTGATTGATTGATTGATTGATTGATTGATTGATGCAGCACAACAGTCAAATAGTGGAGTGGAGTAGGGGAACAGCAAACAGCCAATAAAGCAGCCCGCCCGCTCGCCTGCCCGCCACAATGGACCTACCTGTGTACACTAGATGGATGTGATGGAATGTACTGTCGTCCCTACATTTCAAGAAGAAGTAAGAATTGCAATTGCAACAAAGCCTTGCTTGCCTACAAAGAGAGCAGCAATTTGGATTTGTTACTATGTTACCTAGAAGAATAACAAACTGTGCAAGGATGGAGGTTGTAGGAGCAAGGAGAAGTTGTCTGTAAAGTTGGTGGATGCCTATTTTCCATTTTGCAGTCCCTTGTCTCCCTCTTGTGGCCTCCTGGAGGCAACTAGCTGTGCAAAAAAAAGACAGCCTGGCGGCCGGCTGTTGCAGTGTTGCCCTCTCAGGCAACACTGAGTGACTGACTGAGCCTCACCGTCTTATATAAAGTTCAGACGGAACTTTGCACGTGTCATAGTGGAGCCCTCAGGATTCCAGAGCCAGCTTTCTGACATCATAATGGGGCCTCAGAGATAAAAGCCTGGGCCCAGGCAGTGTTGGTCAGTGCTGCTCAGCAGGCAGCACTGGACTGGACTGGATTACAGCTGATACAAGGTGTGAAGGAACAAGGGGTGGCTGTGGGCATGCACTTGCTGCCGCTGCCAGTGTTTATCTGCATGGCAGCAGGGCATTTGGGCGTTGCCAGGAAGGCGTTTTTATGTAGATTCCTCCTCTTTCAGCACTGCATTGTGGTGCAAGCAAAAGAAGCAAATCCTGTCTGGCTTCCTCTCCGGCCTTTATTCACCTCCCGTGTAGCTGTGAGTGTGTGAGCCTGCAGGGCCCCATGGAATTGCCTAGAAGTAGGCTGAATCGCTGCAAGGGCTGAACAGCAGTATCGGGCAGGCTCGGGCAACGCGCGGCCCGTTCGGGTTATCGCTTCTCGGCCTTTTGGCTAAGATCAAGTGTAGTATCTGTTCTTATCAGTTTAATATCTGATACGTCCCCTATCTGGGGACCATATATTAAATGGATTTTTAGAACAGGGAGATGGAAATAGAGCTTGCTCTGTCCACTCCACGCATTGACCTGGTATTGCAGTATTTCCAGGACCGGTGCACCCTTTCCTTATGTGTTGACTAAAAGCAGATTCCAAAAGTGTTTTTTGTCTTTGCTATTGTTTCTGTCTTTCTGAAGGGATCTCCCCTTTTAATCCCATTATTTCAACACCTGTTGGACAATGCATGAGTGATAATGAGCTCATTGATTAAATGCAATTAATGAATAGATTGCCACCTCTTGTTGTGTGTCGTCTGTGTTTCTGTGTTTCCGGCATTTCACATTGGAACACCTCATTCACCTTCCTTGTCTTCTCTCCGCCCTCCCTTTTAGGTAAGTTAAAGAGCTGCACCTGAGCCAGCCACTGATTGATTGATTGATTGATTGATTGATTGATTGATTGATTGATTGATGCAGCACAACAGTCAAATAGTGGAGTGGAGTAGGGGAACAGCAAACAGCCAATAAAGCAGCCCGCCCGCTCGCCTGCCCGCCACAATGGACCTACCTGTGTACACTAGATGGATGTGATGGAATGTACTGTCGTCCCTACATTTCAAGAAGAAGTAAGAATTGCAGTTGCAACAAAGCCTTGCTTGCCTACAAAGAGAGCAGCAATTTGGATTTGTTACTATGTTACCTAGAAGAATAACAAACTGTGCAAGGATGGAGGTTGTAGGAGCAAGGAGAAGTTGTCTGTAAAGTTGGTGGATGCCTATTTTCCATTTTGCAGTCCCTTGTCTCCCTCTTGTGGCCTCCTGGAGGCAACTAGCTGTGCAAAAAAAAGACAGCCTGGCGGCCGGCTGTTGCAGTGTTGCCCTCTCAGGCAACACTGAGTGACTGACTGAGCCTCACCGTCTTATATAAAGTTCAGACGGAACTTTGCACGTGTCATAGTGGAGCCCTCAGGATTCCAGAGCCAGCTTTCTGACATCATAATGGGGCCTCAGAGATAAAAGCCTGGGCCCAGGCAGTGTTGGTCAGTGCTGCTCAGCAGGCAGCACTGGACTGGACTGGATTACAGCTGATACAATTTGTGAAGGAACAAGGGGTGGCTGTGGGCATGCACTTGCTGCCGCTGCCAGTGTTTATCTGCATGGCAGCAGGGCATTTGGGCGTTGCCAGGAAGGCGTTTTTATGTAGATTCCTCCTCTTTCAGCACTGCATTGTGGTGCAAGCAAAAGAAGCAAATCCTGTCTGGCTTCCTCTCCGGCCTTTATTCACCTCCCGTGTAGCTGTGAGTGTGTGAGCCTGCAGGGCCCCATGGAATTGCCTAGAAGTAGGCTGAATCGCTGCAAGGGCTGAACAGCAGTATCGGGCAGGCTCGGGCAACGCGCGGCCCGTTCGGGTTATCGCTTCTCGGCCTTTTGGCTAAGATCAAGTGTAGTATCTGTTCTTATCAGTTTAATATCTGATACGTCCCCTATCTGGGGACCATATATTAAATTGATTTTTAGAACAGGGAGATGGAAATAGAGCTTGCTCTGTCCACTCCACGCATTGACCTGGTATTGCAGTATTTCCAGGACCGGTGCACCCTTTCCTTATGTGTTGACTAAAAGCAGATTCCAAAAGTGTTTTTTGTCTTTGCTATTGTTTCTGTCTTTCTGAAGGGATCTCCCCTTTTAATCCCATTATTTCAACACCTGTTGGACAATGCATGAGTGATAATGAGCTCATTGATTAAATGCAATTAATGAATAGATTGCCACCTCTTGTTGTGTGTCGTCTGTGTTTCTGTGTTTCCGGCATTTCACATTGGAACACCTCATTCACCTTCCTTGTCTTCTCTCCGCCCTCCCTTTTAGGTAAGTTAAAGAGCTGCACCTGAGCCAGCCACTGATTGATTGATTGATTGATTGATTGATTGATTGATTGATTGATTGATTGATTGATTGATGCAGCACAACAGTCAAATAGTGGAGTGGAGTAGGGGAACAGCAAACAGCCAATAAAGCAGCCCGCCCGCTCGCCTGCCCGCCACAATGGACCTACCTGTGTACACTAGATGGATGTGATGGAATGTACTGTCGTCCCTACATTTCAAGAAGAAGTAAGAATTGCAGTTGCAACAAAGCCTTGCTTGCCTACAAAGAGAGCAGCAATTTGGATTTGTTACTATGTTACCTAGAAGAATAACAAACTGTGCAAGGATGGAGGTTGTAGGAGCAAGGAGAAGTTGTCTGTAAAGTTGGTGGATGCCTATTTTCCATTTTGCAGTCCCTTGTCTCCCTCTTGTGGCCTCCTGGAGGCAACTAGCTGTGCAAAAAAAAGACAGCCTGGCGGCCGGCTGTTGCAGTGTTGCCCTCTCAGGCAACACTGAGTGACTGACTGAGCCTCACCGTCTTATATAAAGTTCAGACGGAACTTTGCACGTGTCATAGTGGAGCCCTCAGGATTCCAGAGCCAGCTTTCTGACATCATAATGGGGCCTCAGAGATAAAAGCCTGGGCCCAGGCAGTGTTGGTCAGTGCTGCTCAGCAGGCAGCACTGGACTGGACTGGATTACAGCTGATACAAGGTGTGAAGGAACAAGGGGTGGCTGTGGGCATGCACTTGCTGCCGCTGCCAGTGTTTATCTGCATGGCAGCAGGGCATTTGGGCGTTGCCAGGAAGGCGTTTTTATGTAGATTCCTCCTCTTTCAGCACTGCATTGTGGTGCAAGCAAAAGAAGCAAATCCTGTCTGGCTTCCTCTCCGGCCTTTATTCACCTCCCGTGTAGCTGTGAGTGTGTGAGCCTGCAGGGCCCCATGGAATTGCCTAGAAGTAGGCTGAATCGCTGCAAGGGCTGAACAGCAGTATCGGGCAGGCTCGGGCAACGCGCGGCCCGTTCGGGTTATCGCTTCTCGGCCTTTTGGCTAAGATCAAGTGTAGTATCTGTTCTTATCAGTTTAATATCTGATACGTCCCCTATCTGGGGACCATATATTAAATGGATTTTTAGAACAGGGAGATGGAAATAGAGCTTGCTCTGTCCACTCCACGCATTGACCTGGTATTGCAGTATTTCCAGGACCGGTGCACCCTTTCCTTATGTGTTGACTAAAAGCAGATTCCAAATGTGTTTTTTGTCTTTGCTATTGTTTCTGTCTTTCTGAAGGGATCTCCCCTTTTAATCCCATTATTTCAACACCTGTTGGACAATGCATGAGTGATAATGAGCTCATTGATTAAATGCAATTAATGAATAGATTGCCACCTCTTGTTGTGTGTCGTCTGTGTTTCTGTGTTTCCGGCATTTCACATTGGAACACCTCATTCACCTTCCTTGTCTTCTCTCCGCCCTCCCTTTTAGGTAAGTTAAAGAGCTGCACCTGAGCCAGCCACTGATTGATTGATTGATTGATTGATTGATTGATTGATTGATTGATTGATTGATGCAGCACAACAGTCAAATAGTGGAGTGGAGTAGGGGAACAGCAAACAGCCAATAAAGCAGCCCGCCCGCTCGCCTGCCCGCCACAATGGACCTACCTGTGTACACTAGATGGATGTGATGGAATGTACTGTCGTCCCTACATTTCAAGAAGAAGTAAGAATTGCAGTTGCAACAAAGCCTTGCTTGCCTACAAAGAGAGCAGCAATTTGGATTTGTTACTATGTTACCTAGAAGAATAACAAACTGTGCAAGGATGGAGGTTGTAGGAGCAAGGAGAAGTTGTCTGTAAAGTTGGTGGATGCCTATTTTCCATTTTGCAGTCCCTTGTCTCCCTCTTGTGGCCTCCTGGAGGCAACTAGCTGTGCAAAAAAAAGACAGCCTGGCGGCCGGCTGTTGCAGTGTTGCCCTCTCAGGCAACACTGAGTGACTGACTGAGCCTCACCGTCTTATATAAAGTTCAGACGGAACTTTGCACGTGTCATAGTGGAGCCCTCAGGATTCCAGAGCCAGCTTTCTGACATCATAATGGGGCCTCAGAGATAAAAGCCTGGGCCCAGGCAGTGTTGGTCAGTGCTGCTCAGCAGGCAGCACTGGACTGGACTGGATTACAGCTGATACAAGGTGTGAAGGAACAAGGGGTGGCTGTGGGCATGCACTTGCTGCCGCTGCCAGTGTTTATCTGCATGGCAGCAGGGCATTTGGGCGTTGCCAGGAAGGCGTTTTTATGTAGATTCCTCCTCTTTCAGCACTGCATTGTGGTGCAAGCAAAAGAAGCAAATCCTGTCTGGCTTCCTCTCCGGCCTTTATTCACCTCCCGTGTAGCTGTGAGTGTGTGAGCCTGCAGGGCCCCATGGAATTGCCTAGAAGTAGGCTGAATCGCTGCAAGGGCTGAACAGCAGTATCGGGCAGGCTCGGGCAACGCGCGGCCCGTTCGGGTTATCGCTTCTCTGCCTTTTGGCTAAGATCAAGTGTAGTATCTGTTCTTATCAGTTTAATATCTGATACGTCCCCTATCTGGGGACCATATATTAAATGGATTTTTAGAACAGGGAGATGGAAATAGAGCTTGCTCTGTCCACTCCACGCATTGACCTGGTATTGCAGTATTTCCAGGACCGGTGCACCCTTTCCTTATGTGTTGACTAAAAGCAGATTCCAAAAGTGTTTTTTGTCTTTGCTATTGTTTCTGTCTTTCTGAAGGGATCTCCCCTTTTAATCCCATTATTTCAACACCTGTTGGACAATGCATGAGTGATAATGAGCTCATTGATTAAATGCAATTAATGAATAGATTGCCACCTCTTGTTGTGTGTCTTCTGTGTTTCCGGCATTTCACATTGGAACACCTCATTCACCTTCCTTGTCTTCTCTCCGCCCTCCCTTTTAGGTAAGTTAAAGAGCTGCACCTGAGCCAGCCACTGATTGATTGATTGATTGATTGATTGATTGATTGATTGATTGATTGATTGATTGATTGATTGATGCAGCACAACAGTCAAATAGTGGAGTGGAGTAGGGGAACAGCAAACAGCCAATAAAGCAGCCCGCCCGCTCGCCTGCCCGCCACAATGGACCTACCTGTGTACACTAGATGGATGTGATGGAATGTACTGTCGTCCCTACATTTCAAGAAGAAGTAAGAATTGCAGTTGCAACAAAGCCTTGCTTGCCTACAAAGAGAGCAGCAATTTGGATTTGTTACTATGTTACCTAGAAGAATAACAAACTGTGCAAGGATGGAGGTTGTAGGAGCAAGGAGAAGTTGTCTGTAAAGTTGGTGGATGCCTATTTTCCATTTTGCAGTCCCTTGTCTCCCTCTTGTGGCCTCCTGGAGGCAACTAGCTGTGCAAAAAAAGACAGCCTGGCGGCCGGCTGTTGCAGTGTTGCCCTCTCAGGCAACACTGAGTGACTGACTGAGCCTCACCGTCTTATATAAAGTTCAGACGGAACTTTGCACGTGTCATAGTGGAGCCCTCAGGATTCCAGAGCCAGCTTTCTGACATCATAATGGGGCCTCAGAGATAAAAGCCTGGGCCCAGGCAGTGTTGGTCAGTGCTGCTCAGCAGGCAGCACTGGACTGGACTGGATTACAGCTGATACAAGGTGTGAAGGAACAAGGGGTGGCTGTGGGCATGCACTTGCTGCCGCTGCCAGTGTTTATCTGCATGGCAGCAGGGCATTTGGGCGTTGCCAGGAAGGCGTTTTTATGTCGATTCCTCCTCTTTCAGCACTGCATTGTGGTGCAAGCAAAAGAAGCAAATCCTGTCTGGCTTCCTCTCCGGCCTTTATTCACCTCCCGTGTAGCTGTGAGTGTGTGAGCCTGCAGGGCCCCATGGAATTGCCTAGAAGTAGGCTGAATCGCTGCAAGGGCTGAACAGCAGTATCGGGCAGGCTCGGGCAACGCGCGGCCCGTTCGGGTTATCGCTTCTCGGCCTTTTGGCTAAGATCAAGTGTAGTATCTGTTCTTATCAGTTTAATATCTGATACGTCCCCTATCTGGGGACCATATATTAAATGGATTTTTAGAACAGGGAGATGGAAATAGAGCTTGCTCTGTCCACTCCACGCATTGACCTGGTATTGCAGTATTTCCAGGACCGGTGCACCCTTTCCTTATGTGTTGACTAAAAGCAGATTCCAAAAGTGTTTTTTGTCTTTGCTATTGTTTCTGTCTTTCTGAAGGGATCTCCCCTTTTAATCCCATTATTTCAACACCTGTTGGACAATGCATGAGTGATAATGAGCTCATTGATTAAATGCAATTAATGAATAGATTGCCACCTCTTGTTGTGTGTCGTCTGTGTTTCTGTGTTTCCGGCATTTCACATTGGAACACCTCATTCACCTTCCTTGTCTTCTCTCCGCCCTCCCTTTTAGGTAAGTTAAAGAGCTGCACCTGAGCCAGCCACTGATTGATTGATTGATTGATTGATTGATTGATTGATTGATTGATTGATTGATTGATTGATGCAGCACAACAGTCAAATAGTGGAGTGGAGTAGGGGAACAGCAAACAGCCAATAAAGCAGCCCGCCCGCTCGCCTGCCCGCCACAATGGACCTACCTGTGTACACTAGATGGATGTGATGGAATGTACTGTCGTCCCTACATTTCAAGAAGAAGTAAGAATTGCAGTTGCAACAAAGCCTTGCTTGCCTACAAAGAGAGCAGCAATTTGGATTTGTTACTATGTTACCTAGAAGAATAACAAACTGTGCAAGGATGGAGGTTGTAGGAGCAAGGAGAAGTTGTCTGTAAAGTTGGTGGATGCCTATTTTCCATTTTGCAGTCCCTTGTCTCCCTCTTGTGGCCTCCTGGAGGCAACTAGCTGTGCAAAAAAAAGACAGCCTGGCGGCCGGCTGTTGCAGTGTTGCCCTCTCAGGCAACACTGAGTGACTGACTGAGCCTCACCGTCTTATATAAAGTTCAGACGGAACTTTGCACGTGTCATAGTGGAGCCCTCAGGATTCCAGAGCCAGCTTTCTGACATCATAATGGGGCCTCAGAGATAAAAGCCTGGGCCCAGGCAGTGTTGGTCAGTGCTGCTCAGCAGGCAGCACTGGACTGGACTGGATTACAGCTGATACAAGGTGTGAAGGAACAAGGGGTGGCTGTGGGCATGCACTTGCTGCCGCTGCCAGTGTTTATCTGCATGGCAGCAGGGCATTTGGGCGTTGCCAGGAAGGCGTTTTTATGTAGATTCCTCCTCTTTCAGCACTGCATTGTGGTGCAAGCAAAAGAAGCAAATCCTGTCTGGCTTCCTCTCCGGCCTTTATTCACCTCCCGTGTAGCTGTGAGTGTGTGAGCCTGCAGGGCCCCATGGAATTGCCTAGAAGTAGGCTGAATCGCTGCAAGGGCTGAACAGCAGTATCGGGCAGGCTCGGGCAACGCGCGGCCCGTTCGGGTTATCGCTTCTCGGCCTTTTGGCTAAGATCAAGTGTAGTATCTGTTCTTATCAGTTTAATATCTGATACGTCCCCTATCTGGGGACCATATATTAAATGGATTTTTAGAACAGGGAGATGGAAATAGAGCTTGCTCTGTCCACTCCACGCATTGACCTGGTATTGCAGTATTTCCAGGACCGGTGCACCCTTTCCTTATGTGTTGACTAAAAGCAGATTCCAAAAGTGTTTTTTGTCTTTGCTATTGTTTCTGTCTTTCTGAAGGGATCTCCCCTTTTAATCCCATTATTTCAACACCTGTTGGACAATGCATGAGTGATAATGAGCTCATTGATTAAATGCAATTAATGAATAGATTGCCACCTCTTGTTGTGTGTCGTCTGTGTTTCTGTGTTTCCGGCATTTCACATTGGAACACCTCATTCACCTTCCTTGTCTTCTCTCCGCCCTCCCTTTTAGGTAAGTTAAAGAGCTGCACCTGAGCCAGCCACTGATTGATTGATTGATTGATTGATTGATTGATTGATTGATTGATTGATTGATGCAGCACAACAGTCAAATAGTGGAGTGGAGTAGGGGAACAGCAAACAGCCAATAAAGCAGCCCGCCCGCTCGCCTGCCCGCCACAATGGACCTACCTGTGTACACTAGATGGATGTGATGGAATGTACTGTCGTCCCTACATTTCAAGAAGAAGTAAGAATTGCAGTTGCAACAAAGCCTTGCTTGCCTACAAAGAGAGCAGCAATTTGGATTTGTTACTATGTTACCTAGAAGAATAACAAACTGTGCAAGGATGGAGGTTGTAGGAGCAAGGAGAAGTTGTCTGTAAAGTTGGTGGATGCCTATTTTCCATTTTGCAGTCCCTTGTCTCCCTCTTGTGGCCTCCTGGAGGCAACTAGCTGTGCAAAAAAAAGACAGCCTGGCGGCCGGCTGTTGCAGTGTTGCCCTCTCAGGCAACACTGAGTGACTGACTGAGCCTCACCGTCTTATATAAAGTTCAGACGGAACTTTGCACGTGTCATAGTGGAGCCCTCAGGATTCCAGAGCCAGCTTTCTGACATCATAATGGGGCCTCAGAGATAAAAGCCTGGGCCCAGGCAGTGTTGGTCAGTGCTGCTCAGCAGGCAGCACTGGACTGGACTGGATTACAGCTGATACAAGGTGTGAAGGAACAAGGGGTGGCTGTGGGCATGCACTTGCTGCCGCTGCCAGTGTATATCTGCATGGCAGCAGGGCATTTGGGCGTTGCCAGGAAGGCGTTTTTATGTAGATTCCTCCTCTTTCAGCACTGCATTGTGGTGCAAGCAAAAGAAGCAAATCCTGTCTGGCTTCCTCTCCGGCCTTTATTCACCTCCCGTGTAGCTGTGAGTGTGTGAGCCTGCAGGGCCCCATGGAATTGCCTAGAAGTAGGCTGAATCGCTGCAAGGGCTGAACAGCAGTATCGGGCAGGCTCGGGCAACGTGCGGCCCGTTCGGGTTATCGCTTCTCGGCCTTTTGGCTAAGATCAAGTGTAGTATCTGTTCTTATCAGTTTAATATCTGATACGTCCCCTATCTGGGGACCATATATTAAATGGATTTTTAGAACAGGGAGATGGAAATAGAGCTTGCTCTGTCCACTCCACGCATTGACCTGGTATTGCAGTATTTCCAGGACCGGTGCACCCTTTCCTTATGTGTTGACTAAAAGCAGATTCCAAAAGTGTTTTTTGTCTTTGCTATTGTTTCTGTCTTTCTGAAGGGATCTCCCCTTTTAATCCCATTATTTCAACACCTGTTGGACAATGCATGAGTGATAATGAGCTCATTGATTAAATGCAATTAATGAATAGATTGCCACCTCTTGTTGTGTGTCGTCTGTGTTTCTGTGTTTCCGGCATTTCACATTGGAACACCTCATTCACCTTCCTTGTCTTCTCTCCGCCCTCCCTTTTAGGTAAGTTAAAGAGCTGCACCTGAGCCAGCCACTGATTGATTGATTGATTGATTGATTGATTGATTGATTGATTGATTGATTGATGCAGCACAACAGTCAAATAGTGGAGTGGAGTAGGGGAACAGCAAACAGCCAATAAAGCAGCCCGCCCGCTCGCCTGCCCGCCACAATGGACCTACCTGTGTACACTAGATGGATGTGATGGAATGTACTGTCGTCCCTACATTTCAAGAAGAAGTAAGAATTGCAGTTGCAACAAAGCCTTGCTTGCCTACAAAGAGAGCAGCAATTTGGATTTGTTACTATGTTACCTAGAAGAATAACAAACTGTGCAAAGATGGAGGTTGTAGGAGCAAGGAGAAGTTGTCTGTAAAGTTGGTGGATGCCTATTTTCCATTTTGCAGTCCCTTGTCTCCCTCTTGTGGCCTCCTGGAGGCAACTAGCTGTGCAAAAAAAAGACAGCCTGGCGGCCGGCTGTTGCAGTGTTGCCCTCTCAGGCAACACTGAGTGACTGACTGAGCCTCACCGTCTTATATAAAGTTCAGACGGAACTTTGCACGTGTCATAGTGGAGCCCTCAGGATTCCAGAGCCAGCTTTCTGACATCATAATGGGGCCTCAGAGATAAAAGCCTGGACCCAGGCAGTATTGGTCAGTGCTGCTCAGCAGGCAGCACTGGACTGGACTGGATTACAGCTGATACAAGGTGTGAAGGAACAAGGGGTGGCTGTGGGCATGCACTTGCTGCCGCTGCCAGTGTTTATCTGCATGGCAGCAGGGCATTTGGGCGTTGCCAGGAAGGCGTTTTTATGTCGATTCCTCCTCTTTCAGCACTGCATTGTGGTGCAAGCAAAAGAAGCAAATCCTGTCTGGCTTCCTCTCCGGCCTTTATTCACCTCCCGTGTAGCTGTGAGTGTGTGAGCCTGCAGGGCCCCATGGAATTGCCTAGAAGTAGGCTGAATCGCTGCAAGGGCTGAACAGCAGTATCGGGCAGGCTCGGGCAACGCGCGGCCCGTTCGGGTTATCGCTTCTCGGCCTTTTGGCTAAGATCAAGTGTAGTATCTGTTCTTATCAGTTTAATATCTGATACGTCCCCTATCTGGGGACCATATATTAAATGGATTTTTAGAACAGGGAGATGGAAATAGAGCTTGCTCTGTCCACTCCACGCATTGACCTGGTATTGCAGTATTTCCAGGACCGGTGCACCCTTTCCTTATGTGTTGACTAAAAGCAGATTCCAAAAGTGTTTTTTGTCTTTGCTATTGTTTCTGTCTTTCTGAAGGGATCTCCCCTTTTAATCCCATTATTTCAACACCTGTTGGACAATGCATGAGTGATAATGAGCTCATTGATTAAATGCAATTAATGAATAGATTGCCACCTCTTGTTGTGTGTCGTCTGTGTTTCTGTGTTTCCGGCATTTCACATTGGAACACCTCATTCACCTTCCTTGTCTTCTCTCCGCCCTCCCTTTTAGGTAAGTTAAAGAGCTGCACCTGAGCCAGCCACTTGATTGATTGATTGATTGATTGATTGATTGATTGATTGATTGATTGATTGATGCAGCACAACAGTCAAATAGTGGAGTGGAGTAGGGGAACAGCAAACAGCCAATAAAGCAGCCCGCCCGCTCGCCTGCCCGCCACAATGGACCTACCTGTGTACACTAGATGGATGTGATGGAATGTACTGTCGTCCCTACATTTCAAGAAGAAGTAAGAATTGCAGTTGCAACAAAGCCTTGCTTGCCTACAAAGAGAGCAGCAATTTGGATTTGTTACTATGTTACCTAGAAGAATAACAAACTGTGCAAGGATGGAGGTTGTAGGAGCAAGGAGAAGTTGTCTGTAAAGTTGGTGGATGCCTATTTTCCATTTTGCAGTCCCTTGTCTCCCTCTTGTGGCCTCCTGGAGGCAACTAGCTGTGCAAAAAAAAGACAGCCTGGCGGCCGGCTGTTGCAGTGTTGCCCTCTCAGGCAACACTGAGTGACTGACTGAGCCTCACCGTCTTATATAAAGTTCAGACGGAACTTTGCACGTGTCATAGTGGAGCCCTCAGGATTCCAGAGCCAGCTTTCTGACATCATAATGGGGCCTCAGAGATAAAAGCCTGGGCCCAGGCAGTGTTGGTCAGTGCTGCTCAGCAGGCAGCACTGGACTGGACTGGATTACAGCTGATACAAGGTGTGAAGGAACAAGGGGTGGCTGTGGGCATGCACTTGCTGCCGCTGCCAGTGTTTATCTGCATGGCAGCAGGGCATTTGGGCGTTGCCAGGAAGGCGTTTTTATGTCGATTCCTCCTCTTTCAGCACTGCATTGTGGTGCAAGCAAAAGAAGCAAATCCTGTCTGGCTTCCTCTCCGGCCTTTATTCACCTCCCGTGTAGCTGTGAGTGTGTGAGCCTGCAGGGCCCCATGGAATTGCCTAGAAGTAGGCTGAATCGCTGCAAGGGCTGAACAGCAGTATCGGGCAGGCTCGGGCAACGCGCGGCCCGTTCGGGTTATCGCTTCTCGGCCTTTTGGCTAAGATCAAGTGTAGTATCTGTTCTTATCAGTTTAATATCTGATACGTCCCCTATCTGGGGACCATATATTAAATGGATTTTTAGAACAGGGAGATGGAAATAGAGCTTGCTCTGTCCACTCCACGCATTGACCTGGTATTGCAGTATTTCCAGGACCGGTGCACCCTTTCCTTATGTGTTGACTAAAAGCAGATTCCAAAAGTGTTTTTTGTCTTTGCTATTGTTTCTGTCTTTCTGAAGGGATCTCCCCTTTTAATCCCATTATTTCAACACCTGTTGGACAATGCATGAGTGATAATGAGCTCATTGATTAAATGCAATTAATGAATAGATTGCCACCTCTTGTTGTGTGTCGTCTGTGTTTCTGTGTTTCCGGCATTTCACATTGGAACACCTCATTCACCTTCCTTGTCTTCTCTCCGCCCTCCCTTTTAGGTAAGTTAAAGAGCTGCACCTGAGCCAGCCACTGATTGATTGATTGATTGATTGATTGATTGATTGATTGATTGATTGATTGATGCAGCACAACAGTCAAATAGTGGAGTGGAGTAGGGGAACAGCAAACAGCCAATAAAGCAGCCCGCCCGCTCGCCTGCCCGCCACAATGGACCTACCTGTGTACACTAGATGGATGTGATGGAATGTACTGTCGTCCCTACATTTCAAGAAGAAGTAAGAATTGCAGTTGCAACAAAGCCTTGCTTGCCTACAAAGAGAGCAGCAATTTGGATTTGTTACTATGTTACCTAGAAGAATAACAAACTGTGCAAGGATGGAGGTTGTAGGAGCAAGGAGAAGTTGTCTGTAAAGTTGGTGGATGCCTATTTTCCATTTTGCAGTCCCTTGTCTCCCTCTTGTGGCCTCCTGGAGGCAACTAGCTGTGCAAAAAAAAGACAGCCTGGCGGCCGGCTGTTGCAGTGTTGCCCTCTCAGGCAACACTGAGTGACTGACTGAGCCTCACCGTCTTATATAAAGTTCAGACGGAACTTTGCACGTGTCATAGTGGAGCCCTCAGGATTCCAGAGCCAGCTTTCTGACATCATAATGGGGCCTCAGAGATAAAAGCCTGGGCCCAGGCAGTGTTGGTCAGTGCTGCTCAGCAGGCAGCACTGGACTGGACTGGATTACAGCTGATACAAGGTGTGAAGGAACAAGGGGTGGCTGTGGGCATGCACTTGCTGCCGCTGCCAGTGTTTATCTGCATGGCAGCAGGGCATTTGGGCGTTGCCAGGAAGGCGTTTTTATGTAGATTCCTCCTCTTTCAGCACTGCATTGTGGTGCAAGCAAAAGAAGCAAATCCTGTCTGGCTTCCTCTCCGGCCTTTATTCACCTCCCGTGTAGCTGTGAGTGTGTGAGCCTGCAGGGCCCCATGGAATTGCCTAGAAGTAGGCTGAATCGCTGCAAGGGCTGAACAGCAGTATCGGGCAGGCTCGGGCAACGCGCGGCCCGTTCGGGTTATCGCTTCTCGGCCTTTTGGCTAAGATCAAGTGTAGTATCTGTTCTTATCAGTTTAATATCTGATACGTCCCCTATCTGGGGACCATATATTAAATGGATTTTTAGAACAGGGAGATGGAAATAGAGCTTGCTCTGTCCACTCCACGCATTGACCTGGTATTGCAGTATTTCCAGGACCGGTGCACCCTTTCCTTATGTGTTGACTAAAAGCAGATTCCAAAAGTGTTTTTTGTCTTTGCTATTGTTTCTGTCTTTCTGAAGGGATCTCCCCTTTTAATCCCATTATTTCAACACCTGTTGGACAATGCATGAGTGATAATGAGCTCATTGATTAAATGCAATTAATGAATAGATTGCCACCTCTTGTTGTGTGTCGTCTGTGTTTCTGTGTTTCCGGCATTTCACATTGGAACACCTCATTCACCTTCCTTGTCTTCTCTCCGCCCTCCCTTTTAGGTAAGTTAAAGAGCTGCACCTGAGCCAGCCACTGATTGATTGATTGATTGATTGATTGATTGATTGATTGATTGATGCAGCACAACAGTCAAATAGTGGAGTGGAGTAGGGGAACAGCAAACAGCCAATAAAGCAGCCCGCCCGCTCGCCTGCCCGCCACAATGGACCTACCTGTGTACACTAGATGGATGTGATGGAATGTACTGTTGTCCCTACATTTCAAGAAGAAGTAAGAATTGCAGTTGCAACAAAGCCTTGCTTGCCTACAAAGAGAGCAGCAATTTGGATTTGTTACTATGTTACCTAGAAGAATAACAAACTGTGCAAGGATGGAGGTTGTAGGAGCAAGGAGAAGTTGTCTGTAAAGTTGGTGGATGCCTATTTTCCATTTTGCAGTCCCTTGTCTCCCTCTTGTGGCCTCCTGGAGGCAACTAGCTGTGCAAAAAAAAGACAGCCTGGCGGCCGGCTGTTGCAGTGTTGCCCTCTCAGGCAACACTGAGTGACTGACTGAGCCTCACCGTCTTATATAAAGTTCAGACGGAACTTTGCACGTGTCATAGTGGAGCCCTCAGGATTCCAGAGCCAGCTTTCTGACATCATAATGGGGCCTCAGAGATAAAAGCCTGGGCCCAGGCAGTGCTGGTCAGTGCTGCTCAGCAGGCAGCACTGGACTGGACTGGATTACAGCTGATACAAGGTGTGAAGGAACAAGGGGTGGCTGTGGGCATGCACTTGCTGCCGCTGCCAGTGTTTATCTGCATGGCAGCAGGGCATTTGGGCGTTGCCAGGAAGGCGTTTTTATGTAGATTCCTCCTCTTTCAGCACTGCATTGTGGTGCAAGCAAAAGAAGCAAATCCTGTCTGGCTTCCTCTCCGGCCTTTATTCACCTCCCGTGTAGCTGTGAGTGTGTGAGCCTGCAGGGCCCCATGGAATTGCCTAGAAGTAGGCTGAATCGCTGCAAGGGCTGAACAGCAGTATCGGGCAGGCTCGGGCAACGCGCGGCCCGTTCGGGTTATCGCTTCTCGGCCTTTTGGCTAAGATCAAGTGTAGTATCTGTTCTTATCAGTTTAATATCTGATACGTCCCCTATCTGGGGACCATATATTAAATGGATTTTTAGAACAGGGAGATGGAAATAGAGCTTGCTCTGTCCACTCCACGCATTGACCTGGTATTGCAGTATTTCCAGGACCGGTGCACCCTTT